>NC_140935.1:154102009-154564509 GCF_014529385.1 Adiantum capillus-veneris
CACTCCCCCCCTCCGCGTTCATGTCGTCCTTGACATGACCTTTATGCTTGGTCAGTAAAGTCCTGTCGTCTTGAGCATCTGCAAATGTGATTCGTATCGCAGGTTGCCGATGGTCAAGGTTGGGCCGAATATTTTGCTTTCGTGGGTGAAAAAGCCGGTGTAGAAAGCTTCTTCGAATGTTTGCATGTGGAAGCTAGGCAAAAACATAATCCTCTGGTATAGGAGGTGCAACACTTTTGGAGAAGGCTGCAATGAAAGGTCATACATCATATCAGTCACTGTGTCGGCCGTCGATAGTAGACTCGAGGTCGTGGCTTTATCTGGCGCGAACACTTCAATGCAAGCTAAGAGAGTCCTGCAAATTTTCTTGAGCATCTGACACGAAAGGTCAGGAGAGCCAGTAAAGAGCTTGATGGTGCCCGTTAGGGTTTTCACCATGTAGGCTTTACCTATTCTCTCTCCTGCCTTTGGTCCTGGCATCCTTGGGTAATTAAGCCAATTTGGCTTCTTTTCTGCAATCCTGCCATGCTCTTTCCAGCTTCTGACTCTTGGCACCGGGCAGAAGGTTGCATCCTCCCGAATCTCCTTTGGTGCCTCTACCAAGTAGATGAGGTAGGCTGGGTATTTGTTCAACCAACCTTTCCTCCATCTAGGCTACGAATCTACAATCTTCTTTGATTGTTCCTCTTTTGTGATGTCGCCTTCGTAAAGAGCGACATACTGCTCCTCCTCTATTCTCTTTTTCATTTTTATCACTTCAAACTTCATCAAAGCGAAAGGCAAGCTGGGTTGCATCCACTCTTCATGGAGCACTTTTGTGTCTAATCCCTGAAGTCTAATGGAGATTAGGAGTCTCCTCTCCCATTCCATTTCCGCCTTGGCACTCTCCTCTGTTGACTTTTCTATTTGGTCATGGAGCCTTTGTTCTTCTTCTTCAGAGATTCCTGAAGTTGAGGCCACCTCTTGAACTGGGGCTGGATCTTCAATTGTGGTTGCCTCTCCAGTTTCTGGTAGCTCTATGGCTGCTCCACCTGATCCTTCTTGTGGTGTCTCTGTCTCTCTTCTTTGTTGCTCTTGTAGATCTTGGAGCTGTTTGCGGAGGGTCTCATTCTCTGTTCTTAGTGTTTGATTTTCTAAAGTGAGCCTCTCCTCTGCTGCCAATGATCCCTCCGCAATGTGCAACCTTTGCACTTGCTCTAATCTTAGCTCTCTTTGTAAGCTTCGGACCTGGTCTTCCAGAGCTGGTACAAGAGCTCCCTCTTGTTCGGTTCCTGCTCTGCTAGCTCTAGGGGTAGTCCTGAGTCTAGTGATTGTTCTTTCTTGGAGCTCGACTCTTTCCCTTAGCTCAATGAGCTCATCTTTAGCCGCCTCCAAGTCGTCTTCCATCAGCTCCCTTGCTTCCTGTGCACTTGTTACTTCTCTTGAAGCCTCGGCTAGCTGGAGTCTCAAGCCATCTCTCTCGTTTTCCGCATCGTAGAGTGATGCTTTATGACTTTCAGATTCAGTCATAGCATCCTCTAATTTCCTCTGCAACTCGGCTTCCCTTTGTTTGGCTGTCTCAATCTCCACTTCCTTTGCCTTGGATCTTTCTTTGATCTTGTTGAGCAATTCATGCACCATGTGCATGTCTTTTTCATCTTCATCTGTCAACTCTAAAGCTTTTTTGGCCACCACCTCCACTGGCTTCGGCTCTTTAGTACGTTCTGCTCGTCCAGTTTTTCATCACTTTCTTTTGTACTCTTTGTATTTTCCTCTGTCCCTCTCCGATCATCTCGTTTTTGTAGGGTGATCCCATAAACCGCCTCAAGGGCCTCTTCTTCAGTGTACCCTATCGCTACCAGATCCTCATAATCGTTTTTCTTTTGCTGAATTGGATCTATCTCCTTTTCCTTGGTCCCGGCCTCCGACTTTTCCATACCAGTCGTGTCCATCTCTACTGTGGTCTCTTCCACAATGATTTCCGTCTTCTTCGGGCTGGGTACATCAGTAAAGGAGGGCTGATTGTCCTCAGTCATCTTGGCTTTCCCTTTGTTTGCTTGCCCGTCTTTCTCTTGAGGTTCAGTAGACTCATCTACTTTCTTCTTCCCCTTGTCGTCCTTTTGCAGCTCAGCTTTTAAAAGTTGTACTTCCTCTTCAGTGTATGGCTCGACAAGTTGCTGCTCCAGTATAGCCTCTGACTCCTCATAAGCTCTAATATATTGATCATATTGATCAACATGTGGCCTGGCTGAGCTAGTTCCGACTTTAGTGGGGTCTGGAACCCACTTTTCTTCAAAGTCCCCCTTTAGAGCTCTTTCTGCTCTAAACTGTTCCACTAGTCTTTCCATTCGTGCCGCTTTCTGACTTTTGGTTTGCTTGGGAGCAACCTTCTTCTTTGCTTTCTTCATAATCGGCTCATCCACATTCCCTTCAGGCTCTAAAACTATTTCTAGTTTCCTGCGTGCTCTTGTGGACTCCCTCTTGGATACTTCAGGCTGTTCTTCCTCCTCATCGGCTTCTCTAAGCCACTCATTCTGGGAGGGAACCTTTGGCCATTGATCTCTGGCTCCAATAGCTTCATAAGCTATTCTTGTCAGAACTTCAGCTCCTCCTATATACTTTGGCTTCTCGTTGTGCATGGCAATTACTTGCTCGTGGATGTGTTGAGCGTAATTCACCTCTTTTGGCATATTGCTCTTCAATGCCCATGTGATGGTAGTTGCAATGGCATGGGGCGGTGTCGTATACTTTTGCGGTCTTTTACTGCAAATATGGAGAAATTGGTTGTACAGTCAGCAAAGGGTTGCCGCTCTTTGGTCTGCCATATCTCCATAAGTTGCATTCTGTTTCTTGGACCCATAAACCTCTATAGCCTCCCTTGTTTCCCTGACAGAGCTCCCTTTGTTGTTCAGCTTCAATGCATCTGCAATGAGCTGTGGAGTGATCTGTACCTCTACTTTCTCTCCATCTATTGCTGTCAATGTGGCTTTCCCATCCTTCTGAATGGAGGTTGCCAACTCATACACTCTTCTTGTATCTACACCTGATGGTCTCGAGGTGAAGAATCTGTGCAAGTCTGCCCTTTCCAGGTACCTGCTGATGTTCTCTGACTTGCTATAATCCACCAATTCTTGTGGGATCATCGGTATATCCACCGCTTGCCCTTGAGGATCTCTGAAAGTCCCCTGGTAGATCTTTATTCCCTCTTGTTCCAGTACTGCTTTCTCCACCCAAGTTTTGGTTGGCTTGAGGGTTTCTGCTGGAATGTCAAAGGGTTCCGCTTCTGCAAGAGCATCTTTGATTGTCGGTCTTTTTCTCGTCGTTGCCGATAACTTGGCGGAATCCATGGATCCTGTAACTCCAATTTCAGAAGTTAGCGTCTTTTTAGTACTGAAAGCCGAAATGAAGCTTTTAACTATTCAAATGACTTGAAAATTGAAACATGAGCTATTCAGGGCCTAAGGATGCAGGGTAGGTGAAAAAATATGCAAACTGGGCTCAGAATCATGCTGGAGACATCATACGCGTATGATGTCTTTTGTGTCAAAATGACTTCATATTGGTTGTGCTTGTAGCTGATAGTGTATACATGAGTATCATATGCTTGGATTTGAGTTTGGATCCCATTTGGTCAAGTTTTGGCCAGTTTAGTCCAGATCAGGCTCTTGGCAAAATTTTGAAAGGGAATTGGATTTTATGATCCAAATTGGATAAAACTTGGTGGTTCACCTTCAAATGGCATGTAGATCACTTCTGTTTGGTAGTTGAAGCCCTGAGGTGCCAAAATCACATAGTGAGACATCATACGCGTATGATGTTTTTTAGTGTATTTTTGGACCAAATTTCTCTATAAGCTTGGATATGGCTTTAAATAGGCTTATTCAGTGGATTTATGAATTTTGGATAGATTTTGGGCTAAAAATGGCTCTGGAGACATCATACGCGTATGATGTCTTTTTCATCAATTTTTCATGGGATTGATTCTGTGGACTCCCCATGTACTAGTGAAGGACTGTCTCTACTCAAATCTTGGTTTGGACTTGAGTATGTTGAATTTGGGCTAAAATAGGCTTTGGATGAGGGATTTTTCCCTCAATTGGGCTAATGGGGTGATCCACTTGACCAAATGGTTCCAAACTTCATATGTAGCATGTAGCTGTTTTTGTCGCTTGTAGCTGCTTTGTAGCTCCTGTATACCTGTATACCTCCCCCCCTCCTAGTCTGAGTCCTCCCGGACGACTATGAAGTGTCTGTGGGCGAAGCATTGTAGTTGTTTTGGTCATAAGTTCCCAATGCAATTGTAGAGCGATGATACAACAGTTTTTCCAATAAAGCTGCTCTTTGTTTGATTGAAGGATTGGTGGTCGGGTTTTGGGTTGGTTTTGGCACTTCGGTAGTAGAATCAGTAGACGGATTCTTCTTTACCTTGTTGTTCTTTTTCACAATCCAAATCTGCTTCCGCTTCGCTTGTGCTTGCCACAAACTCTTTGCGACCCAAACCTGCTTTGTTCTTTGTGTTGATTTCCTCGCCTTGAAATACCTAGGAGTTTCCGTTGATTGTACTGAAGGGAGTTCCTGTTTACAAATCTTTGGGATCCAAATTTGCTTGCTATAGCTTTGTGCCGTCATGAACTTCTTTGGAATCAAGATCTGTTTCACTGTCCTTGATTGTCTGGAATCACTCTGTTGTCTGGTGTCGAAGACTCTGTTTTCCACCTTTGTGTTCTCTTGCACAACCTGTTTTGGTCTCCATACCAACTTTGACTCCGTTTTTTCCCAAGGTTGAGCTGTTATATTATTGCTTGTCTTCCTTATCCACTGTTGAGAATTCCTTGTCAAAGAGTAATCCGGTTGTAAAGAAACTTTTGGTCGCCATTGCTTCTTCTTTTTCTCGGGTTGTTGTTTACCTTTGTCTTTGGATTCGTCCTTTGGAGTTGGCTCTGCTCCTTTCGTGAACTTAACTGATTGACTTTCACCTTCGTATTTGATAAGCACTGATTTAGAACTCCAGTCAATCATTGCATTGTATTGTTTCTGCCATGGTTGTCCTAGCAATAATGGATGTTGTGTAGCTTGGTCTTCAACCACGTAAAACATATGAGGATACACATATTGGTTAATCTGTATATGTAAAACTGTGCATCCAACAGTTTTGATTGAATTCTCAGAGTAACTCTTTAACTCTTGCTTGGCAGTTTGTAGTTTAGTGTCATTTGTCAATTTTCTATACAAACTGAGTGAAAGTAGGTTAGCTTGAGCTCCTGAATCCAATAGTGCTCTGGCTTTGATTTGGTTGGTTCCTACTTTGCATTCAATGATGGGTTCTTCTTTGTCATTATCCATTTCTGTTATACTGACTGCGTTTATTCGTATTGCTCCTTCATTGCGCTGTTTCTGACGCAGTAGTCTTCTTTTCTCCATTCTTTCCTTCGCCTCGGCTTGCGCTTCCTCCACAATCTTTTTCTTTTTCTGGACACGCAGCTTTTCTTGATGTATTTTGAGAAGCATGTCTTGGGTTAGCGGCAAAAGATACTTTTTCACTCTGCATCCACTAATCCAATTGGGCATTTCTTCTCCGTCTAATGTAGCAAGCTTGACGGCCCACTTGGTGATAGATCTTTAATCACCAGAGGTCCCATCCCTCGCTTTTTAAGCTTCTTAGCATGTTGTTTCAGAGTGTAAACTAGGACATAGTCCCCAACCTTAAACTCTTTAGTCCGCACATGCTTATCAAAAAATTCCTTTTGTCGCCTTTTTTGAGCGTAGATAGAAGCTACTGCTTTTAGGCGAAGCTCATCTAGCTTTTCCAGGTCATCTATTCTATCAGAAAGCTCGTGCCCTGTCCACTCTAGATCCTTAGCCACCCTTAAGGTTGAAATCAAGAATTCTATTGGTAAGATAGCATTTAGCCCAAAAACCATGTTATATAGGGTCATTCCTATTGATGTTTTATATGCTACCCTATATGCCCATAATGTTGAATGCAACTTCTGGTCCCAGTCAGTTCTCGACTCAGATACAATCTTCGTAAGGACAGTGCATATGGTTTTGTTTGTTGCTTCAGCTTGTCCGTTTGCTTGTGGATGATACGGGGCTGATTTCCTATGGATTACCATGAATTCATCTAGAAGGATCTTTATCACTTCATTTATAAAATGTGTGCCTCGATCACTCACAATTTCTATTGGCAATCCATATCGTACAAAGACGTATTCATACAGAAATTGTGCCGTGGTCCTCGCATCTGCTTTTTGAGTTGCCTTTGCTTCGACCCACTTTGTTAGATAGTCTGTAGCCACAATGATGTATTGTGCATGAGTCTTATATGCAGGAGGTGAAATGGGTCCGACATAATCAATCCCCCATTTTGCAAAAGCTCTTGCCCCCATCATTGGTCTAAGCGGCATATCATCTCTTTTAAGTGGTACTTTGGTCCACTGACAGTCATCACACCGTTTAACGTATTCCTCAGCGTCCATATGTAATGTTGGCCACCATATTCCTGCGGCTAAGACAAGTTTTGCTGTCTTATCACCTGAGAAATGGCCTCCACCTACTCCTCCATGAGCTTGCTCCAGGATTATCACATACTCAGACTCTGATGCGCAAATCCTAAGCTGGTTGTCTTTACCTCTCTTATAGAGTTGATCTCCTATTAAAGCGTAATCTCTAGCTTCTGTCTCTACAGATTTCTGATGAGCTTTTGACGTTCCTTCTGGGAAAGTTCTATTTGTGAGATATTCAACAATATACTGACTCCATTCTGGAGCGATCATTATCTGATATAATGTCGAATACTCTGCTGGCGGTTTTGATGAACATACAATACATACAGTGACATATTCATGTACGCTTTCTTTCATTCCTGGCCAATAGACTCCCAATTGTAACAAATTCCTATATGTGTTCCTTCTTGAACAATGAAATGCACATTCCTGAACATGTGCTTCGCGCAGATATATATTATATTCCTCAGGATTGATGCATAGTCGTAAAACATGATCATTTCCCAATTGATACAACCTTCCTGCAACCAATTGAAGATTCTTTGATTTCTGAATAGCAATATGTTTCAGGTTGTATTCTCTTCTATCGAACTCTCCTCCATACGTTAATAGGTTAACGACATTTTGAGACCACTTTGGTATCATTTCTATGTTGAACAAGTACGCGTCTGGCATGTCGTCATCTACTCCTATAGGGTCTTCTCCATTCGTCAATCGCGAAAGATGATCAGCTCTAAGATGTGTATTTCCTTTCTTTACTACTATCGTGAAGTCGAATTCCAGTAAGATAAGATAATGCCGAAATTTCTTCACAGCATATATCATTCCTAATCTTTCTCGCTCTGTTGTGGTGTAATTCTTCTCTGCATTGTTGAGTTGTCCACTGGCGTAACAGATAGGAAAATCCATGCTTCCTTCTTCAGGCTGAGCCAGAATGCATCCTATTGCATATGCCGAAGCATCTATATGCACATGGAATATCTTCTCCCAATCTGGTGATTTCAAGACTGGAGCAGTAATGAGTGCCTCTTTCAATTTCTTGAACGATTATCCCTCACACTCATCTGTCCATTCAAAGTTCACTATTAGCCTGTAAAGTGGTTGGCCTATTATAGAGTACATGTAAATGAATCGTCTATAATATCCGCAATGTCCCATAAAGCTCTGTACTTGTTTCGCATTGGTTGGTCTAGGCATATCCACTATAACCTTTATCTTCTCTAAATCCGTGGATATTCCGTTTTGTGAGACAATATGTCCCAGAATTCTGCCCTGTCGGACCATAAACACACATTTCTCAGGATTGAGACAAATGCGATATGTCCTACATTTCTCAAATACTTTTCTTAGGTGTTCTAGATGCTCATCTCTCAGAAGAGAATGTACACACAAGTCATCCATGTATATTTCTAGAAACAACCTTAAGTATTCTTTGAAAGCATGCGTCATCAGCCTCTGGAAGGTTGCGGGAGCATTGGTTAGACCAAAAGGCATAACCCGATAAGCATAAATTCCCCACTCCGTTGCAAAAGCTGTTTTATGTTGATCTTCCAATGCTATGGCTAGCTGGTTATATCCTGAAAAACCATCAAGAAAAGAGTATGCTGTTTTCCCTGATACACGCTTTAGAACATGATCAGTTATCGGCAAGGGATAATTGTCCCTGATTGTTGCAGCATTCACTTTCTTTAAGTTGACACACACTCAGAGTTTTCCGTTCTTCTTGGGTACTACCACAATTGGAGATACCCAATCGGTGTGTTCAATCTCGTATACGAATTCAGCTTCCATTAGCTTATCTATCTCTTCTTTGATTCGCTTAGCAAAAGTATCATTATATGTGTATGGTCTCTGTCTGCTAGGCTTTGCGTCTTGTTTCAGTGGGATTGTGTGTTGGCATATCGATGGGTCAACTCCCTTTAAGTCCTTATAAGACCATGCAAACACATCCCTATACTCTCTGAGAAGACTCAAAAGTCTCTCTTCCTCGCCTGGAGACAAATCTGTGGCTATGTACACCGGTCTAGGTGGCTCACCTGGAGCTGCTAAATCAACTTTTTTTGCATCCTCCGGTCCGTCATAAGATTCGTTCTCCTTCCTCTCTTGAATAGGTTGGGTTAATACCACCTTCCTATCCTCTATTGTGAATTTCCTATAGTGAGAGGGAACATCCATGTTTTCCTTGATTTTGGCATTTTCGTCCTCTCCACTCTCAATTTCTGTCGTCCAAACTTCTTTCAGAGTTTTCTTGAGCTCTCTGTACTTGTTTCTACGTTCTAACTTGGACTCCGTGTGTTCTCTGTTGCTCTTGTTCTTTTCTGATTTTTCTGTTTCTGTTTCCGTTCCATTCCTTTGAACTTGATTTCTTGAGCGTTTTTTGTCTTTTCGTAAGCTCTTTTGATCATTGCCTCTCATTCTTCCATAAATCTTGTCCTTAACACAATCTTCCGCCTTTACTAGCATTAGGAATTGATTTTTTCCTCTTATTCTAGGCATCGGATTGGTTCTAACCCCCTTTGTTTTTTTCTTTGCTCTATAGCGTTTCTGGCATTGTTTAGTTTGGTTCGGAAAATCATAAAATCGGACATTCGTTATAGTTTCTTCGTTTCCGCTTGAATTGTCCGTTGACTCGTTGTCTGCTTCATTTCCCCACTCAGGATGATCGGGAATGTCGTGAAACACCTCCTCTTCATCTTCCTTTTCCAGTGTATCGTTCTTTTCAGTTTCTTTTTCGAATACAGTTCTCAACATGAAGTACGGAACCACGTCGTACCCGTCCTTGTCGCAAAATTTCGTTGTGGGACCATCCGGAATTGCACAAACATCTAGGGTTGCTAGAATGTGTGTCCATTCTAATGGTTCAAGTGTGTCCTCTGGAAAGGGTTCTCCTATATAAGTTTCGTCTTCGATAGCCCTTTCTAAAACATATTCTTCTCGTTTCAGACTTCCACATTTCGAGGCTCCACACATCCATAACTCCTTGGGTTTACCTAACCAAGCTGGAAATTCGGATCCCGCCAAAGTAGCTGAATCAAACCCCTCCACCGGTGTTCGGTTCACATCTTTGTAGCTATGGTCTTTCAGGTTCACACGTGTAGTGGTTTCCATATTTCTCAGGTATATGTGATCGTAGCCCCAATCCTGGACCATTTTCAACTGTCTCATGAATGGTCTTCCCAGTATGATATCATAGTTATTCTCCTTGCCAAAATCGACAATAGCAAAAGTATGTTCGTATTCAATGCCGCAAGAAGTCACTACAACTTTCTCTAATAACCCCATAGGTTTCTCCATGTGTCCATCTGCTAATTGGAGTTTCAACCTAGTCTTCCTTATTGCTGGTTTCCCCCATTTTTTCCAGATTTCTTTTGTAGCAATGGCTACCCCAGCTCCGCTGTCTAGTATTGCCATCGTGTTTACTCCTTGGAATTCAACTGGTAAGGTTGTATTCCCCTCTTCACCTTCGCAATACTCTCCGACCTTGTTTAAGGGTACAGGCTTAGCGTTCTTTTGTGGTTTACTCAGCTCTTGTATACCCTCTTGCAGTCTCGATGTTGGGTCTTTTATCCCAAATTTCTCCAAGCATTTTCCTACAGTGGTCCACATATGTGGTCTTAGCCTCAAAAGCTCAGCTAGAGTGATAGTGCATGTCACTGGTGTTGACAAGATCTCTATCAATCCTTGCGAGTCCATGACTTTTTCTGATGAGATTCTTCGTGAGGGAAGTGCTCTAGTCTCGGATTTTGCTTCATACTCTCCTAAGTATGAAGGTAAGGTATTCAGTGAATGAGGTTTGCTCTCCATTGTTCTAACAGAGCCCCCATCTCCCCAGTAAGATTGCAGATCCAAGTCCACTTGAGATCCTGCCTCAAATTCCACTATGGGAGGATTCCTGATGTCCTTTTCCCAATTTGTCTGATTAGCTTGGCAACTTAGCTCGTTTGCAAAGTTTGCCTCTCTCACTTGTTTCCAAAATTCATTGTAATCCTCATCTCTTCCGTAAGACCTCTGTATGACTGGATGAAAACTCTCTATCTCCTGATCGGTTGTGTTCAACACTATGCGGTCATCCTTGTGTGTATTTTCAGGCTTTTGTGCACTGGGAGTCTTTTCAGCTACCCGTGAAACATAGTCTCTTGCTGAATTGGGTTTTCCGTTCCACAATTCATTGTTTCTTTTGGTGGTTCTAATAAGGCTTGTGCAGTCTCGATCATTCTCTGGCACATTTCAAGTCTCTGCTTTTCCAATTCCGCGTTTGGGTATGTCATCCACCTCTGTTCTTGTGTTTGGTTGTTCTTTAACCTAGCTTCGTAAGCTCTCATCAGTGCGTCCAATGGTTCGTGTACTTTGTCGACTAGCACTGATCCCCCTGAGCTTAAGCTCGTTGTTTCTTTGATACTCTTTTGTTTCGTTCTTTCCGGGCTCATCTCTCGTTTCCCGTTTTGACTCTCAAGTTTTTCTAATCTATCTTTAGTTCGCTTTAGTTCCTCAGCTAGAATAGCGTCTTCACGTTCTTTTCTCAACTTCATGCGTGCTTTTCTAGCTTTCCATGTGTTTTTTTGACTCCGCGGTCCTTGACTAACCATTTCAGTCGCTAACTTTCCATTCTCAGGTTCTCTAGTGGTTTTCTTAGCTTGAGCTCTAGTAACAACTTGCGTTGGTATCAGAGTTTCATTTTCAGACCCACTGCTGGTAGGAATAGTTTCTAGCATATTCAATGTCGTCTTTTGCACTTTGTTTGGATTCTTTGAACAATCCTCAATGAAGTGAGTAACCCCACACTCAGTGCAATAAGCGTTAATTCTAATGATTTCCGTATGTGGGCAAACATTCATCAGATGGTCACCTCCACACTTGTAACAGGGTCCTAGTGCTGGTCTTGGTCCCATTTGATTCGTCCTTTGTGGATAGGATGGTCTTTGTCCTGTTAACCCTCCATGAGCTATGAACATCAATGTTCTTGCGTCCAAATTGTATCTCTCTTCATCAGAAGCACTTGTAACTGTTGGTATTCCAACATTCCCAATCATGCCCCATGGTTCTGGTTGTTTGGGTTCTTCTGGTGGGTAATACACAGTTGGAGACATGTGTGCACCAGATTCTTCATAATAGGCTTGAACAGGCACTAGGCTTGTTCTTCCTGATTCTCTAAGGTTGGTGCATATCTAATGCCTACTGGTCTTGCTCCTGGTAAAGGTGGTTGTTGTCCCAATACCGGTTGCGGTCTTTCTATCCCCATAGGTCCTGGTACATTTCCCGTTGGGTATCGAGGTACTGGATGTACTTGAGGTGGTGCTAATTGAGCAGGAGGTGCATACTGACGCTCCCTTACATACCCTTTGTTGTAATAGCACTCCTCTGTTGGATGGTTTGTCCATTTTTGTTCAATAGCACACCATTTCAGTGGTTTTGGCAATGGTTTTTGGTATGGTGCCATCCTTTTTAGAGCATCTTCTATCATTTGCTCTACATTTGGCATGGTTGTTGTTTGAACATTCTTTTTAGTGGTAGTCTCGCTCGCTACGGAGGAAGAGCTACTGGATGCAAAATCTGTATCCGCTGACACCTCTCCATAAACCGTACAGTTATCCACTAAGTACAATGCTTCTCTCGTTACTTGCTCGAAACTTGTACAAGCTTTCAAGTGCAAGTCCTTCTTGAGAGTGTCGTGCCTCAGTCCCTCAATAAAGAGAACAGATAGTCTGTCATCTTGTGGTCGTTCATGTACTGGACATCTCTCAATGTATTGTTTGAAGCGAAGTAAAGCTTCCTTCACTTTTTCGTGTTCTCTCTGTTTAAAAGCATATATTTGTGAGACCGTATTGTGCTTAATCCCTCGTTTTGAGAATTCCTCAGCAAACTCTCTTAGCAAATGGTCAATGTCATGGAATCCCCCTATGTTCAGTGGTTGAAACCATGTCAATGCCGTACCTTCTAGAGTTAGACCAAATCCCTCGTATTGTGTATGGAAATCTGTTATCTGCTCAGCTCTTAAGACTTGCTTAAAGAGTGACACATGTGCATACGGATCTCCCGAACCACCATACTTCTTTGGCATACACTTTGCTACTTGAGATGGTTTCATACGTCTATGGTTTGCTACCAATCTCATTGCTCCTGTGTCCCGGCTAAAGCTTTCTCTAGCATCATGGACTTCATGGGTTACCCTTGTCGGTTCCCCTGCCCTGAATCTACTACTAGGAGGTAAATGTGATGGTTCCGCTTCGAACCTTGGACCTGGAGTGGTATATGTGTGGATTGGAACTGCACTACCTCGATTCATATCCATTGACTCTCTGGAATGTAATGATCCCATTGGTCCGGGCTTCGAGTACTGAGGTTGACTGAAAGAGTCAGCAGCCTGAGTTCTTTGTCCTCCTGTCGTCATTGGGTTTTGCCTCCATTTGTTGGTGCTGGTCTTTGTGAGCTAGAAGTAACATAATACTGATGTAGTGGTCCCCCAAAGTATGTATATCCTTCTAATTCTTTCTTGCCCATTGTTGAGTATTGCCTCCCATACTTGTCGTAAGCGGCAATTTTCACTTCCGATCCCTCTGTGTAGGTAAAGACATAAAGTCTTTTTCGGTCTGTCAACTCTCCGTGTAGGGTTCTTCACATCTATAATAGAGATCTTGCTCCCCATTATTATATTTGTATAGCCCCACATAGATGTTATCAGTGTTGATCCTTGTAGTTTCATTCTCTCTTCTTAACCTCGCATCAGGGAAGTTCATTATTGGTGCTTTCTCCTCAAGTTCTTCATCTACTTTGGCTTTGGTGCCCATCAATCCCCACTTGTCCACAATGTTAGGGTTTAGGACTACCAAGTACATGGTACCCTCGTCATCTAGATATCTATCTCCGCTATAGCTCACAGGCACTAAGTCCTTGAACTCACTAGGTCTCTCTTCTATCTTTACACAATAGCGGTCCATTCCATCTTTGTAGATCTTGGCACCTTGCTCATTGTCGTACTGGTATTTTATGAACAATAGCTTCATTGTAGCGGAAGGGTTTGATGATCCTGCTGCCATATTTTCTCTGTTGTTCAGGTTGAAGTGTTCCAAGTGTTCGGTGAAAATCTCGTAAGATCTCTCCGAAGAAGTATCAGAAACACTTCCTTCAAAGATCGGCTCTAATGGTTGCACCCAACTTTGGTTTACACTTCCCTCGGTTGATATGACACTTGCTGGTTCCCCTTGTTTTGGTTGGTTATTCTGGAGGTTCCTGCCCGATCTCAAATTCATCAATTCCCCTAAAGGACTTTAACTTTTTCGTCTGAGCAATTTGTTTTCCCCAAGTTTTTGTGGTCAGAATTGATCCAAACTGATTGATACTTGGTGAATTGTTTAATCTTGTCAGTTGGACAACTTCTGTTTCATCAAGTGAGAATTTTGTTGCAGTTATGCTGAAAAAGACATTATACGCGTATGATGTCTTTTTTCACAGATTTAGACTATTTTGGTTATGCTCACTCTCAGTTGGCCCCTTATGCTCTTTCCACTCACAAAATTCAGTTTGAACTCTGTTTGAGCAAGTTATGGCTAATTTAGGCTTTTCTTGGCAATTTTCCACTTTTGACTTGTTTTTTGGGTCAATTGTGATCCAAATGGGATGAAACTTGAAATATAACCTCTAGACAGCTATTACAATGGATCTGTGTTAGCAAAGTATCAAAATATGTCCAAAATTAGGTCAAAGACATCATACGCGTATGATGTCTTTTTCATCAATTTGGGTCAAAACTTGATATTTATGCTTTCTACAGTGTTTGTAACAATCTTGTCAGGTCAGATATCAAAAATAAGCAGTGGATGTGCTAAAAGACATTATGCGCGTATGATGTCTTTTGTCCCAGATTTTGACTATTTTTGGTTTTAAGCCTTCTCCAATGTTTATAATTGAGTTTCAAGTGTTTTTGTCAGGTTTGAATATAAAAACAAGATCTGAATCCAAAATTTCCTATTCTTTGCGTTTCTTGGACTCCGACTTGTCTTTTCGGGTTTCTTTGAGTGTTAATGCCCTTGTTTTAAGTTGAAATTAGGGTATAACCCCCCTTTTGAACACTCTGGTAAAGTCAAAATTTCTGTTTTGGTCTCTGTTTGGTCATTTAGACATCATACGCGTATGATGTCTAAAGTTGCAGATTTCCAGTTTTTTGGCACAGAATCCTTTCTAAAGCTTTCTCAAGTGCTCAGCAACTCCCAGATACACAGAAAATTTCTCTGACTTTTATTTATTGCAAGTTTCACTACTAACTCGACGGTTTAGTGATCTAACATGCAATCAACCATATCAAGCAAATACTCCAATGATTACTAGCTCCAGATCAGGATCAAATGAAGTCCTACGTAAGCTATTCCTATTCATAAAATGGGTTTGGTAATTGTGACTTTAAAGATATCCACTGTCACTCACGGACTAGCAAATTCTTCTTCTATCAACAACTACTCAACACCAACAAAACAACAAACAAATCTAAGCTAAACTAAAAATACTGTCAACACGGAAGACCCAGGAATACCCCACTTCCTAGTATCTCTAGAGATCTTCGGAGTCCACCACTCCTAGATCTTTTCTAACTAAAGTATACAAAGTAGTTTATACGACTCACCTCGTAGGATTAGTCTAAGGTCACCTACTTAGGGCTCTCGTCCCCGGCAGCGGCGCCAAATGTTATAGCGGTTACGCCGCTAGCGGAAGCTAAATAGCGAGAACTCAACCAACAACAGAATTTGTCAGACGAGGACGAATCTTGACCCGCAGGCACATGGAAACAACTAGGTGGGTGTCAAATCACCTAATCGACCTTCTAATGACAATCACTACTAAGGAAATCAAATCTAAGTTCTAAAATACGCAAGTGACTGAAACCCGTACTACGAACGAATGCTATACGAAACAGGATCTAGAATCATTGAATCGATCTCAAACTCAAGGGGAAGTCTATGCACTAGGTAAGAACAACACCCTAAAGACTTGAACTGCAAAATCAACCTATAACCACTCCGTGAGGTAAACGCGTATGAAGACAGGCCGAAAAATACAGGTGACCGAAACTTGACCCCGATGGTACTAATGTGTAGCTCTACTCGTTGTGGTTCTATAGATATGCTGCACGCTCTATTCCGACACACGAGTTGGAAGAAAACTCACACCGAAGCTCGTAGGAACTTACCACACATAGAAGCCGATAGCGCGCACTCTTGGTATCAGTGCGTAGCTCTCGCCGTCGCTAACACAATGGCGGTGTCGCTTCTCCGATGGCGGCTCCGTAGCTCGCGTAGCAAGTAGATAAGACTCTCTCTCTCTCTCTCTCACTCTCTCTCAGACAGTCACGGCGCTCAAAAACTCACTTTGACTAATAATCTGAATCCTCTTTAGGTTACAAAAACTTTGGCTTATATACCTCAGCCTTGGAGGTGAGAACATCTCTAACTAATTACATCAGCAAGTGAAATTACTTCGGGATTACAAGCTGGAAACTCAATTGAGTCCCGTTACTTAATGAATGGCTCAATTGAAAATCAATGTCGGAAAGACATTTATTACAATCAATGGTTACAAAAATGATGAGTGTGAGCAAAAATGTGGGTGTGATCCTGTGTTGGCTCGCTCAACAAGTTCTTTACACACATATATATATAAACCCATAAAAGGGAGAAGTAGCAGAACGACATGCAGAGGCCATTTCACAAAAATTTAGAGTGCCCCTCGCGCGCCGTTCTGCTATAACCCCCTTTTAGAGGTTTTTTGCATTTTCTTCTTGTGGTGTCAGAACGGGGCAAGTAGACAGTCAATTTTTAGGTAGTTGGGCGTTCCAAACACATTGACAGTGTCCAAATCTTCAAATTTTGACATTATGTGACAATTATTATTTTTTAAATTTGAATGATGTAAAAAGACGTATTGAATGAGCAGCACGAACCTCGTGAAAAAGACAACCACATTTAATAAAAAGGTGACCGTTTTCCAAAAATGCCAGAAAGTTAAGCTTACTTTTCAAAATTTTCAAGTTGTCCTTTTGGACGTACTCAATAAGTGCAAAGGCATTTTAAGAAGATTTTCTAGAGAGAGAGATAGAATTTCTTCGAAGGCCCTCCAAATGACCTCTGAAATCTTCTCATGCATTACTACTTTCCATTTATTCCTCTTCTTTCAACTTAGGCTAATGTTAAGTGTGCTTCTCAGACGTTACATAATCTGAGTTACTTAGTCTTCTTTGGTTCTCAAAAAGTGGGTTTCTTTTGCTGGTTTTTTATGCGCAAAATTCAAGGTTGAATTTGAATCGCTTTTTGTGTTTGTTTATTGTTGTGCCACGTTGTTGCTGCACAAAAATTGCTTATGTGTTCTTTTTTTTAGATTTAGCCTAATGCTCAAGCTCATGTTTGCAGGGTTAATTTGCTTTTCTATTTTTTGTTTGTTTGTTGTCCATGCTATAATGGTTGTGCTTGTTGCCTAATTTAAGTCAGGAAGTTGTGGCCATGGGAGTTGTTGCCACCTTATTGTTTTGAATGAAGGTTGTCTGTAGATACCAAATGATATTTCTTTCTTTTTTTGATATGCAAGTGAAGTTGGAGAGTAATCTATTTAAAGTTTTGTGGCCTTAGACTGAAGTGGTTAGGCGTGTCTTGGGCCTTGCGGCTTTGCACTTCAAAATGGGTGATCGATCGTTGGCCTCTTGTTAGTGGAGAGAATGTAGTGGAGGTAAGGTAATTTTGCACTCCCAATATATGCCTACCTTGACTATGGTGTGCTCAAGCAAGCAACAACCATTACCCTACTGATCTTGTCCTAGGCAACTCCGCTCGACACTACTACCATCTCTAGACAACACTTGAAAGACTCTACATTTGAGCCCAACAATACTGCCATGTGTTTGTGAGAGAGTTGTAGTTGGCACAGCATTTGTGGGTGCCATCGAGGAGCTACTAACTTGAAATGGCAGCCCTTGTGATTTTATCACTTGTTTGGTCTACATAAGTACTTAGTAAAGCACTGCATTTTGGGTGCAATTGTGGACCATTGGATTAAGGTATATTAGTGCCACATAAAAAGCTAATGATGACAAACAAGAGGGGCGTTGGATATTGGGTCTCACATAATTTTCTCGTTGTCTTTCACTTTATTTTTTCCTCAAGCTCTTGCAATGCTTCCAAGTGTTTTTAAGTCATTACTTTTTATGCTTTTGGAATATATTGTAATATAAATAGTTGATTGTTACATACTTTATTATGACAACAAAAGTTTTAAAATGGTAGTGTCACTTCGTGACTTTCTCTTTCACAAAGAAGCCTCTTTTAATTAATATTCCTCTGAAAAGCCTTATATAGGCATTAGTGAATTTTCACCTTGTTGGCTTTCTAAAAGAAGACTTAGTGTTGAGTCGAGTTAGGGATCCTTCCAATGTTTTCAGTGCCAATGATGGAGACTCATCTTAAATGTTGATGGAGTTTGTCAAATGGGTCCCTTTCATTTCATAGCCTTATAGGGCTTTTTAAGACTTTGCCTTGTTTACTTTTTTTGTCCTTGCTCGTCTTATATTATACTTGTTCTTTTTTCTTAGGATGGGACTACATTGCTTTTATTTTGTGTACCTTTTTATTTTTAAAGCTTTTAAAGAGTAAAGAACTTTTTTGACAAGAACGAGCGATTGTGACTTTCTCTCTCTCTCTCTCTCTCTCTCTCTCTATCTATATATATATATATATATATATATATATATATATATATATATATATATATATATATAGTATTTTTATTTCCCTCATATCTTGATTTCCTTTTTGGAAAGCCATCGTGAAATCTCACCTTGTTTTTCATTAGTTTGGTATGGCTCAAATCTTCTTTTTTGAGCTTACTAAAAGAAACCCTTAGTGGTGTGTTGGGTTAGGGAGACTTTCATTGTTTTCAGTGCATGATGGAGACTTACCTTTCATTTCACATCCTGACATGTCTTCACTTTTCTTGCATTCTATTGTTTTAGAATGCTAAAGTGAAGCTTCACCTTGCATAATTTTAGTAAATTTTACACACACACACACATATGTTTTTTTTTGCATTCTAAATGCTAAAGCGACGCTTCACCTTGCATAATTCTAATAATTTCTACACACACACACATATTAATTAGTTCTTTTTATTTCACCTTTCATTTCACATCTTCACATGGCTTTACATTTCTTGCATTTTATAGCTTGATTCCAGTCAGTGTTAACGTTCGAGAAAGTCTCTTTTATTAAGTAATTGTTGATCGAGTTTCCTCCTCACAAAGAAGGAAACCGGAACTACTAGCAGAAATATTGAGATTTGCAAAATTTTTGGATGACTTTCTCATATATTTCATCGCTTTTTCTTCCGTTTACCAGCTAGCTAGTCTCGATTTTCAATCGGCTCAAGACTAAGCTGAGGAAATCCTTTCGCAAACACTGATACCAGTTTAATTCAACCTAACAATTTTATCACTTTCTTATTGTTTTTGAAAGCCGTTGTGACCCTTTCACTTGTTTCATTAGATTGATATGGAAAGTAAAGATGAAATTTCTTTGCAAACTCTCTCTCTCTCTCTCTCTCTCTCTCTCTCTCTCTCTCTCTCTCTCTCTCTCTCTCTCTCTCTCTCTCTGTGTGTGTGTGTGTTAAGGCGGTTACGCCGCTAGCGGAAGCTAAATAGCGAGAACTCAACAAACAATAGAATTTGTCAGACGAGGACGAAGCTTGACCCGCAGGCACATGGAAACAACTAGGTGGGTGTCAAATCACCTACTCGACCTTCTAACGACAATCACTACTAAGGAAATCAAATCTAAGTTCTAAAATACGCAAGTGACTGAAATCCGTACTACGAACGAATGCTATACGAAACAGAATCTAGAATCGTTGAATCAATTTCAAACTCAAGGGGAAGTCTATACACTAGGTAAGAACAACACCCTAAAGACTTGAACTGCAAAATCAACCTATAACCACTCCGTGCGGTAAACGCGTATGAAGACAGGCCGAAAAATACAGGTGATCGAAACTTGATCCCGATGGTACCAATGTGTAGCTCTACTCGTTGTGGTTCTATAGATATGCTGCATGCTCCATTCCGACACACGAGTTGGAAGAAAACTCACACCGAAGCTCGTAGGAACTTACCACACATAGAAGCCGATAGCGTGCACTCTTGGTATCTGTGCGTAGCTCTCGCCGTTGCTAACACAATGGCGGTGTCGCTTCTCCAATGGCGGCTCCGTAGCTCGCGTAGCAAGTAGATAAGACTCTCTCTCTCTCTCTCTCTCTCTCTCTCTCTCTCTCTCTCTCTCTCTCTCTCTCTCTCTCTCTCTCAGACACAGTCACGGCGCTCAAAAACTCACTTTGATTAATAATCTGAATCTCCTTAGGTTACAAAAACTTTGGCTTATATACCTCAGCCTTGGAGGTGAGAACATCTCTAACTAATTACATCAGCAAGTGAAATTACTTCGGGATTACAAGTTGGAAACTCAATTGAGTCCCGTTACTTCATGAATGGCTCAAATCAAAATTAATGTCGAAAAGACATTTATTACAATCAATGGTTACAAAATGATGAGTGTGAGCAAAAATGTGGGTGTGATCCTCTGCTCGCTCAACACTCCCCCCCTCCGCGTTCATGTCGTCCCTGACATGACTTTTATGCTTGGTCAATAAAGTCCTGTCGTCTTGAGCATCTGCAAATGTGATTCGTATCGTAGGTTGCCGATGGTCAAGGTTGGGCCGAATATTTTGCTTTTGTGGGTGAAAAAGCCGGTGTAGAAAGCTTCTTCGATTGTTCGCATGTGGAAGCTAGGCAAAAACATAATCCTTTGGTATAGGAGGTGTAACACTTTTGGAGAAGGCTGCAATGAAAGATCGTACATCATATCAGTCACTGTGTCGGCCGTCGATAGCAGACTCGAGGTCGTGGCTTTTTCTGGCGCGAACACTTCAATGCAAGCTAAGAGAGTCCTGCAGATTTTCTTGAGCATCTGACACGAAAGGTCAGGAGAGCCAGTAAAGAGCTTGATGGTGCCCGTTAGGGTTTTCACCATGTAGGCTTTACCTATTCTCTCTCCTACCTTTGGTCCTGGCATCCTGGGGTAATTAAGCCAATTTGGCTTCTTTTCTACAATCCTGCCATGCTCTTTCTAGTTTCTGACTCTTAGCACCGGGCAGAAGGTTGCAACCTCCCGAATCTCCTTTGGTGCCTCCACCAAGTAGATGAGGTAGGCTGGGTATTTGTTCAGCCAACCTTTCCTCCATTTAGGTTGTGAATCTACTATCTTCTTTGATTGTTCCTCCTTTGTGATGTCGCCTTCGTAAAGAGCGACATACTGCTCCTCCTCTATTCTCTTTTTCGTCTTTAGCACTTCAAATTTCATCAAAGGGAAAGGCAAGCTGGGTTGCATCCACTGTTCATGGAGCACTTTTGTGTCTAGTCCCTGAAGTCTAATGGAGATTAGGAGTCTCCTCTCCCATTCCATTTCCGCCTTGGCACTCTCCTCTGCTGACTTTTCTATTTGGTCATGGAGCCTTTGTTCTTCTTCTTCAGAGATTCCTGAAGTCGAGATCACGTCTTGAGCTGGGGCTGGATCTTCAATTGTGGTTGCCTCTCCAGTTTCTGGTAGCTCTATGGCTGCTCCACCTGATTCTTCGTGTGGTGTCTCTGTCTCTCTTCTTTGTTGCTCTTGTAGATCTTGGAGCTGTTTGCGGAGGGCCTCATTCTCTGTCCGTAGTGTTTGATTTTCTAATGTGAGCCTCTCCTCTGCGGCCAATGATCCCTCCGCAATGTGCAACCTTTGCACTTGCTCTAATCACAGCTCTCTTTGTAAGCTTCGGACCTGGTCTTCCAAAGCCGGTATGATAACTCCCTCTTGTTCGGTTCCTGCTCTGCTAGCTCTAGGGGTAGTCCTGAGTCTAGTGATTGTTCTTTCTTGGAGCTCGACTCTCTCCCTTAGCTCAATGAGCTCATCCTTAGCCGCCTCCAAGTCATCCTCTATCCGCTCCCTTGCTTCCTGTGCACTTGTTACTTCTCTTGAAGCCTCGGCTAGCTGGAGTATCAAGCCGTCTCTCTCCTTTTCCGCGTCATAGAGTGATGCTTTATGACTTTCAGATTCAGTCATAGCATTCTCTAATTTCCTCTGCAACTCCGCTTCCCTTTGTTTGGCTGTCTCCATCTCTACTTCCTTTGCCTTGGATCTTTCTTTTATCTTGCTGAGCAGTTCATGCACCATGTGCATGTCTTTTTCATCTTCATCTGTCAACTCTAAAGCTCTTTCTGCCACCACCTCCATTGGCTTTGGCTCTTCTAGTACGTTCGGTTCGTACAGTTTCTCTTCACTTTCTTTTTTACTCTCTGTCTTTTCCTTCGTCCCTCTCCGTTCATCTTGTTTTTGTAGTGTGATCCCATAAACTGCCTCAAGGGCCTCTTCTTCAGTGTATCCTATAGCTACCAGATCCTCATAATCATTTCTCTTTTGCTGAACTGGATCTATCTTCTTTTCTTTGGTCTCGGCCTCTGGCTTTTCCAAATCCTCTGTGTCCACCTCTACTGTGGTCTCCTCCACAATTTTTTCCGTCTTCTTCGGGCTTGGTACATCAGTCATAGAGGGATATCTGTCCTCAGCTTCCTTGGCTTTCCCTTTGTCGGCTTGCTCGTCTATCTCTTGACGCTTAGTAGACTCATCTACTTTCCTTTTCCCCTTGTCGTCTTTTTTCAGCTCAGCTTTTGATTGTTGTACCTCCTCTTCGGTGTATGGCTCGACAGGTTGTTGCTCCAGAATAGCCTCCGACTCCTCATAAGCTTTAATATATTGATCGTATTGATCAACATGTGGCCTGGCTGAGCTAGTTCAGACTTTGGTGGGGTCTGGCACCCACTTTTCTTCAAAGTCACCCTTTAGAGCTCTTTCTGCTCTAAACTGCTCCACTAGTCTTTCCATTCTTGCCACTTTCTTACTTTTGGTTTGCTTGGGAGCAACCTTCTTCTTTACTTTCTTCATAAGCGGCTCATCAACCTCCTCTTCAGGTTCTAAAACTATTTCTAGTTTCCTGCGTGCTCTTGTGGACGCCCTCTTGGATACTTCGGCCTGTTCTTCCTCCTCGTCGGCTTCTCTAAGCCACTCATTCTGGGAGGGAACCTTTGGCCACTGATCTCTAGCTCCAATAGCTTCATAAGCTATTCTTGTCAGAATTTCCGCTCCTCCTATGTACTTTGGCTTCTCGTTGTGCATGGCAATTACTTGCTCGTGGATGTGTTGAGCGTAATTCACCTCTTTTGGCATATTGCTCTTTAATGCCCATGTGATGGTGGTCGCAATGGCATGGGGTGGTGTCGTATACTTTTGCGGTCTCTTACTGCAAACATGGAGAAACTGGTTGTACAGTCGACAAAGGGTTGCCGCTCTTGGGTCCGCCATATCTCCATAGGTTGCATTTTGCTTCTTGGGCCCATAGACCTCTATGGCCTCCCTTCTTTCCCTGACCAAGCTCCCTTTGTTGTGCAGCTTCAATGCGTCTGCAATGAGCTGTGGAGTGATCTGTACTTCTACTTTCTCTCCATCCATGGCTGTCAATGTGGCTTTTCCATCCTTCTGAATGGATGTTGCGAACTCGTACACTCTTCTTGTATCCACACCTGATGGTCTCGAGGTGAAGAAACTGTGCAAGTCTGCCCTTTCCAGGTACCTGCTGATGTCTTCTGACCTGCTATAATCTACCAATTCCTATGGGATCATAGGTACATCCACTGCTTGCCCTTGAGGATCTCTGAAAGTCCCCTGGTGGATCTTTATTCCCTCTTTCTCCAATACTGCTTCCTTCACCCAAGTTTTGGTTGGCTTGAGGGTTTCTGCTGGAATGTCAAAGGGTTCTGCTTCTGCAAGAGCATCTTTGATTGTCGATCTTTTTCTCTTCGTTGCCGATGACTTGGCGGAATCCATGGATCCTGTAACTCCAATTTCAGAAGTTAGCGTCTTTTTAGTATTGAAAGCCGAAATGAATCTTTTAACTATTCAAATGACTTGAAAATTGAAACATGAGCTATTCAGGGCCTAAGGATGCAAGGTAGGTGAAAAAATATGCAAAATGGGCTCAAAATCATGCTGGAGACATCATACGTGTATGATGTCTTTTGTGTCAAAATGACTTCATATTGGTTGTGCTTGTAGCTGATAGTGTACATATGAGTATCATATGCTTGGATTTGAGTTTGGATCCCATTTGGTCAAGTTTTGGCCAGTTTAGTCTAGTTCTGGCTCTTGGCAAAATTTTGAAAGGGAATTGGATTTTATAATCCAAATTGAATAAAACTTGGTGGTTCACTTTCAAATGGCATGTAGATCACTTCTGTTTGGTGGTTGAAGCCCTGAGGTGCCAAAATCACATAGTGAGACATCATACGCGTATGATGTCTTTTAGTATATTTTTGGACCAAATTTCTCTATAAGCTTGGATTTGGCTTTAGATAGGCTTATTCAGTGGATTTATGAAGTTTGGATAGATTTTGGGCTAAAAATGGCTCTGGAGACATCATACGCGTATGATGTCTTTTTCATCAATTTTTCATGGGATTGGTTCTGTGGACTCCCCATGTACTAGTGAAGGACTGTCCCTACTCAAATCTTGGTTTGGACTTGAGTATGTTGGATTTGGGCCAAAATAAGACTTTAAGTGAAGGATTTTCCCTCAATTGGGCTAATGGGGTGATCCACTTGACCAAATGGTTCCAAATTTCATATGTAGCATGTATTAGATATATATAATGGATGTATGATGACAAATGAGCAGTTTTGGCTCTGTAAATGCAAATAGACATCATACGCGTATGATGTCTTTTGTGTCAAAATGGTGCTTTTTGGTTCCAGTTAGCTTGTAGATGTGTTAATCAACAATCCTACAAAGTTTCAATGAGTTTGAAGTTACTTTGACAAAATTAGGACCAAAAAATCAATTTTATGGCCTACTTTGCGTCATTTTGGTTTTCCTTGGGTTTTCTAACTCCAATTCTCATGATACTTGGTTCATAGGATGTGATTAACATGTGGAATGAGGCTATGCACTCAAATGTTGAAATGGATGTGAAATTCATGTTGTGAGACATCATACGCGTATGATGTCTTTTCTTGAAATGTTGGTCTTTTTGTACAAAGAATGCTTTGTGCTAGTGCCCTAAGCCCTGCTAACTAGTTTTCAACTTAAAAAGTCATCAGTTTAGCTAAAAAGCCCCCTTATAGGCATTTCAGTCTCCGAAGTCGTCTTTTAACTTTGGAGTTGAATTTCTTCAACTTTTCTTCTCGAGAGTTGCATTTCCAGCTCATTGGATATGTTGTGAAGCCACCTATTTGGTTGAACTTGACTTTGGCTCCCCGTTCTCCATCTTTCTCCATTTGGTTGCCCGAAAGCGTCTTTTTCACCATCGGTAAGTGAATCAGCTTTCTTTTGGGTTTTGCTTGCAAACATAAGTCATCCATGTATATTTGAAGCTGCTCGTGAAGTTTCATTTCATTCGGTCGTCAATTTCAGCCGTTATGCCAAAATGACGCTTTGTGTGTCCGCAGCCGAATCGGTTGTTTCGACCTACTTTTGGTGGTCCAAACCTGGAGATACTCTATGGTTGCATTGTCCTTGATGTGGTTGAACTTCCTGTGAAGTTTCGTGTCGTTTCGATAATTTTTTCCTGTCTGCCTCTTGCTGGCTCTGTTGACCTAGGGTTTTTCCAGCCGTTCTTTCTCAAGCTTTGAGTGTTAGAAACCCATCTTCTATACTAGGGTAACCCACCTATAAATTCTTGCAAGGTTCGGTTAGGCGGTTGTGCCACTACCTAGCATTCTACCGCATTCCCCGTCTGCTCTTGTTTCTTGGTTTTGGTCAGTTTTCGCGACAAAAGTTAACGATAAGCATCAAAAGCTTATGGCAACGAGTCTACCTCTCATGTCTGGTGTCCTCTGAGCTCTCGTAGCAGTCGTAGAAGGCGGTAGAAGGTCGGATGCTCCTGTGTGCTCTTTGCTCTCTCCAAGAAGCTAATAGTGGAAATGAGCTTGAAAGTGAAGTGAAAAATACTTAACTTCGGACTTCCCGGATCACTTGTTACCAAATTTGACATGTGCTCCTATCTCGTCGTGAAATGCACTTTAGGATTTGAAATTTCTCAATTTGGACTCCATTTGACCTGTTTCTGAGAAATCTGTCCACTTTGCCAAAATTCTGTCATTTCGGGCTTTCCGCAACTTTTCCCGAATTGTACTCAATTTTTACCATGGGTTGCCCTTGTCATTAGGATCATCACCATCTATTCTTTCCTTTTTTTTTATCTCGTTTCACCTGCTTTTTTATTTTTCTTTAATTTTTATTAAGAAAATCATAAAAAATAAAGGAAAATAGCAAATTGAAGCCAAAAAATTCCAAACATACACAATAAATAGCTGGTAACCCTGTGTATATGAATATACACTTATTGTGATTTCTGGACTTGGATTACCACTTTTTTCCACTTTTTAGCTCCAAAACACACTCTTATTTAGTGATATTTACACGTCTAGAGACCCAAATTCATCATTTGATCTCTTCTTGTTGCAAAACAAGGTATATAAGGGCATAAATATTATCAATATCCGCAATCAAACATAAAAATTGCAAAATCATGTAAGACACTGCCCTTGTAATATAATTTTTATTTTTCTTTGTTTTTGTCGCTTGTAGCTGCTTTGTAGCTCCTGTATACCTGTATACCTCCCCCCCTCCTAGTCTGAGTCCTCCCGGACGACTATGAAGTGTCTGTGGGCGAAGCATTGTAGTTGTTTTGGTCATAAGTTCCAATGCAATTGTAGAGCGATGATACAACAGTTTTCCAATAAAGCTGCTCTTTGTTTGATTGAAGGATTGGTGGTCGGGGTTTTGGGTTGGTTTTGGCACTTCGGTAGTAGAATCAGTAGATGGATTCTTCTTTACCTTGTTGTTCTTTTTCACAATCCAAATCTGCTTCCGCTTCGCTTGTGCTTGCCACAAACTCTTTGCGACCCAAACCTGCTTTGTTCTTTGTGTTGATTTCCTCGCCTTGAAATACCTAGGAGTTTTCGTTTATTGTACTGAAGGGAGTTCCTGTTTACAAATCTTTGGGATCCAAATTTGCTTGCTATAGCTTTGTGCCGTCATGACTTCTTTGGAATCAAGATCTGTTTCACTGTCCTTGATTGTCTGGAATCACTCTGTTGTCTGGTATTGAAGACTCTGTTTTCCACCTTTTGTGTTCTCTTGCACAACCTTTTTTGGTCTCCATACCAACTTTTGACTCCGTTTTTTTTCCCAAGGTTGAGCTGTTATATTATTGCTTGTCTTCCTTATCCAATGTTGAGAATTTCCTCGTCGAAGAGTAATCCGGTTGTATAGAAACTTTTGGTTGCCATTGCTTCTTCTTTTTCTCTGGTTGTTGTTTTACCTTTTGTCTTTGGACCATTTGTCTTTGGATTCGTCCTTTGGAGTTGGCTCTGCTCTGCTTTCCTTTGTTGAACTTAACTGATGACTTTCACCTTCGTATTTGATAAGCACTGATTTAGAACTCAGTCAATCACATTGATTGTCATTGTCTTTTTTCTGCCATGGTTGTCCTAGCAATAATGGATGTTGTGTAGCTTGGTCTTCAACCACGTAAAACATATGAGGATACACATATTGGTTAACCTGTATATGTAAAACTGTGCATCCAACAGTTTTGATTGAATTCTCAGAGTAACTCTTTAACTCTTGCTTTGCAGTTTGTAGTTTAGTGTCATTTGTCAATTTTCTATACAAACTGAGTGAAAGTAGGTTAGCTTGAGCTCCTGAATCCAATAGTGCTCTGGCTTTGATTTGGTGGTTCCTACTTTTCATTCAATGATGGGTTCTTCTTTTGTCATTATCCATTTCTGTTATACTGACTACGTTTATTCGTATTATTGCTCCTTCATTGCGGTGTTTCTGACGCAGTAGTCTTCTTTTCTCCATTCTTTCCTTCGCCTCGGCTTGCGCTTCTCCACAATCTTTTTCTCTTTTTCTGGACACAGCAGCTTTCCTTGATGTATTTTGAGAAGCATGTCTTGGGTTAGCGGCAAAAGATACTTTTTTTTCACTCTGCATCCACCATTATCCAATTGGGCATTTCTTCTCCGTCTAATTAGCAAGCTTGACGGCTCCACTTGGTGATAGATCTTTAATCACCAGAGGTCCCATCCCTCGCTTTTTAAGCTTCTTAGCATGCTGTTTCAGAGTGTAAACTAGGGACATAGTCCCCAACCTTAAACTCTTTAGTCCGCACATGCTTATCAAAAAATCCTTTTGTCGCCTTTTTTGAGCGTAGATAGAGGCTACTTGCTTTTAGGCGAAGCTCGTCTAGCTTTTTCATCATCTATTCTATCAGAAAGCTCATGCCCTGTCCACTCTAGATCCTTACCACCCTTAAGGTTGAAAGAAATCAAGAATTCTATTGGTAAGATAGTATATTTAGCCCAAAAACCCATGTTATATGGGGTCATTCCTATTTCTTATGGATTACCATGAATTCATCTAGAAGGATCTCTATCACTTCATTTATAAATGTGTGCCTCGATCACTCACAATTTCTATTGGCAATCCATATCGTACAAAGACGTATTCATATAGAAATTGTGCCGTGGTCCTGGCATCTGCTTTTTGAGTTTCCTTTGCTTCGACCCACTTTGTTAGATAGTCTGTAGCCACAACGATGTATTGTGCATGAGTCTTATATGCAGGAGGTGAAATGGGTCCGACATAATCAATCCCCCATTTTGCAAAAGCTCTTGCCCCCATTATTGGTCTAAGCGGCATATCATCTCTTTTAAGTGGTACTTTGGTCCGCTGACAGTCATCACACCGTTTAACGTATTCCTCAGCGTCCATATGTAATGTTGGCCACCATATTCCTGCGGCTAAGACAAGTTTTGTTGTCTTACCACCTGAGAAATGGCCTCCACCTACTCCTCCATGAGCTTGCTCCAGGATTATCACATACTCAGACTCTGATGCACAAATCCTAAGCTGGTTTTCTTTACCTCTCTTATAGAGTTGATCTCCTATTAAAGCGTATTTGCGAGATATTCAACAATATACTGACTCCATTCTGGAGCGATCATTATCTGATATAATGTCGAATACTCTGCTGGCGGTTTTGATGAACATACAATACATACAGTGACATATTCATGTACGCTTTCTTTCATTCCTGGCCAATAGACTCCAATTGTAAAAAATTCCTATATGTGTTCCTTCTTGAACAATGAAATGCACATTCCTGAACATGTGCTTCGCACAGATATATACTATATTCCTCAGGATTGATGCATAGTCGTAAAACATGATCATTTCCCAATTGATACAACCTTCCTGCAACCAATTGAAGATTCTTGGATTGCTGAATAGCAATATGTTTCTGGTTGTATTCTTTTTTATCAAACTCTCCTCCATAGGTTAATAGGCTAACGACATTTTGAGACCACTTCGGTATCATTTCTATGTTGAACAAGTACGCGTCTGGCATGTCGTCATCTACTCCTATAGGGTCTTCTCCATTCGTCAATCGCGAAAGATGATCAGCTCTAAGATGTGTTTTTCCTTTCTTTACTACTACCATGAAGTCGAATTCCAGTAAGATAATGAACCATCTCACTATTCTCCCGGTATTGCATGGTTTATTCACTAGGTAGAGCAAGGCTTGGTGATCCGTAAAAAACACAAACTTGTTGGCTAGAAGATAATGCCGAAATTTCTTCACAACATATATTATTCCTAATCCTTCTCGCTCTGTTGTGGTGTAATTCTTCTCTGCATTGTTGAGCGGTCGACTGGCGTAACAGATAGGAAAATCCATGTTTCCTTCTTCTGGCTGAGCAAGAATGCATCCTATTGCATATGCAGAAGCATCTATATGCACATGGAATATCTTCTCCCAATCTGGTGATTTCAAGACTGGAGCAGTAATGAGTGCCTCTTTCAATTTCTTGAATGATTCCTCACACTCCTCTGTCCATTCAAAGTTCACTATTAGCCTGTAAAGTGGTTGGCCTATTATAGCGTACATGTAAATGAATCGTCTATAATATCCGCAATGTCCCATAAAGCTCTGTACTTGTTTCGCATTGGTTGGTCTAGGCATATCCACTATAACTTTTATCTTCTCTAAATCCGTGGATATTCCGTTCTGTGAGACAATATGTCCCAGAATTCTGCCCTGTCGGACCATAAACACACATTTCTCAGGATTGAGACAAATGCGATATGTCCTACATTTCTCAAATACTTTTCTTAGGTGTTCTAGATGCTCATCTCTCAGAAGAGAATGTACGCATAAGTCATCCATGTATATATGTAGAAACAACCTTAAGTATTCTTTGAAAGCATGTGTCATCAGCCTCTGGAAGGTTGCGGGAGCATTGGTCAGACCAAAAGGCATAACCCGATAAGCATAAATTCCCCACTCCGTTGCAAAAGCTGTTTTATGTTGATCTTCCAGTGCTATGGCTAGCTGGTTATATCCTGAAAAACCATCAAGAAAGGAGTATGCTATTTTCCCTCATACACGCTCTAGAACATGATCAGTTATCGACAGGGGATAATTGTCCCTGATTGTTGCAGCATTCACTTTCTTTAAGTTGACACACACTTGGAGTTTTCCGTTCTTCTTGGGTACCACCACAATTGGAGATACCCAATCGGTGTGTTCAATCTCGTATATGAATTCGGCTTCCATTAGCTTATCTATCTCTTCTTTGATTCGCTTAGCAAATGTATCATTATATGTGTATGGTCTCTGTCTGCTAGGCTTTGCATCTTGTTTTAGTGGGATTGTGTGTTGGCATATCGATGGGTCAACTCCCTTTAAGTCCTTATAAGACCATGCAAACACATCCCTGTAGTCTCTGAGGAGACTCAAAAGTCTCTCTTCCTCGCCTGGAGACAAATCTGTGGCTATGTACACCGGTCTAGGTGTTTCACCTGGAGCTGCTAAATCCACTTTTTTTGCATCCTCCGGTCCGTCATAAGATTCGTTCTCCCTTCTCTCTCGAATAGGTTGGGTTAATACCACCTTCCTATCCTCTATTGTGAATTTCCTGTAGTGAGAGGGAACATCCATGTTTTCCTTGATTTTGGCGTTTTCGTCCTCTCCACTCTCAAATTCTGTCGTCCAAACTTCTTTCAGAGTTTTCTTGAGCTCTCTGTACTTGTTTCTACGTTCTAACTTGGACTCCGTGCGTTCTCTGTTGCGCTTGTTCTTTTCTGATTTTTCTGTTTCTGTTTTCGTTCCATTCCTTTGAACTTGATTTCTTGAGCCTCTTTTGTCTTTTCGTGAGCTCTTTTGATCATTGCCTCTCATTCTTCCAGAAATCTTTTCCTTAACACAATCTTCCGCCTTTACTAGCATTAGGAATTGATTTTTTCCTCTAATTCTAGGCATCGGATTGGTTAAAACCCCCTTTGTTTTTCTCTTTGCTCTATAGCGTTTCTGGCGTTGTTTAGTTTGGTTCGGAAAATCATAAAATCGGACATCCGTTATAGTTTCTTCGTTTCCGCTTGAATTGTCCGTTGACTCGTTGTCTGCTTCATTTCCCCACTCTGGATGATCGGGAATGTCGTGAAACACCTCTTCTTCATTTTCCTTTTCCAGTGTATCGTTCTTTTCAGTTTCTTTTTCGAGTATCGTTCCTAGCATGAAGTATGGAACCACGTCGTGCCCGTCCTTGTCGCAAAATTTCATTGTGGGACCATCCGGGATTGCATGTCACTGGTGTTGACAAGATCTCTATCAATCCTTGTGAGTCCATGATTTTTTCTGATGAGATTCTTTGTGAGGGAAGTGCTCTAATCTCGGATTTTGCTTCATACTCTCCTAAGTATGAAGGTAAGGTATTCAGTGAGTGAGGTTTGCTCTCCATTGTTCTAGCAGAGCCCCCATCTCCCCAGTAAGATTGCAGATCCAAGTCCACTTGAGATCCTGCCTCAAATTCCACTATGGGAGGATTCCTGAAGTCCTTTTCCCAATTTGTCTGATTAGCTTGGCAACTTAGCTCGTTTGCAAAGTTTGCCTCTCTCACTTGTTTCCAAAATTCATTGTAATCCTCATCTCTTCCGTAAGACCTCTGTATGACTCGATGAAAACTCTCTATCTCCTGATCGTTTGTGTTCAATACTATGCGGTCATCCTTGTGTGTATTTTCAGGCTTTTGTGCACTGGGAGTCTTTTCAGCTACCCGTGAAATGATAGTCTCTTGCTGAATTGGGTTTTCCGTTCCACAATTCATTGTTTCTCTTGGTGGTTCTAATAAGGCTTGTGCAGTCTCGATCATTCTCTGGCACATTTCGAGTCTCTGCTTTTCCAATTCCGCGTTTGGGTATGTCATCCACCTCTGTTCTTGTGTTTGGTTGTTCTTTAACCTAGCTTCGTAAGCTCTCATCAGTGCGTCCAATGGTTCGTGTACTTTGTCGACTAGCACTGATCCCCCTGAGCTTAAGCTCGTTGTTTCTTTAATACTCTTTTGTTTCGTTCTTTACGGGCTCATCTCTCATTTCCCGTTTTGACTCTCAAGTTTTTCTAATCTATCTTTAGTTCGCTTTAGTTCCTCAGCTAGAATAGCGTCTTCACGTTCTTTTCTCAACTTCATGCGTGCTTTTCTAGCTTTCCATGTGTTTCTTTGACTCCGCGGTCCTTGACTAACCACTTCGGTCGCTAACTTTCCATTCTCAGGTTCTCTAGTGGTTTTCTTAGCTTGAGCTCTAGTAACAACTTGCGCTGGTATCAGAGTTTCATTTTCAGACCCACTGCTGGTAGGAATAGTTTCTAGCATATTCAACGTCGTCTTTTGCACTTTGTTTGGATTCTTTGAACAATCCTCAATGAAGTGAGTAACCCCACACTCAGTGCAATAACCGTTAATTCTAATGATTTCCGTATGTGGACAAACATTCATCAGATGGTCACCTCCACACTTGTAACAGGGTCCTAGTGCTGGTCTTGGTCCCATTTGATTCGTCCTTTGTGGATAGGATGGTCTTTGTCCTGTTAACCCTCCATGAGCTATGAACATCAATGTTCTTGCATCCAAATTGTATCTCTCTTCATCAGAAGCACTTGTAACTGTTGGTATTCCAACATTCCCAATCATGCCCCATGGTTCTGGTTGTTTGGGTTCTTCTGGTGGGTAATACACAGTTGGAGACATGTGTGCACCAGATTCTTCATAATAGGCTTGAACAGGCACTAAGGCTTGTTCTTCCTGATTCTCTAAGGTTGGTGCATATCTAATGCCCACTGGTTTTCTTCCTGGTAAAGGTGGTTGTTGTCCCAATACCGGTTGCGGTCTTTCTATCCCCAGAGGTCCTGGTATATTTCCCGTTCCGTATCGAGGTACTGGATGTACCTGAGGTGGTGCTAATTGAGCAGGAGGTGCATATTGACGCTCCCTTACATACCCTTTGTTGTAATAGCACTCCTCTGTTGGATGGTTTGTCCATTTTTGTTCAATAGCACACCATTTCAGTGTTTTTGGCAATGGTTTTTGGTATGGTTCCATCCTTTTTAGAGCATCTTCTATCATTTGCTCTACATTTGGCATGGTTGTTGTTTGAACATTCTTTTTAGTGGTAGTCTCGCTCGCTACGGAGGAAGAGCTACTGGATGCAAAATCTGTATCCGCTGACACCTCTCCATAAACCGTACAGTTATCCACTAAGTACAATGTTTCTCTCGTTACTTGCTCGAAACTTGTACAAGCTTTCAAGTGCAAGTCTTTCTTGAGAGTGTCGTTTCTCAATCCCTCAATAAAGAGAACAGATAGTCTGTCATCTTGTGGTCGTTCACGTACTGGACATCTCTCAATGTATTGTTTGAAGGGAAGTGAAGCTTCCTTCACTTTTTCGTGTTCTCTCTGTTTAAAAGCATATATTTGTGAGACCGTATTGTGCTTAATCCCTCGTTTTGAGAATTCCTCAGCAAACTCTCTTAGCAAATGGTCAATGTCATGGAATCCCCCAATGTTCAGTGGTTGAAACCATGTCAATGCCGTACCTTCCAGAGTAAGACCAAATCCCTCGTATTGTGTATGGAAATCGGTTATCTGCTCAGCTCTTAAGACTTGCTTAAAGAGTGACACATGTGCATACGGATCTCCTGAACCACCATACTTCTTTGGCATACACTTGGCTACTTGAGATGGTCTCATACGTCTATGGTTTGCTACCAATCTCATTGCTCCTGTGTCCCGGCTAAAGCTTTCTCTAGCATCATGGACTTCATGGGTTACCCTTGTCGGTTCCCCTGCTCTGAATCTACTACTAGAAGGTAATTGTGATGGTTCCGCTTCGAACCTTGGACCTGGAGTGGTATACGTGGGGATTGGAACTGCACTACCTCAATTCGTATCCATTGACTCTCTGCAATGTAGTGATCCCATTGGTCCGGGCTTCGAGTACTGAGGTTGACTGAAAGAGTCAGCAGCCTGAGTTCTTTGTCCTCCTGTCGTCATTGGGTTTCGCACTCCATTTGTTGGTGCTGGTCTTTGTGAGCTAGAAGTAACATAATACTGATGTAGTGGTCCCCCAAAGTATGTATATCCTTCTAATTCTTTCTTGCCCATTGTTGAGTATTGCCTCCCATACTTGTCGTAAGCGGAAATTTTCACTTTCGATCCCTCTGTGTAGGTAAAGACATAAAGTCTTTTTTGGTCTGTCAACTCTCTGGTGTAGGGTTCTTCACATCTATAATAGAGATCTTGCTCCCCATTATTATATTTGTATAGCCCCACATAGATGTTATCAGTGTTGATCCTTATAGTTTCATTCTCTCTTCTTAACCTCGCATCAGGGAAGTTCATTATTGGTGCTTTCTCCTCGAGTTCTTCATCTACTTTGACTTTGGTGCCCATCAATCCCTACTTGTCCACAATGTTAGGGTTTAGGACTACCAAGTACATGGTGCCCTCGTCATCTAGATATCTATCTCCGCTATAGCTCACAGGCACTAAGTCCTTGAACTTACTAGGTCTCTCTTCTATCTTTACACAATAGCGGTCCATTCCATCTTTGTAGATCTTGGCACCTTGCTCATTGTCGTACTGGTATTTTATGAACAATAGCTTCATTGTGGCGGAAGGGTTTGATGATCCTGCTGCCATATTTTCTCTGTTGGTCAGGTTCAAGTGTTCCAAGTGTTCGGTGAAAATCTCGTAAGATCTCTCCGAAGAAGTATCAGAAACACTTCCTTCAAAGATCGGCTCTAATGGTTGCACCCAACTTTGGTTTACACTTCCCTCGGTTGATATGACACTTGCTTGTTCCCCTTGTTTTGGTTGGTTATTCTGGAGATTCCTGCCCGATCTCAAATTCATCAATTCCCCTAAAGGACTTTAACTTCTCCGTCTCGGCAATTTGTGTTCCCAAGTTTTTGTGGTCAGAATTGATCCAAACTGATTGATACTTGGTCAATTGTTTAATCTTGTCAGTTGGAAAACTTCTGTTTCATCAAGTGAGAATTTTGTTGCAGTTATGCTGAAAAAGACATTATACGCGTATGATGTCTTTTTCATAGATTTAGACTATTTTGGTTATGCTCACTCTCAGTAGCCCCCTTATGCTCTGTCCACTCACAAAATTCAGTTTGAACTCTATTTGAGCAAGTTATGGCTAATTTAGGCTTTTCTTGGCAATTTTCCGCTTTTGACTTGTTTTGGGTCAATTGTGATCCAAATGGGATGAAACTTGAAATATAACCTCTAGACAGCTATTACAATGGATCTGTGTTGGCAAAGTATCAAAATATGTCCAAAATTAGGTCAAAGACATCATACGCGTATGATGTCTTTTTCATCAATTTGGGTCAAGACTTGATATTTTTGCTTTCTACAGTGTTTGTAACAATCTTGTCAGGTCAGATATCAAAAATAAGTAGTGGATGTGCTAAAAGACATTATACGCGTATGATGTCTTTTGTCCCAGATTTTGACTATTCTTGGTTTTAAGCCTTCTCCAATGTTTATAATTGAGTTTCAAGTGTTTTTGTCAGGTTTGAATGTAAAAACAAGATCTGAATCCAAAATTTCCTATTCTTTGCGTTTCTTGGACTCCGACTTGTTAATGCTCTTGTTTTAAGTTGAAATTAGGGTATAACTCCCCTTTTGAACACTCTGGTAAAGTCAAAATTTCTGTTTTGGTCTCTGTTTGGTCATTTAGACATCATACGCGTATGATGTCTAAAGTTGCAGATTTCCAGTTTTTTGGCACAGAATCCTTCCTAAAGCTTTCTCAAGTGCTCAGCAACTCCCAGATACACAGAAAATTTCTCTGACTTTTGTTTATTGCAAGTTTCACTACTAACTCGACGGTTTAGTGATCTAACATGCAATCAACCATATCAAGCAAATACTCCAATGATTACTAGCTCCAGATCAGGATCAAATGAAGTCCTACCTATTCCTAATCATAAAATGGGTTTGGTAATTGTGATTTTAAAGAGATCCACTGCCACTCACGGACTAGCAAATTCTTCTTCTATCAACAACTACTCAACACCAACAAAACAACAAACAAATCTAAGCTAAACTAAAAATACTATCAACACGGAAGACCCAGGAATACCCCACTTCCTAGTATCTCTCGAGATCTTCGGAGTCCACCACTCCTAGATCTTTTCTACCTAAAGTATACAAAGTAGTTTATACGACTCACCTCGTAGGATTAGTCTAAGGTCACCTACTTAGGGCTCTCGTCCCCGGCAGCGGCGCCAAATGTTAAGGCGGTTACGCCGCTAGCGGAAGCTAAATAGCGAGAACTCAACCAACAACAGAATTTGTCAGACAGGGACGGAGCTTGACCCGCAGGCGCATGGAAACAACTAGGTGGGTGTCAAATCACCTACTCGACCTTCTAACGACAATCACTACTAAGGAAATGAAATCTAAGTTCTAAAATACGCAAGTGACTGAAATCCGTACTACGAACGAATGCTATATGAAACAGAATCTAAAATCGTTGAATCGATTTCAAACTCAAGGGGAAGTCTATACACTAGGTAAGAACAACACCCTAAAGACTTGAACTGCAAAATCAACCTATAACCACTCCGTGCGGTAAACGCGTATGAAGACAGGCCGAAAAATACAGGTGGTTGAAACTTGACCCCGATGGTACCAATGTGTAGCTCTACTCGTTGTGGTTCTATAGATATGCTGCACGCTCCATTCCGACACACGAGTTGGAAGAAAACTCACACCGAAGCTTGTAGGAACTTACCACACATAGAAGCCGATAGCGCGCACTCTTGGTATCTGTGCGTAGCTCTCGCCGTTGCTAACACAATGGCGGTGTCGCTTCTCCAATGGCGGCTCCGTAGCTCATGTAGCAAGTAGATAAGACTCTCTCTCTCTCTCTCTCTCTCTCTCTCTCTCTCTCTCTCTCTCTCTCTCTCTCTCTCTCTCTCTCTCTCTCTCTCTCTCTCAGACACAGTCACGGCGCTCAAAAACTCACTTTGATTAATAATCTGAATCTCCTTAGGTTACAAAAACTTTGGCTTATATGCCTCAGCCTTGGAGGTGAGAACATCTCTAACTAATTACATCAGCAAGTGAAATTACTTCGGGATTACAAGCTGGAAACTCAATTGAGTCCCGTTACTTAATGAATGGCTCAAATCAAAATTAATGTCGGAAAGACATTTATTACAATCAATGGTTACAAAATGATGAGTGTGAGCAAAAATGTGGGTGTGATCCTCTGCTGGCTCAACACTCTCTCTCTCTCTCTCTCTCTCTCTCTCTCTCTCTCTCTCTCTCTCTCTCTCTCTCTCACACACACACACACACACACACACACATACATTGTTTGTAAAAAACCAAGGTTTAATGTATTTTTAATCGATTCAAACTATAAAATCTCACCTAGATTTGAGCTCGCTTTGAAGAAAATCGACAAAATTTCACAAGTTTTAGTGTAATACTGACAAATGTTTAAATTTTCTTTCAGTAAAGCTAATGTTACTTTTGCATCTACACATTTGATTGCTTCTCTCTCTCTCTCTCTCTCTCTCTCTCTCTCTCTCTCTCTCTCTCTCTCTCTCTCTATCTATCTATCTATGAGAGAGGGGGAGAGGAAAAGAGGGAGGGAGGGAGACATCATGGAAATGGAATCTTTCTAGAGAAATGGATGGAGGGAGAAACAATGAGAAAAGGTGTAGCAAAGGGATGCAACTAGGCAAGGTGATGCCTGAGAGAGAGAGAGAGAGAGAGAGAGAGAGTAAGAGAGATATAGAAAGGAGGGATAAAGGGGAAAAAATCCACAAACGAGGGGGAGGGGCAATCATTGAGACATGCACACACACATGAGAGAGAGAGAGAGAGATAAAGGGTTCTCAGATGATCTTTTTGTCACCTTGTTGGAAGCACCTATTTTACTAAAGATGGGGAAGCTACTAAAGTTAGTCCCTGATTTTAGTCTGACGTTTTTTAGAAAATTGAAAAACCAAATCAAAGATGAGGGGAATCAGAAGGGGGAAAACTATCTCATTGACCTAGCCCAAATTGATTGTAGAGATGTAGCTCCAATAGATGTGGATTACAAATTTCTTGTGATAAATATTAGCCTTGGGAAGGTGTACCTCTCTGATGTATTAGTGGATGGAGCTTCAAGAGTGAATATTCTCCCTGAATGCTAAATTAGTTTGCAAGAAGGTGAATCTCCTGAAGTGGAAACCAACACCTTTTCAAGTAAAATGGTTGACCAAAGAAGGATACAACCTTTGGGGAGTTTTAGAAATCAGACAATGAATGTAGCAGGACTACCTCTTGTGGTCAATTTTGTTGTCTTGAAGTTGGAAGAATCAACATGTTCTTACCCAATCATTTTGGGAAGCCCATTGCTCATGGAAACTATGGGTTGCAGATACAATTGTAACCAAACATAAGAAGAAAAAAATGAGGATGCAGATGGTGCCAAAGAAGACTATTCCACTTAGCTTCAGACCTTTGTATGCAGAAGTCATCAATATGGGGAAAGCTATTGAGGAAGATGAAGAAGAAGAGTTTATTCAAAGAAATACAATAGTAGTTCCAATCTTTGAGGTTGATGTGGAAAAAATTCCAGATACAATTGAAAAACAAAAACAGTAACCTGAATTGAAATTGAAAGAAATCAGGAAGAAAACAGATAAAACAACCAAAGCGAAGAGATTGGAGGAGGAAAAGGAAGCAAATGATGCCATCAAGCACATGCATGTGATACTAGTGGCCATTTTTCAAGGGACGTCACAACAAAGAATATTTTTCAAGAAAATTTAAGGAATGCTCATGAGTTTGTCAAAACTTGTTTAACTTGTCAAAGGGATGATAGACCAACAAATGTAGACAGGATGCCTTTACAACGAATTCTTCCTTTAGAACCTTTTCAAAAGTGGGATCTTGACTTTGTGGGCCCTGTCAAACCAACATCAAAGTTTATAGGTAGCCAATATATTTTAGTGGAAACAACTGATTATTGCACCAATTGGTTGGAGGCACAAGCAATGAAGGAAAACAAAGCAGAGTGTGTTGCAAAGTTCATGTACAAGAACTTAATGACCATGTTTGGGTGTCCAGTGGAATTGGTCTCTGATCAGGGAGTCCATTTCATAAATGAAGTGATTAGGAGGTTGATTGAATATCATCAAATCATTCACAGGAATTCCACAAGATATTATCCCTTGGAAAATGGTCAAGCAAAATCCACAAATAAAAATTTGGTCAAGATCTTGAGGAAAATGGTTTCACAAAATAGAAAAAGATTCGAATACCAAACTGGATTCTGCATTGTGGGCCTTTAGGATAGCATTCAAGGTGAGTGTAGGCATGACACCGTTCAAGATGGTGTATGGATTAGAAGCTATTGTTCCAATCCCTCTCTCTCTCTCTCTCTCTCTCTCTCTCTCTCTCTCTCTCTCTCTCTCTCTCTCTCTCTCTCTCTCTCTCTCTCTCTTACCATCTCTCACTTCTCTTCACTCCACCTTGCAAATTGCATCTCTTTTTTCAATGTCACTTTTCCATCCCAAAAGCTCTTGTAGCAGAGGTTTGAACCTCCTTTCCCTCCTCAACCTTGCTGCATTCTCCTCAAGGGTACTACCTACTGAAGCTCTCCATTGCTCTATGAACCTCACTACACACCTCTCCCTAAAGCTGAATATCTACAACACATCCTACTCCCTACTCCTAGATCGTCTCTACTGCATGGATTTACTTTCCTCAAAATCTTCTCTACTCCTTCCCCATTTAGGTCTTTAGAAAGGATTTAAGAACCCTCTTCCCCATTTGGCAAGCTTGTAGGTGGAGGGGCATAGCGATGGAATTGACCGTCTTTATATACCTTCTAACCCTCTTTATGCAACTTAGACCATGGTTGTGCATAGACTAATCATAAGTTCTTGTATGTAGGTGGTGCTACTACCTTCCATGGCATTAATAGGTGCTTGACGACCTACGAGTGTTATTGACTTTGTTTCTTGCAGCAACGTACTAAACAACAATGGTGCTTGGGTGACTAGCAACTACAAATGATTGATGTGTGACAATGCACCCAAGCTCAAGAGGTACACACAAGTTCTCAAAGAGACACATAGATTTCTCGGCATGCCACTAGAGGGAGAGAATCATGGAGCTCAAGAAAACCCAAGATGGCAAGCTGCTAGCAAAGGAGGACCATGTGTATATAGCTTCACAATTGAACCTAGGGACAACATTGACTCCATCGAGGTTTCTTGCAAATTGTAATTCCAATTCTCTGTAAAATTTCTAGGATTGTCTATTTTGTATTTTCACCTCATAAGTTGTTTCTAATGTGTATATGATATTCGTTGCTTGTCCATTCTTGTATATTAATTTCCATCTAGTTTTGTAGAGTGGGAGCCAATAGAATAGGGACCTTTGAAGCCATCCACATGGAACTTGGCAAATTATTATACTTTGGTTGTCCATCCTCAAGCCATACTTATGTCATGCCTAGGAGAAATGGGTATGGTAATCTATCTCCCATTCACTCACTAAGCTTGCAGAGTTTGGAATGGCCTATTCCAAACAACACATTGATAGTAGCAACCAAAAGGAGAATTGAGATGGATGTACATGTAGTGATAAAGCGCACCTATAGGTCCCTCAAAACAATGATAACACGATTTATATCTCTTCATGTGTTTGTGTATATCTTTTGATTGCAGAGTGTCCACAAGACACTCAACAATGTGGATTTGCAAAGGGGATAGCGCGATGAATGACTTCCTTGCAATTCAATGAAAGACCAAAGTCAACCACCAAGGAGATAACATTAAGTGTTGTGTAATTGGGGAGAACTTGGTGTTCAAATACCATATTGTGAAGGAAGGCCTATCAATGGCCTTCCCCTACAAAATATGGAAGCTAACAATGGGAGAATGGGAGGCACTCAACTATGATGTTTCTACTAGAGAAATCAATGGCCTTCAAATATGTCTCCATGATGATGCAGTGCATACATCCTGTGGATAATGATTGGCACCTCAGTCATCTTCATCAATATCTCAATCTAAGATATACATTTCCCAAGCAATACCTCTTTGTTGTCAATGACAAGGTTGTTCGGTTAGGGGAAAAAAAGAGATTTCTTTGTAAGGACAATGCATTCCCACGATGTATTTTCTATAAAAGCTTGTAACATATGCGAATTTTTCTCCTACTAATAAAATTGGTGTTTTGAATCTCATCTCTGAGCATATTTGTTCATTTTCAAATTGTTAGGAAGCATTTAATTTTTTGTCAAGTTTTTGACTGAAATGTTCAACTTCGGAATGCCAATGCTTTCAGTCTTGGTGCATTTTGATGTTTTGTAGCGTATTTTATTTAAAATCTATAATTTTTTGTTGGTTTTAAAGTGTTTTTTTTTTCAAATTAAAGTGACTTTGGGTATATAAGTCACTTTCTAGGTTTTCAAAGTTCATTTCTCACATTGACAAAACTCTAGCTCTAAGCTCTCTTCCCATCTTCCTCGTGAACAAGCCCATGGCAATGTCTTGTGATGCACTCCTTGCATAGTTGGAAAAGGTTGGTCTTGCAGATTCAGCACATGAACTAGTGAGTGTATTTGAGGGCACGATCAACATGCAAGCCAATGCAAACCTACATATAGAGGCCTTCCAAAGCCTTCTTGATCACATGGAGAAACACATGGAAGAATATGCCATTGTGGTTGAGGCATATGACACGGCATGGTTGCCAATGGATTTTCTTAATCATCTCTATGCGGCCAACAAAAAGTTTTACTTTTTCATATTGAGGTTTGTCAAAGGGCTCACCAAATGAGACTATAGGAGAGAAGATGAGGATGACCTAATAGACTTGTGCATGGGGTGTATAAGCACCCAATTCATAGATTGAGACATGTTTTTTTGTTTTACTTATGCTCAAGGGCATGAAGAAGGGAAATTCAAAGGAAAAGGCCAGCAAAAATGGTAGCATCCATGACACTCGTCTTCTTACAAAGTCCAAGCTCCACCAAGGAGAAAGATTGGATGGTAGAGGGAGATGAGGTATTGGAGGAAGTTCTTGACCTCCAAATATTCACTTTGCATGCAGTGATGGTGGAGGGTCGTCAATTTCTATTCCTCAAAGACATTACTAGAACACTTGGACTCATAGAAGACGCGTTGCTCCCAGTGCTTGCTATCTATGCGGGCATGAAAGATCCAAGTGAAAAGGCAGATTCAGCCAACTTTGAAATTGACTTTAAAGACCAAAGTCTCCCAGCCAGCCTCTTCTACCTCTATAATAAAAATGAACAAAATATGGTGCAAACGGTGTCAAGCACATTGGTGGAGATAAAATCATGTGCCTCCTTTTATGAAAGTGTGCCCAAAATCACTTTCCACCCACACAAACCATTGATTCCAACGAGTGGAGATGATTGATCTAGCATCGACCTTATAAGGAATCCTCTTGAAGAAATAGATGAGGATATTGAGGTAAAAATTTTTAAACCTAAACAATTGTCTATGCTTTTCTTACAACGTGGTAATGTCCTTCAAAATGGTATGTAGGCCGCATACCATGTTAATAAGTTTGCAATGTGAACTGGAGGTTCTCGCAACGTCTCCACTGGTAGGGATAGCTCCTTGTGGCCCTATTTGATCCATGGTCCTATGGAGCTATCAAGAGCAAAGCATTGAGCTCCATCCTTAATGAAGATTTCCTCACCCTTAAGTGGATTGCGAGTTGATCCCTTTACAGGGAAGCACCCTAGAGTCAGTCCTCTCCCATTGTGCCTTAAGCCTAGATCAAGGGGTGACAAAACTGTAAAAAACCCTTGGCATTAGGCTAGCCATTTGTCCCATATCCACACATGTAATTTCCAAAAAGGTAAACCGTCCATGATGTAGTTCCAAAAACAATAGTGAGAAATTTGGTCTCTTGTACTAACTTTTTAGTTCATTGTGTATTATACTTTTTTTCTTTGTTCATATTGTGACGGGATGAAACGGCATGCTCAATCACCATCATATTGAGTCGCTATAAGGAAAATCCAAGTCACGACATGCTGAGTCACATGCCCTCTAACTGTATAACCGTGTAATCAAGTGCCTCTTCTTGGAGAAGAGACATTCTTGATGTATTCAAGTAGTCCCTTTATGAAGAGGACAGTGGATGAAGAAGGCAAGTCAATTGAGTTGAGTTTATAAGATCTCTCTCTCTCTCTCTCTCTCTCTCTCTCTCTCTCTCTCTCTCTCTCTCTCTCTCTCTCTCTCTCTCTCTCTCTCTCTCTCTCTCTCTCTCTCTCTCTCTCTCTCTCTCTCTCTCTCTCTCTCTCTCTCTCTCTCTCTCTCTCTCGCTAGCTTTTGTGACTGTCACGTTACGTTGGTGGAGTTGACAGACTCATCTTTCGAGCGCCCCCATGCTCTATTTTCTAATCGAAATACACTTTGTAAAAGCATGAGCCACACAGCCTCTCCTAGGCAAGCCCCCATTTCCCCACAGTACAAGGATGCTTCAATGCATCCCAAATTTTCTCAGCAAGCTTCCCAAGTCCCATTGGAACAAATGTTTATAACCATATCTAATATTCTTCTCCAAGTAAACCACAAAAATCAATCCCTAGTAGGATACCTAACTGCATACCATGCACAATTGATTCATACGGATCCCAAGGTTCGACCACAACATTTTTCTCATCGTCCTTTTGAAGATGTTTTAACTTGGCTTGATCACTGCAATAATGTAGCAAGCTATTACTACTAGGTGATGACCACGAAGCGCTTGACATACGCACACTCCTCGAAGGTGTGGTGGCAATATCGTTGGTGCAACAAAGTGATCAGGTTAAGTCTAACTGGATCTTATTGAAACAATTGTTAATTCAAAGTTTTGCCCATCAAAGTGTAACACAAACAGCACGTCAATAATAAAACGGTTTATGGCAACAACACACAAAACCAGAAGCACAATTTGTAGTTGAACTTAATCCAATCATTATTAAGGGCTAATCCACCTATGTCAGAATAAATGAAGCTTTCTGTTTTGTGGCCTCGACGTCAACACGACATATCCCATCGAGTCCGTGACCAAGGCCCAACCTCTTTCCATGAAACGATATAAATATAACATTGGATAGAAGGAAGCATGAATTAAGATCTCCCAACAACTCCTCTTTCCCAGCAAGAGTCACCATCAACAACTTAATACCAAAGGACATTGATGTCCAAAATAGTCAATACACAGCCCGTAGACTGCATGTCCACTTTGTCTACTCTCCACATGGCGCCAATTTTATCAACACCCAACAGACCATGCTAGATATAACCATCACAACCCAAGATATCCGCACAATTATCTAGTTACCCATCTCTTTTCACTCCAACAACAAATCCCTCTACCATCAACATCCATGTCTATGACTCGATTAGAATGAGAGACTCACATCCAATCAGGAAGGCTATCCGAAGGAGGTCTCCAAAAGAAATTGCAAATCTCAATCATGTAGTGGCTACAATGCCATAGCAATGCATAATCACCCCGTCATGTAGTGGTTGGGCTTTAGAACCCCATTAGTGAAGAAAGATGATAGATCTTACAGGTTTTGTATAGACTTCAGACCACTCAATAAAGTCATACAACATGAATCATACCCTCTACCCATAATAGATGATTTGCTTGACCAGTTGGTTAATTCTTGATACTTCATTTCTTTAGACCTCATGTTTGGGTATTGTTAGATACCTCTATATACTAAGGATGCTCACAAAACCGCATTCAAAACACCCAGTGGCCTTTTTCAATTTACAAGGGTTCCATTCGAATTTTTTGATGCTGATAGTACTTTGCAACGGACAATGAACTTCATTTTTTAGGATTTGATACAATAGAAGGTTGTCATCGTATACCTTGATGATATCCTCATACATACATCAACTTGGGGACAACATAAATCCATAGTGAAGAAATGTTGGACAGGATAGAAAAATACAACCTCCACAATTGCAATTGCACAAATGCACGTTGGGCTCTACCACTCTGAAGTTTCTCAAATTCCTAAGCTTTGTAGATGGTATACGAATTGACCCTCAAAATGTCATTGCCATACAGTCATACCCACCTCCTTCAAATGTAAATAATTTGCAAAGTTTCCTAGGCATGGCTACGTTTTCACTAAGATTTGTACCCAATCTTTCTCAGATAACCTAGCCTCTAAGGCATTTATTGCAGAAGGGAGTAGCCTATAAATGGGACGACATATGTGAGAAAAGCTTTTTGCAGCTTAAACAGGCCATTCAGCACTCATTCATGCTGTCCCATTCAAACTATTTAAGCTTTTTGCAGCTTAAACAGGCCATTCAGAAAAGATTTTTGCAGCTTAAATAGGCCATTCAGCACTCATTCATGCTGTCCCATTCAAACTTCCAAAAACCATTCCTATTACAGACAAATGCTTCCAACCCAGGATTAGGAGTGGCCCTCCTACAAAGGGATAACGTTGGCCAATGGCACCCTCTCTTGTTCATTAGTTGAACACTCACCAAGACAGATATCAACTACTCTACCATAGAAAAAGAGCTGCTAGGAATAGTGTGGGCCTTTGAAAAATTTTATCCATATCTCCATGGGATTGAGGTAATAGTGGAAACAGACCATCAACTAATCATTCACTTCTTCAAAAAGCTCACCCACTAGGTTGACTTCTCAGATGGATTCTCACTTTGGAGGAATACCAATTCACAATCAAATACAAAAAAGGCATAACAAACGTCTTTGTTGATGGCATATCCCAAGAAAAATTACAGTCACACACAACTCACATCAACCATCGACAACCCCATACCAGTGGAAAGATCACCTCAAGTATAGTAAGCAGAGCCCTTTATCATCCAAATCATTCAAAATATTTGTGTATCCACTAATCACCTCCACAAACAACAATACATGATCATCGAGTATTTGGTTTACCTTGCCAAACCAGGTCGTCCTCCTCATTTGTATGTGCCTAAAGCACTCCAACAGCACTACATTCAGTATTATCATACTCACCCACTATCAGGCCACCTTGGTTTTCACAAGGTCTTAGAAAAACTCAGAGTGGCTCATTTCTGACCAAAAATGTGGTAGGCTATTTCACAAGAGCTTCAACAATGTGCAACATGTCAAGAGCTTAAAACCCGAGACCAGAGGGTAGGTTACTTGTCTCCCATTACCCATTACTTGATGGGTCCTTTCCCAACATCCACATCTGGGAACCGATAGAGTGTGCGCTCATACAAAACATCATATTTTGACATGGTTGTCAACACCATCTATTGTCAGACCAAGGGCTTCAATTCAAAGGAAAAGTCACGCAAATCCTCACCGGCAACCTCAGCATATGACAACTTTTCACTTCACCCTACCACCCCCAAACAAATGGCCCGACGGAGCACCTCAATAAAACCATCAAATAGACCCTAACTGCGTACATTGACCATTTACATCAAACATGGGACCAGATCCTCCCATTCACAGCCCACGCATATAATACATACGTCCAAGCTTCCACTAAGGTAAGCCCTTTTGGAGCTTTGTATAGGCGCAACCCAAAGTTCCCTCTTGACCCTAGCATCAACAACATTCATGCCAGAAAATAGGATGCAATCAACTGGCTTCAATACCTATCAACAAACCTGCCCATCATCCAAAGTGTGCTATTGACCAATCTCAAGCAGGCCTAGGCAAAGCAAAAGTGCCAATATGATGAAGTTCACCATCAAGAATATGAGGAAGGTTCCACTGTCAACGTGTATTACCCAATCCAGTGTGTAGGTCTCCACGAATTACTACTATATAGATGGATCGGTCCTTACCGCATCCTCCAACGCCTTCATCCATACACCTACCATTGTGACGTCTATCAAATGGGTCTATATATTTTCCCATGTCTCTTGGATTAAGCCATTCTTCCTCTCCCATCCTCCAACCAGCTCCAACTCAGGGGGGGAGGTGTGACAGGACTAGATAACATGTTGAGTCACCATCATGCTGAGTCATTATTAGGCAAAGAGAAGTCACTACATGTTGAGTCACGTGCCCTCTAGGTGTATAACCGTGTAACCAAGTGCCTCATCTTGGAGAAGATCCATTCTTGATGTATTCCAGTAGTCCCTTTATGAAGAGGACAGTGAATGAAGAAGGCAAGCTAATTGAGTTGAGTGTATAGTATCAGTATCTCTCTCTCTCTCTCTCTCTCTCTCTCTCTCTCTCTCTCTCTCTCTCTCTCTCTCTCTCTCTCTCTCTCTCTCTCTCTCTCTCTCTCTCTCTCTCTCTCTCTCTCCCCCCCCCCCCCCCCCCCCCCCCCCCCCCCTTCTTATGACTATCAAGTTACAATATTGTCCAAACAAGTTTGATTAACACAACACATGGGCGGAATGGCTTCCACTAAAACCCTTGACCACAATCATGCAGTCTGGGTGGCCAAGGAACACCATTAAAGGGATTTTTTTTCCCTTGTTGGCCCCATAGTGCATTGTGGGCCACCTGCCACATGCATACGGTCACCTCATTGCCCAATTTTGACAAAAAGTTATCGACGGTGGCCACGTGATCATGGTCAGGGCTTAAATTAAACAACTTTAAAAAATGTAAATACTAAAAGAATATAATGTATACAATTAATTTTAAAATTGCACCAAATGGTAGAAATCCAAGTCACTGATATTATATGAAAAGATTACAAATCTCAAAAAGAGAGGTTACATGGGAATAACCTAATTCTTATGGAAGCAACCTTCATTCTTGCAAGTTTATTGCAAGGGCTAAATATATATTTTTTAAAGCAATCCGCTTTGCATGCACTATATAGGAAATTCCATCTTGGAAAAGTTGCACCAAAATATCCTCAAAGGAGTCTTGTAGAACCAATAAGGTAGCACGTATCGTACTAACAAAAAACTATATTCATTGATAACCTCTCTTAGCACTTGAGAGAAGGTCGCATTTGGAATGATTGGCTTGGTGATCTTATGATATTTCTAATTTCCTGCAGAGCCATTGTTCTTGGCCTCCATCTCTATTTTTTTGGGTTATTGGCAGCGATGGAGGACTAGCTGTTGGGCCCAGTGAGGAGGGTCATTTTTATACTTTATCCTCCGCTCCTCTTGGGCCTATTTTTCTTCGAGTTTCTACTTGTCCTACTTCTTCCTGGCACATTTTTCTTCTCATGGTGAAATCTTCAAAGGCTTAAAGCTCCCAACGGCAGGTTGTTGGGCGGCGTGATCCCTATCTTCTCCTTGCCTTCTTCTCTGCCTCTACCTTACTTGTAAATATGCAAGATGGGCTCTCTCTACCTATGCTCTTCCCACTCCTCCTAATGTCTTTTCCTTCTCTTTGCCTTGTGCTTATTTTATGCTTCTCTCTCAAACTCCTCTTTCTTTTATTTCTCCTTAGCTCTTTTGATTCTCTTGGATTCTCGTGCTTCAGATTTGGGGTCACTTGGTACTACCTTTTGAACCCGTTGTTTGATGCGAGGGCCAAATCTTCACGCTGTAGTTTTTGGTGGTTGCTTGAGCTGCAAGTGCTATGATGATAGGAAGGATCTCCTCATTTAGTAGTAGACCGTGGGATTCTTCTTTAGTGGGATGTTTCTTGTTTTGCTCTTTGTAGAGTAGAGAATGGTGGGGGATTCAGCAGAGGCATGCAATTGGCATGATTCAAAGATGGTAGATCACCAACAATTTTCCACATGGTGGTTTGATCTTCCCTATTCAAAGGTTGGGGAGGTTGTGGGGCATCTGGAGCAAGTTGTGGTGGTGGGTTCTCCACATTTGGTTGAGGTTGTCGATTTGAAGCAGTGGATTCAGCATGAGTTGATGGTTGTGGATTTAGTGTGGTATGAGTGGTGGTGGTGCCATTGTATACGTAATGGTTTGGTTTTATGTGTCATCCATGTGGTGCAAGATATGAGTGTGTGCTCGTGTGTTCTCAAGAGGATCTCCTAGAACGTGCAAATGAGAAATGAATTTCAAGTTATGAGTTTTGATTTATATAGCATTTATTTTTTTTTTACAATATTAAAAACTTAATAAAACTAATAAAAATTCAAAAAAACTCATAGAGACAAAACTTTGCACACGAAACTAATAATTGTGCCATCAAAACATCACTTGGCATTACTATGCATGTTTATAAAAATGGTTACAGTATTAGAAAATTGAGAGCACCTACCATTTTGTCGCCTTGTCTCTAACCACCATTGAAAACAATCTTTTGCATATAAAGGCATGATATGATTGTGATCGCATCACATTAACCATTTTCATTATCCTACAAAACAAACTACTTTTCACTCTAGTCTTCTTCCTCTCTCTCCCCGCTAAAACTTTGTAGAACCAATCAACATCTCATGTAAAGCATTGCTCCTTTTCGTTCCACCTTTATGAAGCATATTTTTTAAGTAGGCTGCTTTTGATTAATAGTGTGAGCACTCCATTATTTGGCTACTCCAAATGCCCAATGAGCCATGGGTGTCAAGAAAAAATGCACCATGTGAAAAAAGTATGTGTTGCAAACAAATAACATGACTTTAGCTCAAAAACAGAAGCAATTTGACTGTAGAGATTAAGTGTTCAACCCACCATGTAATGTGATATGTGTGTCTCTTCCCATACATTGACCATTTGGACTATGAAACTATTGATTGCAAACTTCCAGGTGGAGATCTTGTCATAGGTTAGCTTTTCCTTTTCAAGCAGATGAAAACTTGAATATTGTTAAGAACGCAAGCACACTTAATTCCAAGGGTTGCTTTGTTACCTCTATAGGTGGTTATCACACACCTTTTTCCAAAACTAAAACTTATTGGTACTTTTGGAATCAAAATAGTTTCAAAGCAGATGCCTCACTTTACTACCATCCATTCATATTTTATAAGGGTGATCTTGTGTAGTTCTAGATGCCTTCTTGTCCTTTGTTATATCAACTACACCACGATGGAGACAACCACATGATAGAATAGCGACATACACTCTTCCCTTCTTTCTGCATGCTTCATATTACAAGCATACTAATATGAAGCATTAGCAACTTGTCAATAATTTGTAGACGAGCATGAAGCATGCACATATACACATTTATCAATTGATTTTGTAGAATAGGATCCAAATTTGGCTCTTCCATGTCTTGATTAGGGGGTACAACTAACGATAACCTTGGGACCATTGTTGTAGTCCTTTACTCATTGTTTGTGTAGTGGATACATCTTTTGCAGGGTTGGCTACAACTTTGCCACCCTTTCTCTTCACAGTCTTTCACTTGCTAATCTTTGTACCCTTGCCTTCAATGATCATCAAGACTTTATTGTGCTAGCAATAAATGCACGGAAAGAGGGTCACATGTGGCATCTTACTTGCACCCTAACATACACTTGAGAGTTTTCAAATCTCTTGTCATATCCCACTTAACTTGGAACGTACCCAAACCTAAAATCAACAATCTTTTTCCTTCTTGTTTATGCCAAATGACGTCAACAATTGGCATGTGATTGAAATACCACTTGAGGGACTCATGTGTCTCATGCGAGAGATGAGAATCTGCAAGCCACCAAATATTCTTCTCCAATTGAGCCCTAGAACACATGTTTTCCTTCTCATTGATATATTTATCTCGACATAGATGCCCACCAAGGTCCTATTCATCAAGGTAATGTTTATCTTTTCAAGACATTGACCTTTCACAACCTAGCACTCATCAAGTGTCATAACAAAGATCACTTTATCATCACAATCTTCTTGTTCACCCCATAAAACCTGATCATTGACTCTTGGAGCTTCAACAAGTCAACATACACATTGTTGAACTCATTGTAGTTGAAGTATTTTTTGTCTTCCAAGGCCATGACATCATATCCATATATTGAAATCCACCTAATAATCTTGTAACATCATTATTGTCACATTTCTTTACAATGCTCACATTATTAGGTATTGGAAGCAATCTAAATAGGTTCTTTGCCATATCTCCTAGTGTGATAGTTTTGTACAAGGCTTTGTAAGGCATTGAAAATTATTCTTGCATGATCACATACTTCCATAATCTTTTGAGGTGACACAATGTTCTTCAATTACTAGAATACTTGTGGCACAAAACTTTAGCAATGCTAGCATTGGATGGGTTATATAATAGCTCCACAAGCTCCTTTGGCTTGACGATATGCAGCAATAGAGTACATTCTATTTTTCAAGCATCAAAATCGATTCCCCTCATCATTCAAGTCAAATTCTTGCAGGTTGAAATAAATTTCCAGTAGCCTACAAAAAATGTTGAATACATATCAAAAGCGTGCATTCTTGCTCTTACCTAGTTTGTCGGATACATTTTTTTTAAAGCTCCACCACCACTTGAATATAGCATGGAAATTGCTTGTCTCTTGCGCTTATGAATGTGGAAGCCAAGGAGAATGTGTCTAAGATGATCGATTCAGCAGTGCATATTACGTGTAGTGTGTTATAGTTGAACATAGTTGTCCAACCGCCACTCTTGCTCCCTTTTTGATGGTCTAATTTTTGCTTGTGAGCTTCACCATTTTCTTGTTGAGTTGCTTGGTCTTCTCATTGGATTCCTCTTAGGCTTGCTGAATGTCCTTCACATACTTCTCTTGGAGCAAAGAATATGCAGGCAAAGAGTTGCCTTCTTGCTTCTATTTCATCAAAGAAAGCATAATACAATCTCCCCCAATAACCAAATAGGCCGTCTCTTCCATTATCTACAAAACACAATAGCTCAGTGACATTTCCAAATGGTGGTGATGCATTGGTTAGAGGATCGCTCATGTAAATATGACCATCATTCCATAAATTGATCGCTTTGCACCCAATGATCCGTAGCTAATCTGCAGCATTGAGATTGGATGTGCCAACTCCAAGGGTAGCATATTCTTGCTCCAAATTAGCATTTAGATGATATTGTTTTGGCTTCTTAGTAATGTCTTGAAAACAAAGGGGATTGGATGGCATTTGGAGTAAGCTTGATCAAGAAAATTGAAGAGAAAAGTGTAATGGTAATAAGTACAAGCTAAAGATGTTGGCTATGGAGAAAATAACTAGAGAGAATTCAAAGATATAAGATTTGGATGATGTTACAGAGAGAAGAAAAAGAGGGAATGCTCGTTGTCTCTTTTGAATTTAAATGTCTTATCATGAGTGTGCTAGAGAGAGAAATGTTGTTGCACACAGAGAGGATAAAGTATCTCATTGCTTTAAGTTGGAGGTGAAGAAGCATGAGAGAGAGAGAATAAAAGAAGAGAGAGTGGAAGAGAGTGAGCAGATCTGCAACCTTAGGAGATCTCGGTTTTTTGTCAGTAGTAGTAAGCACGAAAGAATGTCCCTTCAATTATTGGGAGGGGGAAGTGACTTTGATATACAAGAGAGAAAAGAGAGAGAGAGAGAGAGAGAGAGAGAGAGAGAGAGAGAGAGAGAGAAAAGAGAGAGAGAGAGAGAGAGAGAGAGAGAGAGAGAGAGATTTAGCTCATGTTCTAGGGATAGAATACAATGAGAGGATGCAAAAAATTTGCTTTTTGGCAAGGCTGAAAAGTGCTTCTTTTAATGACCTCAAAGTAAGAGAGAGTGGTTTGTGTGTGTGTGTGTGTGTGAGAGAGAGAGAGAGAGAGAGAGAGAGGACAAGAGTGAGAAAAATAAAATTTATAATTCAAAAATATATACATTATAAAATTACGTTATCCACCTCTCTTTTTGGTAAAACTTGCCTATTTTCAAAGACAAAATATAGAAGTATCATTTTTTGAAAGCCTAACATAGGCCTTTTCTCCCATTCTTCTAGGTTTGGTCAACCTTGGCTTAAGCCTTACGCATTTCCTTAAACTTTCAAATAAAGAAGCCCTCATATATACCATTCACTTCTTAATGAAAAGAGTTGATAATTTTGGTTGCGTTTTAGTGTAAGCCAAGAGGAAACCTAAGGGAATAGAGTCTATCAAACCGACTTGTCTTTCTACCCAATTTGATTGGCAATTTGAAGCCCATCCGTGCTCCCCAAAAACTGAGGGAGAAGCTTTGAGCTCACAATCGCATTGATGAGGGCTTTATCCAATATAGGTTAGCCAAGGTGCCCAATGGGATTTGATGTGATAAAGGTACATATATGAGTGTAGAGTGCACATTTGCGCAGATGCGTGCGTGTGTGGTGTGGTGCGGTGAGTGTGGGGAAGAGGAGAAACACGAGAGTGTGGGTGGAGCAACCTCAAGAATAGTATAAGTGAGGAGATCCTTATTCTTTGTATATGAAAGAATAAGGGTGAGTACACAACGGGAGAAGCACGAGAGTGTGGGTGGAGCAACCTCAAGAATAGTATAAGTGAGGAGATCCTTATTCTTTTTATATGAAAGAATAAGGGTGAGTACACACGATGGGTAGGTGGCCAAACACTGAACGTCTGACCCCGAGCAAAGGCACAGAGCCTTTACCCCAACAAACTCCCACTTAAAAGTGATGTGCTTATAAGTGAGACCTACTAGCAAAACTATTAGTATGTACAAGAAACAAGGTGAGAGAATCTCTCAACCTATGCCCACTGGCTCACTCAGTCAATCTACATGCAGCCATATTCGCTCTAGTGGTAGTCTAGTGTGCGTATCCACGCTAGAGCGTGCATGTAAATTTCATTGACAACTCTGTATGGTCTGCAAAGCTCCACAAAGCACCATGCTAATTTCATTCATCGTATGAATGGCGATCCCTACTGTAAATGATCCCATTGAACCTGTTAGGTTTGGCCTCGACACTAGTAAGTCATACATGAGACACCCGAATGCTGACGAAATCGACACAAACATGGTTTCCTAGCCTCCCATGCACTATTTGCATGCATTGGATCATCGACTACTCATCGTGTATGGATGTGTCATTGCTAACACTAGGATGGCTACATCCCTCTCACCCATAAGCGGAACTATGTGTCCTAGCACCAACTCATCAGCCTCTAGCATGAGCATATCAAAGAACTCTATGTTTTTCATCTATATCTATGTCTCTAGGGAGCAGAACTGCTCTGCCTCTGCCTACACAAACTCTGACAACACTTGCTGTGTCTCACTAGAGCACTGTCGCTCTATCTCTGTCTCTACAAAGTCTACTGGCACACCCTACACAACTAAATGCTCTGTCTCATGAGCATGATGGAGCCCACCCGCAAAAGAGACATGTATCATCTCTTGCTCAAAGCATGCCAACAACAAAACCAAGACCAAACCGTCTCAAACCTCAGACACATGCATAGGATATACCAAGCCACTATGGACTCCTTTGGCAATAACTAATGAACCGCAATGCACATGGAAAGACTCCTCTCGAAGAAGTGTTTGACAACAACCAGAATCTGCTAACTGTCTCACTGAGATCAAGCTCTGTCTCAGCTGAGGAACATTGCACATATTTCATAGCGTGTATGATGCACCACTGGACAATGACAAACAAATGTATCCTACACCCTCTATGTCAAACACCGAACCATCAGCCAAGTGCACACAACCAAAACTCCCACTAGAGAAGGTGCTAAACTAGTCACAATGAGATGTGACGTGGAAAAATGCATCCTCATCTAGCAATCAATGAGGAGAAGTGTCATATGAAGCCACTTCTCTAGAATGGACCACAATGCCAATAACGCAAGTATCGACAACTATGAGACCACCGTCTCTCTTGAGTCATCACTGTGGACTCTAAATTGTCACACATATCTACAACCATAAGTGAATGGCAAAGAAACCAAACTATGGCGAGAAAACCTAGGAGTCTCCCCTGTAAACTGAGCAAAACCTCAAGTACAATCTCAACCATAGACCATGCCAAACTTGCAACAAACTGGGAGATAACTTGACCACTATACAATCATCAAAATATGATCAAACGCATCAAAACTGATGCTCACATATGCATAAAACCAACTCCACAATCTACAAACTCTGCAATAACACAATCTGGGACAAACTGCTCAACTGAGCATAAAGAACATAACCATATACGCAAGTAGAGAGAAAACTAGCTCAAAGTGCATCCCACAAGAGAGACTGCCTTCAAACTACCTAACTTTGTGAATATATCCAAAAATGTTGCATACACTTTGTAAACTTGCTACTTGCGACAGCTACACCTAACTCAAGCTATATCCACAAAGTGCATACATAGCATGAAACTACACAAAACTGTGCTAATAATGTTGCAATGGAAGGACTGTGCAACTTGTGAGAAAAACCACTGGGAAACTGGCACACGCTACCTCATTGGTCGGTAAACTCGTCGATCGGAAACCCCTGCCAAGAGCTGAGCGCGCTCGAGGGAAAACTCGCTCCGAAATGGACCGTCGGAGTTGTATGTGTCGGTGTGTGCCGTTGAATCCAAAAAAGCTGGAGAATCGTTGAAATCCAAAACGTTGTGGAGAGTACGTCGGAGTAGGGCTGCTCCAACTGGGGTCTAGAGGAGAGCCAATGCCGCTATCGCTCGTCAATCTCCTGCAATGTCGAGGTCGGGATGTCAGGGTGCCAAGGATGTGCGCCGGAGCCAGATCTTTTCTGAAATGAGTGTGGGAGGGGAGTCGTTAGTGAAGTTGTGCTAGAGCAGAGCCAAATTGCTCTCGCTCGCTCTCGAACTAGAGAAACAGGTCAATGCCGCCTTCCATCGTCTAACGGAAGTACGCTAGGTGTCGTAGCTGCCTAAATCAGTGTCGAAACCAATGCACCGAGCTATCAACGCAATATCGTAGAGGGAAACACCAAGAGCCAAGTCAATTCTGAGTTGTCTATGCCAGGCTCGTCGGAGCAGGAAGCCTAATGCCGATGCCTATGGTCAAGGCTAATGCCGAGACGCCAATGTTGAGAAGAATACCTAAATGCTGAGAAGAACACACTCTTTCTATTTCTTCTTTGAGTGTGTGAATCCACCCTTAGACACAAAACTTAAGAGAAGATTAGCTCTTTGTTTTTTTATCTATGGACTGTAACATTTAATGCACTAGTGTGTAGCTAAAATTGATAACATAGTGAGCATTTCATTAAGAACAAGTATTTAATGAGAACAGAGAGAGTAATTAATTTGAGAAAGCAACATAGCAATTTACACCTAGCTAAATTGGCATTGACAATACTTGAAAAGGGAGAGAAATAGAACAGTTGACAACAATTGAGAACCGGATTTACATGGAGCCGGTCTCCCCTCCATAAAGGCTTCGTATTATAGCTTCTTTTGTACAATGCAATCTTTGTGTTCCTTGACAAAAGTAGTTGGTGCAATGAAAATGGAAGCTTCATGCACCAAATTATGATTGAAAAACACACCTAGTATCCCTAGCCTCAGTCCCAAGACCTCACACACCTTCAAAAATGGTGTGAGCTAGCAGGGAATGAGGAAAGATTGAGAGGAAGAAAAGGTATCTTACAAGAAAGAAGTATTCTTCTCACATAATTACTCTAACAACATAGCTTAGCTTAGTAATTAGCATGGTAGAGGAGATGAGCATGCCATTCAATCTTAGCTCTTGGTTGGATTTGCATTCCATAGCTTAGCTTAGTAATTAGCATGGTAGAGGAGATGAGCATGCCATTCAATCTTAGCTCTTGGTTGGATTTGCATTCCATAGCCAAGAGTTGTTGGTGTAGGTCTCTACTTCTCAATGCTTGGAGAAGGAGATGGAGTTCTTTCTCAACACATAAGTTGTGTGTGTGTGTGTGTGTGTGTGTGTGTGTGTGTGTGTGTGTGTGTGTGTGTGTGTGTGTAGCAAAGTGTTAGACTAAAAATGCCCACTCTCTCTCTACTTGGTCGACCCCTCTTGCTTTTTGCTCTTGCTAGCTTCCCATTGGCTCCTGCAAAGCTTAGCCAATCACAAATTAGAAGCACAATTGATAGCCTTGTGACATGTGTCCTCCTTTCCCCTTTTGTGAGAGCTTTAGGTAATTAAATAATTCATTTAAACTCTCATTGGACCTTTTAGTCTTCTGGCCAATAGGAATCATGCAAGCTCATTGGACCCCTTGGTAGACTGTTCAATAGTCTTCAAGGGAGCTTAAATTCTATTGGTTCTTTTATCAAGCATTTTTAAAATAATCAGGCTAATTTTACTCTAGCCTAATTCTCATTGGTCCACCTTCATGGCCATCCAATAGGATTTGAGGGAAAAGTGGGAGCAACTGGCCTAGGAGCCTGCCATGTGTCCATTCTTCCCTTTGGGGAGATCTTGGGAGTGTGTGTGTGAGTGTGTGTGTGTGTGTGTGTGTGTGTGTGTGTTTATCTCTCATCCCCTACCATTAGAGCTCACCCCCTCCTTCCTAGGGATGTGGAAAGACTTTTTAGTCTTCCCATGACCATCCAATTTTCCCCTACTTTGGCCATTGGACAATTGAATTAAATTTAGAAACTTTAGCCTATGGAAGTCTTAATGGAGCTGAACCTTAGGTCTTTTAAGCCCCATTGAAGCACATTTCTCTTTTGCAGACTGTCCCCCTTTGGATCCCTATTTTCCCTCCTTTGGATCCCTAACAGAGACCAGTCTGGCAGCCTTACCTATATTCTAGCTTTTACTCTCTTGGTACTTCCCCATATTAAATGATTAGTTTAACATGAGAAAATCATTTGGGAGAATTAGATATTAGATTTTATGACATGGACTGTTGATTACACAGTCATGGGCATCACCTCAAGTGTAAATCCTTGGGTGGGACTACCTGGAATGAGCCTCCCAACCGCCCTTTAAATAGCCCCCTAGGCCTCATTCCCTATCCACACTCGTAGCCGGCCTCTTGGGCATGGTCCTTGACCACCGGGCATTGCCCTTGGCATGACATTACTTCCCTCTTGGAGAAGTGTTTTCGTCCTCGAGAACAAGAGTGATGATACACTAATGTTTTCCACAGTGGCCTCCTTCAGGGATCCAGCTGTTTGCTTGACCGAAACACGTTCAGTAGGAGGTTCAATGAAACCAAGAGTAACATCTTGATTTTCCACCTTGTTGTCCCTTTGCAATCGCTTGCTGTAATCGGTTTCTATCCAATCATAGTGTGTAGACTCCATTTAAAATGCACATGAGCATGCTAAACGAGTTATCACAACAAAGATGTACCCGAAAGAGTACGGCTTTTCACTTTCCATGAGAGTAACTTGCTGACATAAATCATCAACCAAGTTTAAGTTCTTGATTTCATTAATAAACAACCCCACCATAACTAGTGTTCAAGGTTGAGAACCTCACTTATACATGAAGAGATTAAACCTAGTCGCAAACATGCTTTAACTTATGGTAAGCAAACAACAATAAATGCTTACTAATTGGATTGCTTGGTGCTAATGTACGCACTTTGCATATCCTTTATCACAAGAGTACACTTTGTAATCTGCCTATCCCTTTGGATAACCGGCAGTATTGAGGTGTTTTTTCCCACGGTTTACAAACAGCTTATATGATGACTGGTAAACGGGGAGCACAGTATCGTACAACATTGCTAAGGAAACAACAATGTCTTGAATAACCATTTTGGTTAACTTGAAAGATCCACAAGCACCCAAACTGAGCCATGACCTCTATTGGTGATTGGTAGACCCAAAAGTAATCTCATAGAGATACTACACATAGAGTGCAAAATGCTTCATAGCACTAATGTGATGGATGATACTTTCTATTGCAATCATTTGCAAGCCTTCCTGAAACGTATGAACCATAATAGAAGGTGAAACATTAATCACTTCTAAGTACAAACGGTGAAACTTTTTCATTAACAACTCATAACCTTGCTACATGCATAAACAACCATCCGTTAATGTTGTTTAGCAGCACTTGTACCTTAACAAGTCATTCAGAGTATCCGACAATTTCTAGCCATTGAAATTGTTCCTGACACGTCGGGCTGAAAACGATCTAGAAAACGGATTTGACCAATACCTAAGGACTTTATCGTGACACATGCTTGAAATAGTGAGCACCAATGTCAGTCCCAGAGACTCATATTCTCCACATGTGGAATATGTCTCATGTAAGGGTGTTGGAAAAAGGACATCCTTTAAGTACAAAATGTACTTGTGCGTGGAGGTAATTGCAAACACTCTAGGGTGGGAGTGAGAGGGGCCCTCATGAGCCTTGCTCCACACTGGTTAAACCAAACTCCTTGAGTTCCTAGACCATGTTGTATCCCATGTGACAACATGTGCCAAATCATCACTACATCCCAAATTGCTTGGCTCTTACATGACATTGTCCCTTCTCTTAAGAGCAAAAATGGATGACGTATCAGGAAACAAAAAGAAACAAAACCAAATGAGATGTGTACTTGGAGGTTGAACATCATGTTCACGTATTCAAATTTCCCGCCTACAAAGGCCTGGGAGCACTAATTGAAAATTAGTGAAATGCAAGTAGTATTGCACATGTAACCTCGGGTGTTGCCTTTGCAATCCAAACCCCTTGGTCAGCTTCTGCCATGTCAAACCGCTTGGGTAGATTTTGCACAAAAAATGCTCGAACTAGCATCCCCAAACGGTGTTGAATGTAGTTTACCGTGGTTGAAAATATTTGGAATCAACTAAGAAAGTTGAATTTATCCACTATTCCTTGGTAGATTGCGAACTTCTTTCCTTGAAAGTACAACTATACTGATGTCAAAGCATGACTCTCAACACCTATGGAGATTGTGTATTGGCAGAGTCATACCCCTTAAAATACCACTCCTAGAAACATAATCCATATTGCAACTAAGCAACAAATATTCTGTAGTGGGAATCTTATTCACAACTAAGTCGTAAGATAATCCTCTTCCTCTATGATCCAGAAAGATGTCAAATACTCCCAAAGAAAAATAGTCATACTAGATTTTCTCAGGTGTTTACAGGAGAGATGACCTCCATGGAGACTCTCTTAATGTGTTCATGTCTTCTTTGGAATCAATTGTTGGATAGCTAGGCCATGCCTACTTATTACCCATACAAACCATTAGTTGGAGTGGTTGCACCTTGTGCATAGAGCCAATAATGGAAAGTGCTTACCATTGTATACATATATAATGATTAGCAGTCCATCCACCAGTCTCAAACCATCTTAGAAAAAGTAGCGGATGTTATTGCGGAAGCGTATACAATGATGAAGTAGATACACTACCATCATATTTGCATGCGATGCATGCATAGCCGAAAAATAGATTGGTAAACCTTTGGCTTTAATAACAGTCTCAACCTTGTGAGCTACTATAGTAGGTGCCTTGCACGATTACACTGGCATGGATACATCACAATGCTTCGTTGCCAGACACAACTATGAGCTTATATCCACTTAATGCCAAATATGTGTGCCATTATCCTTGATCTAAAGTCAAGTAATAGTTCCTTGCCACATAAGATAAGTCTTGCTTCGCATGAAATCTGGTAAAGCACTTTGCGTTGCACAATAGATAAATCTTTTTTAATGGAAGGTTAAACTGAAAAAAAATAAGCATACCTTAAAATCTACTAACTTTGTCGCCCCTCTGAGATGAGTAGCCATTGTGGCCAAGATGAGATAGAATGTTTCCTGAGTGCTCATAGCTAACACATGTTCCTATTCATATACATATGTCAAAGCAAAAAAGAATTGACCTTGTCAAGATTTCATAGAGAATCAGCCTTGCCGAATTGTGCAGCTTATGGAGAATCATGAGATTGCCCGATATTAATAGAGATAGCATCTACAAATTAGCTATCCAGTGGCAACTATCGCCAAATATTGATTGATCCAAGCAACATTTGCTTGAATAAGTTCAAAAGTGAAAAAGTTAACATGCTTACCGACTACCCTTGGCATCAAAAGTCATAGCATCCCCTATGTGTGGTGATCAACATTGGATTTGGCTCATAGATGTGGATGCCAATGTGATTTTCAATGTGCTTCGTGTACTTATAATGCTTGCTCCCTAGCAAGCTACAAGAAGTGATTATGCACCCAATGCATGGATCCATGTAAAGCCCTGGGTGGGACATCCTAGAATGAGCCTCCCAACCTCCCTTTAAATAGCCTCCCTGGGCCTCATTTCCTATTCACACTCGCAGCCGGCCCCTTGGGCTTGGTCCTTGACCACCGGGCATTGCCCTTGTCATGAAATCAAGGCTTGGTGCTCTCACACGAAGTTCAAGCTCTATGGCAATGCCCGATTCAAAACACACACACACACACACACACACACACACACACACACACACACACACACACACACACACACACACACACACACACACACACACACACACACACACACACACACGCACACGCACACGCACACACACACACACAGAGTACACATACAACACTCAATCCCCCCCCAGTTCGGCTCATGCTGCTCTCTGATCTGAGCTTCGATTCAAAGCAGTTAAGCTTCGTTTATGCTCTTGATTTCCCCCCAGCATTTGATTTCTTCTCACTTTGGTTTCTTTAGTACACAAGCATTTGAAGGCCTCAAACAAAATTTCCCCCTTTCACTCAATCAATGAGCAATTGCCTCATCTCAAGCTTGGTTTCTATTGCTCGACCATAGGGCTTGCCCTTTTTCAAGCTCACCAAACAATAAGGGCTTCAATTGCTTGCTTTGGGAGATTTTTCTTGCTGCCGATTTGGTTGAGGCTTTGTTGTCCGAGATCTCCCAAACACCCAGTTTTGCTCAATTTATTGACTTTGCAAATTCCCTGCAAATTCCCCCTTTTTCTCTCAATTCTGTGTTTCCACCTGAGAGCAAGCATTCCAAAGCTCTCCACTAGCTGCTCTATTCTTTGCAGGTTTCTAAGTTCACAGTTCGATTGCAATGCTTCTCTTCCAGCGGTGTGCTACAAACACACAAACACACACAGTGTGACTTGCCTCAACTCTCCAAACCTTCTCATGCTATGCACTGTTTGCAGAATCTCCAAGGTCCCCTCCAAGCCAAGAGGGGCTGCACACACCAGAGTTTTGAGCACCACAATTCACCCGGATCTTCTCCGTGCCGGATCTATTGCCGCCGATGATTGATCTCCCTCGTTGTTGTTGAGAGCTAAAGGGGATCAGAGAGCACCACAGACGGAGAGTGAGAGAGAGAAGGAGACACACAACACACGGATATGGGTGGGGAGACTCAAAGAGTGAGCAACCCCCTATACACTTATGCTATGTATAAGCTATACAAGTCAGTGGGCGCCCAAACTCTGGGCGGCCGGGCAAGGCACAGGCTCCTATACCCCAACAAACTCCCACTTAAAGGCGATTGTGCCTTTAAGCAAGGGAACCTAGTCTAAAGACTACAAAAGGCAAGAGAAAATCGTTCTCAACCGATGCCCACTAGCTAGTTGTGATCGTGTGCATCCGGCTGTCCTGCTCCCGTGTAAGTCCATACACCACCAGACGTACCGCACACGTACTGCAAGTATGTACGCAATACCTACATATCTCCCTCGTGCACTATGCCATCATCAGTCAACAAACGACTGACAATCCCAACTGCAAATGCTCTCACTGCAGCTGCGATATCCGGTCTCAAGATCAGCATCTCATACATGAGACCACCGAATGCCGATGCAATGCTAGCCGGCCCTGCTAGCTCTACAGAGCATGCATCAACATATATATCCCTGGCAATAGGCATCTCTGACTGACAAGGCGTGTCAACCACATGCATCTCCTGACTGTCTGCAAAAGACGCATCAACCTGTCGTGCAACCTCAGAGCAAACCAACTGCTCTAGGTGTCTGCTGGAAGACATATCCTGCACAACTATATCCCCATGCTCACTGTCGAGCATAGAAAGGAATGACTGCATAATCGCTGACATCTCAGCTTCCTCTGCAATCATCCACTGCAAACATGACCACTCAATCTGTTGTGACTCACTAGAGCTCTCATGCTATGACTCCTTATGCATAGACTCTTGCACAACTTCCTCCTGTAGTGACTCACTAGAGCAAGACCGCTCTACCTGTCTATCCTGCATAGAAGTATCTCGCACAACTGACTCTCTGCTTTGCTCAGTCACTAGCAAAGCATGCATGTCTGACTCTGTCACCTCTCTGTGTGACTGCTCAAGTCGTGCCCCAACTGTGTGCACAACGAGCTCACTACTCTGCACTCCATGCAAAGCACCCTGCAACCCATGAGCAAAAGAGACCGTCCGGGTCTCTCGCTCTCTGCATGGCTGTAACAAGATTGAGACTCGACCATCTCGCACCAGTACTACGTGCAATGGGTACCATGTGCCAACTCTAGCACCTCTCGCAATCACTAGCGAACCCAAATGCAACGCAAAAGATCTCTCAAGCAGCGATACCCGACATCCACTATCCCTGAGCTGACCAACGAAGATCAAACTCATCGTCAAATCTAGCACATGATGCACATCTCTGAGCACGTATGATGCACCGCTCGGTAATGACAGTCTCACATCTCCTGAACCAGCAATCTCATGCAGTGACCCATCTGCCAATCGCACACTACCATGCACTCCGCTAGAATAGCTACTGAACCAGTCACGATACGGAGTGACATGAAAAGTAGCGTCCCTATCTAGCACCCACTGCAAAAGAAGTGCACTATCCTCAGACGTCAAAAAACAGGAGTAATACAGGAAGTAAATGTGACCTCATTGTCACTAGGGTACTCAAACACTGTATCTGATCCTGCAATTGTCAAGTCAACGAAGCCTATAGCATCTACTGCATCCTTGAGACTAGCTTGTCTCCTGTGCTATCTCATATGACAAAAGCATCGCCATCTAATGTGCCCTGTGTGACCACAATGCCAACATCTCAAGTGTCGACATGAATGAGAACGCCGTCTCTCATGAGTCATTGTCCTAGACTCGAAAGTCTCACACATATTGACTACTATAAGTGAATGTCAAAAATAACCAAGAGCTGTAACTCTACTCTAGGTACGGTAGCAATGAAATGCACTCAACTAATCCAAAAGAAGCAACCTGCAACGAGAAAATGCTCTCCGAAAAAGAGCTCACGAGCACCTACAATGCTCATGCGAATCCGCGCATAAAATCTCTCGCAGTAGTGTAACCACACTGTGCTCCACAAATGGCAATGATGCAAATCCCAAATGCCAAGTGTACAAGGCTCCTGTAGAGTAAACCAAGCTCATGTATGGCTGTAAAATATGGCTGCAAATCAGCCCCAAAAAGGCCCAAAATTCAGCTCTTAAACAGCTGCATAAACAAGTCACAAATGTGTCGTGGATCAGCCTACAAGTGAGCCATACATGGACACCTGCAAAGAGGAAACAATGGCTGAAAATTCAACGCCCAAATAAGCCCTCAAACCTGCCTGTAAACTTGTAAACCTATTAGCTGAAACTTGCTGAAAAACCTCAATCCATTAGTGCTCGAATCCAGCTACCTAGCTCGTAGCCACACAAGCATACATCACAATATTCACTCTTGTGAGTGTGCCAAGATAACTGTACGCTTGTCAAACCGTGAGCTAATCACCAAGCCCACATTGTTCGGTATCGATGCATACACACGCACAAATCTCCCACCTGCTTCAGAGAACACCACACGCAAATGTTGAGTGCAATCCGCAATCTCTACCTAGATCACATAAATGATGCGCATAAAACTCTTGGGAAAATTTTGCCAGAGTTTCGACGCACAATGGCTATCAACACAAAAGAACCATTGTCCTGCAAGCTCAATACAATGAGCAATCAATGCGCATCAAACTACACTCAACATACATGAATAAGCTCTGCAAACCTGTGTCCAACAAATGCTCACAAAGAGTACCACAGATGACCATACATATCATCCACAACCAACCTCTGCACTTGCTCACAATATCTACTGCTCACCACATAAGCATACATAGAGCATTACCTGCTCAAAGACCATGTATACAAGCCACAACACTGCAGAAGAACCACTCAACTGCAACTGACTGCAACTGGCAACATCTGTGGGAGTACTAGACTCAACCTGTACCTGGGAGTCAAACCCGATCTTGTAACATCTGCAAATGCTCACAATCGAGAGAATCAAACCAATCCACCTCATATGTGCCTGCTACCTGTAGTGTGCACGGGTAAGCTGTCTACAGCAAAGAAAACAACAGAGCCCAAAACTGTCCTGAAATACAGTCTCTATGTTTTTAATTTCAAACCCACCTGCACTCCGAATCAGAAACAATTCCTTCTACAAAGTCGTAGAGCTTGAAGCCAGCTCCGTTTTGAACCAAAAAGTTTTGGAATCAGAGCTTTATAGCTAAAGTTATGAGCAAAACAGTAGACTGTTGTCAAACTACCAAAAACTTAACGACTTTCTTCTGTGCTTCTTTGAGCTCATAGAAAGGCTCAAACTCACTTTCCACCTCGATGCGTGAGCTGAATGTATCAATCTCACAATGCTTCCATGTCTATGGAAGCTCCAAGCTCCAATTTGTCACCAATGTAGCCGTTGCAAAGCTTGCCAAAAAGAGGGAAGATGATGTACACAGTGGGTTGATCTGCAGAGGAACTGTGGACTGATCTATGAGCACTAGGAAGCTCCTGAGAGCTTTCTGCAAGCCTCTGTATGGCTGCCCATAAGCCTCCTCTATTTCTTTGCTCAGATCTGTGACCTCTCTGTCATAGCCGACGAGTTCATCGCAAAGCCGTCCATCTACGCTCTCACACCTGTCACTCCGATACCAATAGAAGGGGATCGGAGAGCACCACAGACGGAGAGTGAGAGAGAGAAGGAGACACACGACACACAGATATAGGTGGGGAGACTCAAAGAGTGAGCAACCCCCTATACACTTATGCTATGTATAAGGTATACAAGTTAGTGGGCGCCCAGACTCTGGGCGGCTGGGCAAGGCACAGGCGCCTATACCCCAGCAAGAGCTTCCCGAAAAATCTACGCACACGCATCAAGAAGCGGGATGAAAGACCGTAACTCTGATACCACTTGTAGAGTGCATGTGTGCGCTGATGCGTGCGTGCACGATGCGGTGTGGTGCGTGCGGGGAAGGGGAGAAGCACGAGAGTGTGAGTGGAGAAACCTCAGGAATAGTATAAGTGAGAAGCTCCTTATTCTTTGTATATGAAATAATAAGGGTGAGTACACACGGTGGGTGGGTGGCCGGACATTGGAGGTCCGCCGGCCCCGGGCAAAGGTGCAATGCCTTTACCCCAACAGTGAGTCCCTTCCATCTATTGGTGTCAAGTTTGATGATGATGATAAGGTGGAAGCATGTTGCCTGACTTACAACCAGCATACTAGGAGTTCAAAAGCTTTATTTATCCTTGAAAACATCTTCCAAGTTTTATGGACCTTTTGTCCTTGCTGATTGTGGAACAGAAGAGTATTTACGTTGATAATTTTGAACAAGTCTATTACAATAATAGTAGAGATAGAGGACGTGGTTCAGTTCTAGGAGGCGAGCATGGTCATGAAAACCAAAATCATGGCAACTCAATGGCAAAATATAAGTGGAAGAAGGAATTATCAAGTAGGAGAGAAAAGAGGTCAAAGAGACTTTTGTAGAAGCGATGGGCACAATAATGGTAAGCGATGTTGGACATGTAGTTATCAAAACCACTCAGAGCATCATTGTCTAGAAATAAGGCATAAAAACAATTATGCAAGTACTAATACGGTATAGATGAGCCGAAAACACCATTTTTTGTGCAACCTATGATGAACATTGTTTGGAAATGTAGCAAATTGTGATGATAATGTATGGTAAGTGGATTTAAGTACATTGATCACATGACCAGCCATGGTCAAAGATTGAGATACTTACAAACTTTGGATAGAGTCATGGTTATGTTGAGATCATGGATGATATGATGATATAGTGGATCCTATTGTGCATGTAGGGAATCTATCATCGTTCTTAAGAGATGGTTGATGTATTACATACCCAACATCACAAAGAACTTGGTATCTCTTGAGAAAATGTTTGAAGAGGGTTTGCAATGTTGGGGTGCCGGATTTGTTACACAACAAGAACTTGTGAACACTCTCTAGCCATGTAAATTTCCTTTTGTGCAAAGCCATGTGAAGTCATGTGGATGCACGTCATGCCCTAAAATCTATGTGTAGTGTCATGTGAAGGGTTCAAGTTCAAAGAGTATCTTGCCCTTTTTGAGATGTGTAAACACCACTCGTGATGCCTATATAAGAGGCTTGTAATCTCTTGGTAAGTTGATCAATAATCACGCTACATTTTGCACCAACACTCTCTCTTTATCCCTTTTGTGTATTAATATTAATTAAGGTCTTACCAATTACATGTGTAAGCCATGAATGGCACATTGGATTATCCACCATAATCCTTCAATTGGTATCAAAGCCATAAGGAGGTTAGTAATTCCTAATCACTAAATAGATCCTTCAATTGATAGTCCTACTCCAAGCATTACTTTATTAGTCAAGTCTTGAGCATGTTCTTGGGTTAAGCCCTTCAGTAACTACTCTTCTTAGCTGATTGCATTTCAAAAGAGTTATTGTAAATATTTTTTTAAATAAATATCTCATATTCGAGTACTTTGCGTGTAGGAGATCTTTCAACTGTATTCAACTTCCTAAGAGGCTCATTACTGATTAAGGATATTTATGATTTTTGTTGTGATTTTGCACTTCAATCGATTCTTGATAAATCTCTCTAATTGAGTTTTTTTTGGAAACATCTTCAAGCAAAGTCAAATCTTCTACCCATTTGACATAATCATCATTTTTCTTCCTATCTTTCATGTGAAAACCCACTTACTGGTAGTAGCAAGTTTAGGTGCATTGTCCCTCAATGCTTGGCTTAGTAGTTAAAAGCCATTGCGAACATATAATCTTAGCTTCATCCTCCACAGTTTCTAATTGATCAATTGCTCTCATCAAATATGCCTTCAGCTTCTTCCACGTGCTTTAAAGTTCCATACTATTTGTAGCTAGAATTGAGACTTGTGCTAATGTAGAGTTTGATCTTACAAGCCTTCAATCTCAATACAACAAAGGAGAGGCAAAAGGTCATGGAGCTGTGGTTTGGATTTTTCCATGAATGCACATGTGAGGATAGATGGACATCCATGTGCGAGCTTTCTACATTTATATGAGTTTCCTCTTTGATAGAGCTCTATGCTAAACTAGTGGACCTAAATTAGTGCCAAGCTCCTAAAGGGTATAGAATTCCATGAAAAGAACCATGGAGAAAACTTTTATACCATTGTTGTCAAGCATCAAATGTTGAGACATTGTGGTTTTGACGAGGCAATGTCTTATAATATGTTCAAAGACTTTTGAGTTCTTTGAGTCCTTCAAGAAGCTTTCATTGATATCAACAATGTGTGGTACGTGTACCAAAGCATTGGTCTTTAGTAAAATCTAGGATAATGTTGTTGGATTTGAAATTCAAGTTGTTGCATTCACAACCTAGGGATGACAGGGATGCATGCATAGTGAATCTTGTAGTTGTAGAGATTGTCATATGCATTGACACTCCAAAAATGCATGACCTTAATTGGATGCACGCTGGCAAGTCTACTAAATCAATAAGTGTCTGGCGTCCAATTTTCATGCTAGTTGTTACCTAATTGCATTTTGTTAAACCATTAAATGACTCGTTTTGAAATATTGCTTTATAGATATTTTCACAGGATTACTCCTCTTAAGAAGGTGAGTGAACTAGAGATTTATCAAGCAATGGATCTTAAAAACATTGCACTATATTTTGTTCGGGGTAGTTGATATACAACATTCACCCATCTGAATTCACAATCCAGATGTCACGACCATAAACCCACGAGTTTTCATCTTAGGATAGCTTGATGGCATTAGGGTGCCATCTAAAGGTGCAGTTGGAGGACCCTCCAAACACAGCTTGCATGCCCAATAGCCTCGAACACGAATGACACAAACTGCAACACAACTAGTACAAACTGCAACTTTTTCAATGGGGGTGGTGCATCAACCACTTCTCAATTAATACAAATCACCATTTGGATCGGCTATAGAAACGGTTCTTTGAAGCGTGAGGTGGCATTAGAAATTAAGGTGCAAACATTCAACATATATCTTGTAGATAAATGGCCCCTCAAGAATAAAGTGGGTTTGGGGGTCTTCAGTTGGAGATGTGTTGTGTTGCATTCCAAATAAGGCCACATACAAACAAATTTGCCAAGGTAATAGCAGATATAGGTTCCTTCTACAGCCGATCGGTGAACATCTAGAGGGCAAGGAAGGAGGAGTGCTTCGGCTTCCCTCCTGCCTCATGCAGGCGGGCCGAGTGAAAGTCCCCGAGTTAGGGGGCCGCCTATAGGGGCGAGGCCTCCTTGCACAGAAATGTGAGCCTGAAAGGGTAGACCTCCTTCCATTTGGCGTTAGCTGGATACTTGGGGCGGAGACAAGTGTGGAGCCCCTTTCCACTGGAACGTCATACCGGGGAGCAGCTGACTATACCACAGTCATGCACTCTCGCTTGCAACAGAACGGGGCTTACTCCCTCCTTGCCATTTTCCTCCTCTCGCGTTGTCCATCCATGCGAGGGCGTTGCAGGAGACTGTCTCAAAGGAAGTCTGAAGTGGATTCCGTCTTCAAGCACAAGAGACGATGGAAGAGCTTAGACAGTTCCATGTTGACCCAAAGAGGAGGTTACCAGCCATACTATGATGGAAGGGAAAACGCATGCAAGGGTTCGTGGCTTACTCCCTCCTTGCCATTTTCCTCCTCTCCCATAACAGGTCGACGCCCAAAAGGCAACGGCATTGCAGAAGACTGTCTCAAAGGGGGATTCCGCCTTCAAGCACAAGAATATATCTTGGCTGAAATGGAGTTTATCAGGCATGAATGTAAGGGAAAACTCATGCAAGAGATTGCAGCAGAGTCGAGAGGACTCAAGGAAGAGTTTGTCAGCCACGGATGACAGAGAAAACATGTGCAAGACCTTGCAGTAGAGTTGAGAGGGATCCAATCATACTTCTTCAGATCCCTAATTTATGGTTCTTGAATCAGAGAGGATTCAGGAGTCTATCAGCCTTGGATAAGCTCCAGATAATTTGGAATGATGAATATCATCTGACTATTGATGCTCTTGCTGAAAGAAGAAAAAGGCACGAGAATGCTTTGTTTGTAGGTTATGCCCAAGGCGATAAGGGCTATGCTCGTAAATGGAGTGACCCGTGCATGCATCCTCAAAGCATGTGACGGGAGCAAGGGACAAGGGAACAAATTCACATGATGAGATATTGAAATAGAGCTGTTGAGCAGCCTATTGGTGATGGGCGGTGCATGTATGCCTAGAGCGGTGGTGCTCTTTGCCATGCTAAAGTTTGTCCCAGAGGAGATTCCGACTGACAAGTGCATGTACGCCAAATGCAGTGGTGCTCTTTGTGATGCTAAAGTTGTCTTACAGAAGATCCTGACTGACAATGTTGCATCATTAAATGCTGGATTGCAGGCTATGCTCAAAACAATCAAACCAGCAGGCTTTGGAGTCTGGACTGCTTTAAAGACAAATGCAAAGAAAAGGCATCCTCTCAGGCTGTGCTGTATGGTGCTCTCGTGGACATGTATGCCAAATGTGGTCCTCTCAGACGGACGTAAATTATCCTTTCAAAGCTTCCTTTTGCCCCCTTGGATGGTTGATCATAGGATGTGGTAAAAATTGGCAATGCCAACAGGCTTTGGACCTTCTAGATGAAGTGATCTATGTTCTGCTCCTCGAAACTTTTTGCTGTGGGAAAATGTCCCTTGTTGACGACTTCAACAAGGGCGAAAATGTCCAGGCAAAGATTTTGAGGCAAGGCTCATAGTGCACTTGGTGGTGCTCTTTTGACGTGCACTGTTCACACATGGATGGCAGAGGCACCATTTGAGATTGTTGAGGGGGTGACAAGAAGGTTCCGCCTATCTTGTGCACGCCAAGTGTGATGGATGCTCTTTGTTATGCAGTCTTCAAGGGAATATCTCTTCATTAATTGATGGTAACATTCTGAGCTTTATTATAAACCTTAAATAGAAAACTTTGTGGAAAAGGCTAATGCAAATTTTTGGGTATAAGGATGGCGATAGGAATTGGCAAAGGCAGCACCTTTAACCATTGATTGTGCATGCTTGCCATTGTTCCTCAACCCTAAAAACTAGAACTTATAGAGGAGAAATGAAGCACAACACAATAGAGGAGGTGCTGGCCTTGACTCTTGAGAACTATACTGAAAAAGTGTCTATTACGTACTATTGGCTACACCTGCTATACTTAGTGGGTAGTGTATGTTCTCAAATGCTTTAAGGTGTAGGGAAAGAACGTGCAGTGCCCTTGAAATAGGTGACTGCATGGTAACTAGCGGAGGCCAGGAGTTTGTATGTCCTTTCCTCATTAAAGTAGGTGACCACATGGGGACTAGCAGAGGCCAGGAGCCATGGGGGAGCCTATTTTATGCGGGAAAGGATGCTACACATCCTTTCTTGGCCGTCAAAGGTGGGGGGAGGGGGGCCCAGCAGCTGACGTGCCTGGCGTTGTTGGCATTCTGGTTGTTGACATGACTGTTTATTGTCGACAGCAGCCTTTTTAATGACGGATGCTGACTCGGCAAACATCGGACGGCTGTTGTGTCTACTTCCGCCTCAGAATTACTTAGGAATGGAGGGCATTGATTTTCTGCCCCCCGACCCCTGACTTTGACAGACCCAGAACCCTTGAAGGCTCTGGCAGAGACTCCTGCAGGTCCATTTTTTCCTCTGTTTCTTCCTCCCCTATTCCCTTGCATGTTTAGCAGCCATTTTTCCCTTAAATGTCTCAAGTGTACTGGTAGGTCTTGCTTATTTAATTTTCTCAGTTGTTCCATGTATAAATACACAAGATTTAGATGAGGATGATACATCCTCCTCCTCGTATTTTTAGAGTGCTACTTGAGTGATTGTTTCTTCCTGGTGTGTGTGAGAATGGAGCATTCATCTCCGTCAAAGTCCAAGGGAGGGGGGCTGCAGATCGTGGCCCTCCATTTGGTGGCAATTAAATCACATAATATATGCCTAAATCCATGGATGAGTGGCACATCAGCAGAGGGAATAATCTTATTCTAAGCCAATCATTGGCGTCTGTAATTTTCGAACTTCGCTTTCGCTGCACAGAATCTGCTCCCAGGTCGCTTTCATGCTCGCTACCCGGTCCCCCTCGCCTTGGACATTTGATGGCCAGGAAAGGACTGCTAGTGTCCTTTCTCATGAATAATGGCTCCCAGCACTAGCACTGGCTCCCAGCTCCCCACCGGTCGCCAGCTGGTCGTCATTATTCATGGGAAAGGACACTAGCAGTCCTTTCCCTACACCTTATTCTTCAGGATTTCTTGTAATTGGTCCATATGAGGTAGCTTAGAGCTGCGTCCCGCCTATGACTTGCTGGGGCTAGAGAGTTTCATCGTCGCATGCGTCCTACACAAAAGTCGGCTCACCTCTCTGCCTCACGCGTCCCCTGCCTTGTGGTTGTCTCCCCACCTGCTAGCTGCCACATGCTTTAACCCACATGCCGGCTTGCCATTTTACGCCCAAGACCTTTTTGGCCTGCCACCGGGGGGCCTTTGTACTGAAGAATCGCCAGAGTTGTGGCCCTCAGCAGCTCACGCCGCGGAAAGCTTGGTCGCGCTTTCTTATTGTAGCTATTGCTAACTGTGGTGGCGGCTTTGAGGCATTCTTCTCCATGCACCTTGCTTTTACATTTTTCCAAGCAGTGTTCCCCATGTGATTCTAAGCAGAGGGAAGCTTTGCAGGTATCACCATAACTTGAGCTCATTGTTTTAAAGCATGTTTAGGTCCCTGCTCACATCTGTGTTCGCCTTAGAAAGTCCCACCAAGGACAGGTAAATTTGTGTGCAAAAAAGAGAAGCAAAACAGGCCTACCCGATAAGAGCATCTTTGTGACATTTGCATAACCTGTAATTGGTTGAAAAAGGCTTAATCCAATGAGATGCGCCGTAAGCTAGAAAGTAATTATTGGAATCTAGGCATCACCAGACTCCAGCAATGGGGAGGGAAGGGGATGGGGAGCCCTCTGAAGTGGTTTCATGTGCGGCTTCATAGCAATCACGTGTTCTGTATGTTTGAGGTTTCATGGTTTCATGCGCAGCTTTGATTACCTAACGTAACCTCGCCTGTGACGCGTTGCCCATTACATCCTTGTCTTTTCTTTTATTGTCTGCTAAACACTGCAAGCTGTTGCCTGCGTGCCAGGTGAGTTACCGTGACAGCAAAAGCCTTAGCAATGGGGCCTTGAGCCCTCTTAGGTTGGCCTTGCTTTTCTGTCTTGCCAGCAACCCCAGACCTCAGATCACGATGATTTGTAGGCCAGGAGGGGTTCAATACATAAAATATTGGGAAGAGTGGTGAGGAGCAGTCACGTGTTCTGTATGTTCGAGTTTTTCTTATGTTTGGTTTTGATTGCCTAGCCTAACCATGCCTGTTTCATCTTGCCTATAACAAGCTTACATGCTTTGAAGCTGGTGACAACATTGCTCTGGCTTTCTATTATATTGGTTTTGGCTGTTGCCTGGCTAGTTTTTTATGAAAGCCAAGCAATGGCAAACTGCAAGGCAATTTTGATCTGCATTTGCTGGCTGGTGTCAGTTTTGGCAACCTGTAAATGGGGAACCGTCTTCAGGCAACAATTCAACTTCTTCAGGTTGAAAACAGAGATCAATAATAATAATGATATGAGTCACGACCTGAGCATTTAATAAAGATTTTTTCAGTCGTACTATGCCATCTAATCACGGGTTCTGTCTTGGCAAACAAAGCATTGCTGAGGGCTCTGATTCTTATGTAACTGATGCTTGCACGGTGAGCATATAGCTTTGTGAGCACAAGGAAGTGCAACCCACACAGCAGCCTTATCACCACAAATAGCACATGGCGTTGGAGGAGCTTTTGTAAATCCGAACGGAGAGTCCAGAGATTCATCCGATGTGAAGCTGCTTTGTGGTGCTTCTTGGGAAAATTGTACCAGGCCTGCAACACATTTACTTAGAGCGCTAATCAATCACTTACCTCTCATGTAGCAGCTAAATTTATTTGCTGAATAAGGTTTCTGCATCGTTCAAACACGTTGAAATTCCATGGATTATAGAGGGACACTGCCTCTTGGTGGTACGTTGGTATGGCTCTATTTTGAGAAGGAGCATTTGTATTACGAAATGTTGCCCAATTCCGTGTTACGTTGCAAAAAAGCAGAGCTTCTTGAATCGATTGCTGCTATCTGACTCACAGAAACCGAAGCCTCAGAAAGACACATGCCAGTTGTGAGGCCAAGCATCCCCAGCACACTGCTTGCTGTCACGTGCACATCTAACCCTATGTGTACGTGGACAAGCTACTTCATGATATGGGTTCATTTCAGTTAGCTTAGGAAGTGTTCTGGCACTTTTCTAAGTCTATTTGCAAACCGTGCATATCCAGGCACTTAGAGTAGATGCATATCCTCCGGTTGCACACAACATGATCATCAAATTTCCATTAGAACCCATCAGGAGCATTTTTACAGTGCATAGACCTATTTTCCCTAGTTTAGCCAATTTTCACTTATTATTTTTAAGTGACTTTTGTTGAGAACTAGGTAGGGTAATTTTAGCAAGCAAGTACATAAGCAAACTAGCGCTAGCACTTTCTGGCAGAAGAGGCAGCAGGAACACCCTTGTTAAACAGGCACCTTCTCAGCAAGATCCCCTCCCCCTCCCCAGCAAACCTAGCGTTTTGCAACTTGTAGACCTAGCGTTTTTCAGCCATCTCCAAGCCTGGCATTTTTGCATTGCAGATCAGCCTCGACATTGGTAGACACAAAAGATCACTAGCATTTCCACAGCAGGACAGAACTCAGGCCTAGCGTTTTTGCATCTGCAGAACATCCTAGCATTTTGCAAATTCTTCGCGACAAGACCCTCATAGGTATCAGCGTTTTCAGTTTTCAGCAGTCAAATTCCGCAGAACAAGTCCCAAACCTCGTAGATCTCACCTTCCCGCAGCAGATCCTCGCAGCACGGTCAGATCAGCGAACGCTTGCAGTTTCAGTCCGAAAAACACAGATTTCAGCATTTGTGTTTTCAGCGCGTCGTCGTTGCATCGTTGTCATCGCCGTCGTCACCAACATAGAGTCAGAATTCAGCAGATAAAGATTTGCTGATTTCAGCCCGTCTCGTCGTCGTTCTTATCATCGTCGACATCGTCGGCAAGTCCAAGCTTTGTAGAGATTTGTGCAATCAATAGTAGACCGCTCTCGCCATAGAGAGTGGGGCCTTCGGAGGAGGGTTTTGACAACATTCTGGTGTAGTATTCTTCTCTCTCTATCTCTTAGTCTCAACACCTTTATTCACACTGTTCATCACTTTGTTTGTGTCCATTGCACTCTCTCACTAAAGGAACAGAAGGCTCTCCCCTCCGCAAGTAAAAGGAACCTTGAGCACAGTTCGGAGCACTCATCTTGAGCAAAGTTCAACATTCACATCCGTTGCACCTTAATTGTTATCAGAGCTTTGGCAGTGTTCTGTATCACTCAAGGAAAGAACCACAGAATTTTCTTTGCTTGTTGCGATCGCACGGAAGAGGCGAAGAAGAATTTTCCCCACCAAGTTGTTTTTCCGACCCTCCCCCTTCCCCATCTACGCCAAGGATTGCACTAACTCCTATGGAGGTTTTCAACAAGACGGTGATGGACAGAAAGTTAGAACGTGAAGCAAGAAAAGCAGAAAGAAAGGCAGAACACAAAGAAAGAATGACAGCCATAGAGCGTAAATACAAAGAAAGAATGGTAGTCATAGAGCGTGAGCTCAAGCAACTACGCTTGGCGGCCACAGAAAGAAAAACACAATTGGATTGCGAGTAAGTTGTTCAATCTTCATCTCTAATTTCTAATGTACAGGTGAAGATTGCAAAGAATCCGGAAAAGGAGACTCTCTCAGGCTCTTCTTTTTCAAAGCATGACACACATGATTTGCATGATCAAGATGTGATTATTCACGAGCATGATGATTTGCAGGAAGAAACTGTGATTGTTCACAAGGATGATGGTTTACTCGATGCTTTTTCTAGAGAAACTAATCTCGTTGCAGATTCGATCAATCACGAAGAACCGATCTTGGCTTTCAAGTCGAGGTTTACAGAACCCCCACAGGAAGATTCGATCAATCACGAAGAACCGATCTTGGCTCTCGAGTCGAGGTCCAAAGAACCCCCACAGGAAGTATTATGTGTTCGAATGATTAGTCAGCACGCATTGTTCGAGTGATTCATTCGTGATGCTTTCCTGTATTTTAGTGACCGTTCTTATATGATTCCTTTTCATAGGCATGACATATGGTATGATGAACACGATTCACTCATGAATGAGCACGGATGTATGCGGTTTACTCATGAAAAGATGACATGTTTGCATTCAAGGAATTCACATTCCATGTCTCTTCCTTGGCATGACACACTATCCGAAAGAGCACAAGAAGGATTGAGCATCAAGCATCGGCATTTCCATTGTGATTTGCCATGGTTGATCAGAAAGTCAAGATTCGACCCCATTGTTTGTGTGTGTTTGATGAACGGTTTGACACTCCATCTCTATGTTCATCTCTATTGTATGCAGAATTTTTTTGAAGGAATAGCATTTTTCTAGTCACTTCACATGGAATGGGTATGTTCATGTTTTTGTATTGGAAGTGGTTTCAGGAATTTTCATCCTCGGATATTCTTAAAGAAGATAGCCGCACGACGCTTTGAAGGAGCCACAGATGATTGTGTCGCTTTCAGCGCGGCCCAAAGAAGCAAGCGTTACAAACCTTTATGAAGTTCAGTATCGCATGTCCCACTCATCATAGTGGGCCGGCGAAAAGTCATTTCCAGGATTCCAGACGCTATGGGCAATCTCCCTCGACGCCATACAGTTCGGTACCAGTACCTTACTTTGAAAAGGAGGGGATGTCACGTGCACATCTAATCGTATGTGTACGTAGACAAGCTACTGACATGGGTTCAGTTCAGTTAGCTTAGGAAATGTTCTGGCACTTTTGTGAGTCTATTCGCAGACCGTGCATATCCAGGAACTTAGAGTAGATGCATATCCTCTGGTTGCACACAACATGATCATCAGATTTCCATCAGAACCCATCAGGAGTATTTTTACAGTACATAGACCTATTTTTCGTATTTTAGCCAATTTTCACTATGACTTTTGTTGGGAACTAGGTAGGGCAATTCTAGCAAGCAAGTACATAAGCAAACTAGCTCTAGCACTTTCTAGCAGAAGAGACAGCATTAACACCCTTGTTCAACAGACACCTTCTTAGCAAGATCCCCCCCTCCCCCAAACAAACCTAGCGTTTTGCAACTTGCAGACCTAGCGTTTTTCAGCCATCTCCAAGCTTCGTGTTTTTGCATTGTAGATCAGCCCCGGCATTGGTAGACACAAAGATCACTATCGTTTCCACAGCAGGACAAGAATCAGCCCTAGCGTTTTTGCATCTGCAGAATATCCTAGCGTTTTGCAAATTCTTCGCGACAAGACACTCACAGACTTCAATGTTTTCAGTTTTCAGCATCTAGATTCCGCAGAACCAATGCCAAACCTCGCAGATCTCACCTTCCCACAGCTGATCCTCGCAGCACGGTCAGATCAACGAACGTTTGCAGTTTCACTCCGAAAAACACAGATTTCAGCATCTGCGATTTCAGTGCGTCGTCATTGCATCGTTGCCGTCGTCGTCGTCACCGACATAGAGTCAGAATTCAGCAGATAAAGATTTGCAGATTTCAGCCCGTCTCGTCGTCGTCCTTATCATCGTCGACATTGTCGGCAAGTCCAAGCATTGTAGAGATTTGTGCAATCAATAGTAGATCGCTCTCGCCATAGAGAATGTGGCCTTCGGAGGAGGGTTTTGACAACATTCTGGTGTCGTATTCTTCTCTCTCTATATCTCAGTCTCATCACCTTCATTCACAGTGTTCATCACTTTGTTTGTGTCCATTGCACTCTCTTATTAAAGGAACGGAAGGCTCTCCCTTCCGTAAGTAAAAGGAACCTTGAGCACAGTTCGGAGCACTCATCTCAAGCAAAGTTCAACATTCACATTCGTTGCACCTTACACTTGCTGGTTGCTAGAATCTTTTCCTGGTTTAGTTTATGATTCATAGCCAGGTTCCTCTTTCGGTTTACCTGGTGTGTATAGTCAGCAACAGTAATATGCACCTCGTTGGACCCCAAGGTGAAACAATACCTCTTCTCAGTGATCAAAAGCATGACTTTTGCAAAAGAAGATAAATAACAGTTCCCCCTTTTGGTTTACCTGCTCTTTAATATTCATAGCATTGCTATCTACCTCGCTAGTGAAATGATATCTGATTGGATAGTCGAGCTTTGTCTTCGCTCAATTGCCTTGTATTTTCTTTGTTGTTGTAACCCATGGTTTTTTTGCTCCATTTGATGTGTTCGCTTATTTCTGCATTGTTTGTTGCTACTGCAGCAACAGGGAGTGTTGCATGAGTTAGATTACATTAGTATGGGCAAGGCACACAAATGCCTGAAGACAGTAACAACGCATCTGCAAACTGTTGTGTTAATAAGAGGCTGCTAGGTACTTGTCTTAGGCCAGTGCAACGTGTGACGTGTGTCTAAGTTACTTAGATGTTGTTTTGTTGCACGATGGAGAAAGTAATAATGAAATCTATATTCTGCAAGCTGTAATTGTAAAGTACCACGTGTAGTCTGCCGATTTCTTTTTCGTGATTCTTTCTTGACGGATTGCAAGTAGAACAATTAAATTACAAGAAGGCTTGGATAACACGCGCATCATGGAGGTGGACGGTAAGCAGATTCAGTTACTGTTAACGCACAATGTCTTGGTTTCCTGTCCCTTCTTGGTAGAGCGGGTGGAATAGGTGACTCGTCTCCTCCTTTTTGCAGAGCCAACAAGGAAGCAATTGGGACTGCAACTGCCGTTGCAAGCTAAGAAAGCACCTCTTTCAGTCGGTCGGGATCGTGGCGTGGTGGAGATATCCGATTCCTCAATTAGTACTCCTTTCAAAACCCGAAAACGTGTGACGGTTTTCGACGACGGATCGATCGACAAATCGGGGGGAGGGGGGGGCGTCCAAAAAGTCAGGTCCAGACTAGGCTCTTGATCTGCTAAATCACTTTGCCATTTTCTAGTAATCATTCGATTTCCTAGTAGCCAGTTCGTATTTTGATCACGCTTTTGGGCATGTATACATTTGCAGGTCTTGCACTGGCGACAAACAGTGTAACGTCAAAGCTGCTTTCACAACGCGAACATCCCTCCCCTGATAAGGTTGCTTTAGTCTAATCCCAAAAGTGGAGGACGGGGAGCCTAGCTCAGCTGAAGTGCGCGAAACAAGCAGTGTTCTGCTTTTGAGCATCGCTGACTTGACGGAAATTACCATTAGGAAAGAAATGGACTCATTTTTGGGACTTTTAGCTCTAGTGAGAGAATGCTCCTTAGCCAATAGGAAAAAGGCTAACGTTACGTTGAAAAACCTCTTTTTCTCATTTTGAAAATGTCCATGAAAACCATTTTGGTGAAATTGTCACTATCATCAGAAAAGTAAGGGGCTTGATAATGACATCTTGCACAATAATGCAAGGACAATAAACTGTTGTACTCATCCTTGTGTGTGTGTGCAATAATGCCTTTGAAAAATCAGTCCCCTCTCTCTCTTGGTCGACCCCTCTTGCTATTTGCTCATGCTCACACCCTATTGGACCCCCCCAGGCTTAGCCAATGAAATTTAAGCAGCATAAGTGATAGCCTTCTGACATGTGTCCCCCTTTTCCCTTTTGTGAGAGCTTTAGGTAATTAATTAATGCAACTAAACTCTCATTGGACCCTTTTTTCTCCTGGCCAATAGGAGTTAGGCAAGCCATTGGGCTGTTGAATGCTCATTGGACCCCTTGGGAGACTCTCCAATAGTCTTCTAGAGAGTTTAATTTCTATTGGTTCTTTTATTAAGTGTTTTTAAATTAATTAAACTAGGTTTACTCTAGCCTAATTCTCATTGGTCCACCTCCATGGCCATCCAATAGGATTTGAGTACACCTTGTGGGCATCTGGGCTAGGGACCTGACATGTGTTCCTCATTTCCTTTGTGTAAAGGGAGCTTGTGTGTGTGTGTGTGAGAGAGAGAGAGAGAGAGTTTCTCTCTCATCTCCTACAACTAGGGCTCGCCCCCTCCTATGTAGGGATGCATGAAGACTTTTTGGGACACACACAAAGCATCCAATTTCCCTAATATTTGACCTTTAGACACAACCTTTGAATTTTGTAACCTTAGCATTTTGGAAGCCTTAATGGGCTGAACCTTAGGGTCTTTTAAGCCCATTGTTGCACATTGCTCTTTTGCAGATGGACCCCTCTTTGTATCCCTATTGTGGCCGGTTTGCCAGCTTAACCAACATTCTAGCTTTTTCTCCTCTGGCACTTCCCCATATTAAATGATCATTTTAACAAGAGAAAATCATTTAGGAGAATTAGATATTAGTTTTATGACATTACCTATTTCTTGAAATCATAGTCATCCTCGACTATGGGGTAGAGAAGATAAAGCATATTCATTAGTCCTTTTGCTAGCGGGTAGAGGATCCCTATGTTACCCTAAGACATCGTTCCAGAATGGATGACTAGTCCATTTGGCGCTTGAGAGCCTAAGGTCCCGCAAACATGTCTGCACATTAGTCCTATCAATCTTCCATAGTAGAGTGACAAGCTCTACTTGGTGTTTGGGAGACGTCGTCTCAGCAAACTTGATCTAAGTATGCATACTACTTCACATTTGTGCACAATAAAGAAAACGAGATTCTTATAAGACAAAAACTTTGTTCATTCTTAACATTTGTACATTTGCTTACTCTAGGGAAGCATTGTGAGCATTGGCAAGGTTTAATTTATCCTTTAGTTGTATGCCTTGCATCCATCTAGCATCTTCAAAAGGATAATTCTTAAACTTAATAAGATATCATCGGATAGTCTTACCACCTCTTAGTACCTTGTCTTCATGTCGGAGAATGGAATCGGACTGTAGCACCTCTTCTTGGTCCTCGATCTCCGGTGGATCTTCAATGGGGTGGCTCTCCTTTGTAAGGCTTTAGAAGGCTCACATGGAAATCATTGTGTATGAGTCAATGGCTAGGCAACTTGAGTTGATAGGCCATCTCATTGATTGGCCTAAGAATCTGGAAGGGAGCATAGTACCTTTGTGCTAACTTAGCATAGTACTTTTGGTGTCCCGTAGGATTCTTGCACATTGTGTGCCTTAATCAAGCCTTGGGTGTAAGAGACTTGGACACTCCAAGTCAAGAATCTACCGCGTCAACACCAAATAACCACTTCAAAACAATTCACATTTCACAATCTATTTGACACTGGCCCGGCGGAGTTCCGTGCCTAAAGATATTGGCCCCAAAGACTGGCGCTCCTTTTGGTATTTCTTTTTGTATTAATCTGAGTTCAAAGTACAAAAGTGCCTTCGGGTCTCACTCCTAGACTCTGCTTCCAGATGCTCTGAGTTGTGAGAGGCCTGCTCACATATTTAAAGTTACAAGGGTTGCCAAAAGCAAGTCCCAAAAGCTGAAAATAAAAAACTAAAGCAAAAGATTTCTCTGACTCTCATAATCTCTCTCTCTTGAGAGGGAAGAAAAAGAAAACAAAGCAGTTCTCTCTCAAAAAGCAAACAAAGCAGTTCTCTCTCTCTCTCTCTCTCTCTCTCTCTCTCTCTCTCTCTCTCTCTCTCTCTCTCTCTCTCTTTTCACATGCGTAGAAAAAGCAAACAGGCTTTTTCTCTTCAATTTGCGTCGCCCAAAAATTGCCAGCTTTTTTTCCGTAAATAGCACCGCAAAATGCGGAGACTGCCATGTCAGCATGTACGGATTAGGGTTTGTATATTTTTAGGATTAGGGTTAGGATTAGGATTAGGGTTAGGATTTTTGCAGGTTAGGGTTCGGGTAGCCACGTCATCACTTTGTGACATACCCCCCTCTTGAAAGCATTGTAATCGCCCTCGATGACGCCTACAAAATAGACAAAAGCCATAAACTACCTCAGCAGACACTGACTGTTAGTACCTACGCACTAGGAACACACATCTAGCACATGTACCAATCGACAGTCACATCACACAACATCAGAAGACATCACTAGACATCACAGAACATCACATGACATTCAACATTCATTCGGATCTTAGACCATGATTTATCGGCAATGTAGCTAGCAATCGCATCTAGATCCAGTCGGAACCTCATAGATGGCCGATTGACTAACCCCTATTGCAACCATGTCTATTCGAGATTAATTAGACCAAAATGTTGTAGTCATTTCGTCTATCAGTTCTTGCACTTAAAACAAGTCAAGAACAAATCAGTTTCATATTCAGGAATTCCATTTTATAAAGTCATACAACAAAATACTGTCAGCTCCCAGTATCCTTGAAGCTCAAAGAGACATCAGTGACTCTAGTATCAAAATCAAGGCATCTATTGACAAAGGAGCGGAGTAAGTCCCCTCTTGTGCATCCCACTGCACCAGATCTTCGGCCAAGTTGAATTTTGGGTTCCATTTGGAGTAAACTATGCTAAACCAAAAGCTTCGAGGTAAAGTTCACAATCTGAGGAGTATCTGCTAGGTCCTCCTCCTCCATCTACTTCGCATCCAATGCAAGATAGTTCTTGAACTTAACCAAGAACCGCCTTCGGACTTTACCTTTATTCTTTGTGTCCTTATGTGCCAAAATCTGTTCAAAAACAAGGATCTCCTCATTTTCTTCCACTTTGGGTTGCTCATCAGGCTCCCCATCATCAGGCACATCACCTTTAAAAGGTTTCAAGAGACTCACATGGAATGCATTGTGAATCCTCCAAGTGTCAGGCAGTTTTAGTCGGAAGGAGACATCATTGATCTTTTCAGAGATCTGGAAAGGTCCGTAGTATCGCATACTAAGCTTTGGAAAAAGCCTCTCCTTTCTCTTCTTCTTTCTCAGGCGTGCCTTCTCAAAACGTAAGAGCACACAATCATCCTCCTTCAATGACAAAATGACAATGATGGCAATCCGCTGCCTTTTTCTGTCGTTCTTGAGATTTCTGCAAAGCCTCGCGGACCTTGGCAAAATCTGTGTCCAAGTCGTGTGTATACTCATCTGCTTCAAAAATCTTATCTTTCGTGCTTAGGAAGGGTGGAACCTTCGCAGCACCTTCAATAATCTCAAATGGCGCCTTCCCTGTCGAAGAGTGTGTCACGAGGACATGGCAAATGTTAACCTTAGTTGTTGGTTTCTTTCCAATGATTTTTGTTTAATTTTTGAGACCCTCTTTTTGAAGTTTCAAATGGTCGAACATTGTATGGCCAATGTGAACGGTAGTTTCACCCGCAAATGGAAAGTTGGTCGACACTGGAACTCGTAAAGTAAAAGGATATCTAGGCTTAGTTCAAGATCATGTAGGTCCCCTCGTCGCACTTAGCAAGTTGGTGGATACTTGGAAGTGAACTCAATAAAGACATAAAGTCAAGGTGGGATCACCAACAGAAAGTATCCAACAGTTGGGCCACATTGCACTTTTGGATGCGGTCCCAATGAGGATAGATGGTCAAAAGACTAGTGAGAGCCCAATGGAAGCATCTCCTAAAATTTAAGGAACTGCTATTTTGGGCCACGAAATCTATTCGCGTCATTAGCTTCAGAATGACAAGGGGAACATTTTACAACTCTGCTGCAAAGTCAACTGATGCACCAGTTAAGAGATTTTTAAGCAAGAAGCCCAATGCGGGGACATTGCATGCATGAGTGCCAAGTGGCACTTTTTGGTCAATTTACCAAGTTTGGGAGAACAGAACTCGTAACTGACTCTTTGAAGCAGTTTTGGAGGCTGATAAATCTGATTTTCAGCCATTTCTCTCTATTTTTGAGCTTCCCATGACTTTACCTAGGACCAAGGAGCTCATTTTCAGCATTGGAAGGCATCATATGTGTGTTTACAGGGCTGTTTTGCTGCATTTTCAGCGATATGCAGGTTTTGGCAGCCATGGAAATCTTTTTCTTTTTGCATCTATTTGTTCACAGATGCATTACAGGTCAAGCGCAAAAGAGGGGGCGCTCGATTTATGCTAAGGGGATGCGTCAGTCTCACAAGTTGAGAGCTATGGAGTGCTTTCTTTCCCTCCCATGTACAGTGTGGTGATAGGAGTGATCCCCTGCACGCTACACACTACTCTCTCTCTCCCCTACGTGCAGTTATGTGATGCCCCACAAGAGGGCTCTTCATTTGACTGATCTGATGTACAGCTGTATGGTTTCATACTTTTGTGATGAGGCAAGAGCCAAGAACAGGGGTAGCTAGCTGCTACTTCAAAGCATGCACCAACGAGGGTCATAACCTCACCGTACAGGTGCAAATTCAGTGCTGCGTATCCGTAAAAAATTGATTGTTTTTCTGGCATACGGACGCCAGAACCTTTGGGAATCATGTCCCACTGGCAGAGAACAGTTTGGGGACTGTTTAGGGCTGGAAACAGGGCAAAAACCAGTAAATAGAGCGAGCTGAATTTACTGTTTTTGGGCAGGAATCAGAGGGTTTACGCCAATGCAAGTGAGATCCAGTAGGGGAATTGATTTCGCGCAAGTTTTGGGACTGTTATATTGTCAAAATTTGGCCAAATCAGGTAGTATCTAGTGTGATACAGGTAAAGGATTCCCAAGACCTTACTTTGTAATTTTCCCTCTCAAAGAATAAAGAAATACCGAAAGGGGGCGCCAATTTTGGGGCCTACAGGTTGTCGGTGTCTGCTCGAGGCATTGTAGCCTCCGAGCCGTGTGTATATTCCAGTGTTAATTCCTGTCGCAGGTTCTCTTTGCAAAGTGCTCTGTGTGTGTGTGTGTCTAAAGTAATGAATTTTGTGTGAAAGCCAACGCCTACCGCCCCACGGGCCGGTTTCAAGGTTCCATTGCCGGGATATCAATCACTTTTTCCTCAAAGAGTGAGCCTCGGTTGTTTGGGTAAAGACACAGAGTACAGGAACGCGGGATTACACTATGGCCGACAAAGGGAAGGGCATTATGGAAGAGGGTTCCTCTTCACAGGACGGAAAGGAAATTCCGCATGTTCGCCCTGCCAAAAAGTGGTCAAATTAGGGCTGATTTTCTGCTTTGTTTTTAGGGTTTGCAAGTATGAACCAAGATGAGATAGGGAGAGGTCTCACAATGGTAGATTGGCCACTTGATCTCTTGCGGGAGTGATGTGGGTCTGCCAGGTGACACGCTGCTTGCCGATTCTCTGAGGCGATTGCTTGGATTCTTTGACGCATCAATAAATCATCTTGAAATTTGAGCTTACTTGGTCGTGGGTGGTACATCACAGTATTGTGGAATTATGCTGTTTTGCAGAGGCAAGAACCTCTTGCACAGGTAAAAGTTAAGGGACAAGTTGTTAGATGCTATTTGGTGAAGTTCAAGAACCATCCACCTATGGATGCAAAGTGGATGAAAGAGCATGAACTGTCAGAGTCACCAAATGTATTGCAGCTTTACCTTGAGGCCTTTCGGTTACAACCTACGTATGCCCCAACCCAATTTCTGCAAAGGAGAGGTAATGATAGAGCTAGCATATCAAATGTACTCATGGATTCAGTGCAATAGCAGTGTACACTTTGACAAAAGTATGAAGGTCTCATTAAGTCATTTGTACACATTTTTTGGCAGTCTTTCTTGCGGATACATGCGATGATAAAAGGGTGCTTACAAGACAAGATCATCAGTGGCATGTATTTATGGTATGCAATCAAGGACATTTGCGATTTCAAGAGGGGGGTATGTCACGAGGACGTGGCAACTGCTAACCTTAGTTGTTGGTTTCTTTCCAATGATTTTGTTTAATTTTTGAGACCCTCTTTTTGAAGTTGCAAATGGTCGGACATTGTATGGCCAATGTGAACGGTAGTTTCACCCGCAAACGGAAAGTTGGTCAACAATGGAACTCGTAAAGTAAAAGGATGTTTAGGCTCAGTTCAAGATCATGTAGGTCCCCTCGTCGCACTCAGCAAGTTGGTGGATACTAGGAAGTGAACTCAATAAAGACATAAAGTCAAGGTGGGATCACCAACAGAAAGTATCCAACAGTTGGGCCACATTGCACTTTTGGATGCGGTCCCAATGAGGATAGATGGTCAGAAGACTAGTGAGAGCCCAACGGAAGCATCTCCTGAAATTTGGGGAACTGCTTTTGGGCCACGAAATCTATTTGCATCATTAGCTTCAGAATGACAAGAGGAACATTTTACAACTCTGCTGCAAAGTCAACTGATGCACTAGTTAAGAGATTTTTAAGCAAGAAGCCCAATGCGGGGAAATTGCATGCATGAGTGCCAAGTGGCACTTTTTGGTCAAGTTACCAAGTTTGGGAGAACAGAACTCGTAACTGACTCTTTGAAGCAGTTTTGGAGGCTGATAACTCTAATTTTCAGCCATTTCTCTCCATTTTTGAGCTTCCCATGACTTTACCTAGGACAAAGGAGCTCATTTTCAACATTGGAAGGCATTAGATGTGTGTTTATAGGGCTGTTTTGCTGCGTTTTCAGCAATACACAAGTTTTAGCAGCCATGGAAATCTTTCCCTTTTTGCATCTATTTGTTCACAGATGCATTACAGGTCAAGCGCAAAAGAGAGGGCGCTCAATTTATGCTAGGGGGATGCTTCAGTCTCACAGGCTAAGAGCTATGGAGTGCTTTCTTTCCCTCCCATGTACAGTGTGGTGCTAGGAGTGATGCCCTGCACGCTACAGACTGCTCTCTCTCCCTACGTGCAGTTATGTGATGCCCCACAAGAGGGCTCTTCATTTGACTGATGTACAACTGTGTGGTTTCATGCTTTTTTGCTGAGGCAAGAGCCTCCTTGATCAGGAACAAGGGTAGCTAGCTGCGACTCCAAAGCAGGCACCAGTGAGGGTAATAACCTCACCGTACATGTGCAAATTCAGCATTGTGTATGTGCAAGAAATCGACTGTTTTTCAGCCATATGGACGCTAGAGGCTTTGGGAATCATGCCCCACTGGTAGAGAACAGTTCGGGGTCTGTTTAGGGCTGGGCACAGGGCAAAAACCAATAAGTACAACAAGTTGAATTTACTGTTTTTGGACAAGAATCAGAGGGTTTACGCCAGTGCAAGTGAGATCCAGCAGGGGGATTGATTTCGTGCAAGTTTTGGGCTCTTATGTTGCCGAAATTTGGCCAAATCAAATAGTATCTAGTGTGATATAGGTAAAGGATTCCCACGACCTTACTTTGTAATTATCCCTCTCAAAGAATAAAGAAATACCGAAAGGGGCGCCAATTTGGGGCCTACAGGTTGTCGGCGTCTGCTCGGGGCATTCTAGCTTCCGAGCCGTGTGTATATTCAAGTGCTGATTCCCATCCCAGGTTCTCTTTGCAAAGTGCTATGTGTATGTGTCTAAACTAAAGAATTTTGGGTGAAAGCCAACCCCTACCACCCCACGGGCCGATTTCAGAGTGTATCGTGTTATTGTAGGCAAATTCCACCAAAGGTAGGTACTTTTCCCATCGAGTCTACTGATCCGAGATATAAGACTTCAATAAATCTAAAACCATTGAATTGGTTGTCTCAAATTGCCCGTCAGTCTGCGGGTGGAACGATGAGGATAACTGCAACCGCGTGCCAATTTCCTGCCAAGTTGCCTTCCAAAACAAACTCATATATCTAGGGTCCCTGTCGGAGACAATCATCCAAGGCATGCCATGTAATCTGAAAATCTGGGCCACAAACAGTCTCACTAAGTGATCCAGCTTCACTGTTTTCTTCACTGGAATGAAATGAGCCTGCTTGCTAAATCTGTCAATAGCAGTCCAGATACCATCGTGACCACTCTGTGTTCTCGGGAGATCAAAAATGAAATCCATTGCAATACTTTCCCAGGGGCGGGTCGATATGGGCCAAGGTTGTAACAATCCTTGTGCTTTATGCCTGTCAAACTTGACCTTCTGGCATACCAAGCAACTGTGCACAAACTCTTCCACGTCCTTTTTGAGTCTCGGCCAGAAGAAGTATCTCTTTACCCCTTTCATGGTGGTAGCGATGCCGCGGTGACCCGTAAAAGGTGGACAGTGGCATTCAGTCATAACCTTTTCCCTCAACGGCTGTGTAACGCACAACATGGTTTTTCTCATCAAGTAGCCATTCCGAATGGAATATCCCGCTACTGTCTCCCCATCCCGTATTCGTGTGAAAACGTCTACAAAATCTGTATTTGTGGCATACTGGTCGACCATATCCTCGAAGCTTCTATGATGTATCGCGGAAATAGCCAGAACCAACGGCTTTTGAGACAAAGCATCTGCCACCACATTCTTCTGTCCCTGAACATGGACAATCTGGAAGTGAAACTGTGACAAGATGTTCGCCCACCGCATCTGCTTTTTCGATAGCTGCTTCTGTGACAAGATGTAGCGCAAACTCTGATGGTCTATAAAGACAGTAAAATCCGCTCCGAGTAGGTAGTGCCACCACTGAGTAAGAGCATGGATAACCGCCAAAAGCTCTTTCTCACAAATCTGTGCTGTCATTTTCGGCCTTGAGAACCATCGGCTCTCGTAAGCAATGACATGGCCTTCTTGCATTAAGACCGCACCTAGACTACGACCACAAGCATCACAATATACTTCAAAAGACTTTTGCAAGTCCGACAGAGTCAAAACTGGTCACGTAGTCAATTTCTATTTCAAAGTCTGAAAGGCAGTCACCTCTGTGGGTCCCCACAAGAAAGGAATTCCTTTCTGTGTCAAGATATGCAAAGGGGAAGCAACCTCTGTAAACTTGCGAATGAACCGCATGTAGTATGAACACAGTCCCAAGAAGCTTCTAACTTCATGGACATTCTTCAAAACGGGCCAATCACGAATAGTCTCTATCTTGGCCGGATCCATTTGCACTCTTGGTGCTGTTGACACAATGTGTCCCAAAAAGTGTATCTCTGGTAGGAAAAATTCACTTTTCTTTGCATTAATCACTAACTTGTGATCTCGTAATGCTTGAAAGATCTAAAGCAGATGATCTCTATGTTCTGCGTCATTCTTGGAGAAAACAATAATATCGTCAAAGAAAGTGCCAACAAATATCCTGTACTCTCGAAAAATCATGTCCATCATCCGATTAAATGTCACAAGAGCATTGGTTAAGCCAAAAGGCATCACCAAAAACCAAATAACCCAAAAGTCGTCCGAAAAGCTGTCTTGTAGACGTCTCCCGACGCGATTTTGATCTGCTGATATCCACTCTTCAAATCAATCCTGCTAAAATACGAGGATCCCTGTAATCTGTCGAGTATATCATCGATCCTAGGAATTGGAAATTTGTTCTTGATGGTGATTTTGTTGAGAGCTTTATAATCAATGCACATTCTCCAAGATCCGTCTTTGTTCAAATCCAACAACGTTGGAGAGCAATACGATGACGTACTAGGCTGGACAAGAACCTTTTCCAAGAGGTATTTCACTTGGTTCATAATCTCTTCATTCTGTGCTCGGCTCACACGGTAAGGTGGCCGGTTCGGTGGTATGCTTCTAGGTACCAGATCAATGGTATGATCTTCAGGACGAGCAGGTGGTAACTCGCCTGGTAGGCCCTCTGAGAAGCAATTGACGTGAGAGTGGAGAAAATCTTGGTGTTCTTTATCAAGTTTAGACATATTTGTCGTATCCTCATCACTCAACTCTTTCATAAATATCGAGTAAACAAATAGACTCGATTTCATTAATTTAGAAATGGTTGAAGCCGATACAATAGGGATAGACTTTCCCTTCAGTTTAATGTCAAGTACAATGGTTTTGTCCTTCTCTGTAGTCAAAGTCGCTTTCCTCGCCCGATAGTCGACCACGACGTTGTTCTTGTGGTACCAGGGAATTACCAAGAGAACATCACAACCTTCCAAAGGTATTATGTAAAAGTCCTCATGCCCCAAATACCCCTGACAATGCAACCGAAGTTTTCGAATGACAGGTGTAATGGCTACATCCCTGCCAGGTGCCGCTAGAACAGCCTCCACAAGTGGTCCCATGCGATCGGGAGTGATCTCGAGCCGCGCCCATAATTCCGGTGAAATGAAGTTGGCCTTGGCTCCTCCATCAAAGAATATTAGGGCTTCTTGGTCTTTCACTTTGCCCCAAGCTTGGCAAAGTTCTGTAGTCTTTTCCATTGTGTTGGAATCGGTACTCACACAATCTGGAACCAGTCCTGTTTTCATCTTGCCTTTTCCTTAGCTGCTCTTGAACTCTCAGACCTTTCGTCGTCCTTGTCATTCTGTTATTTCTGTGCCTTTTTAGGGCACTTCGTGGAGATATGTCCATGTTCCCCGCATCCAAAGCACTTCCCCTCCCTGATGAAGCAAGCTCTCTCCTAAGGAGTAAGCTTGGGTCGTGCATCCTTCTTTTCTGGGTTGCTCTTTCTCTTTCTACTTTCATGTGTTGAAGTCTGTTCGGCTCGTTGTGTCATGACCTCATCGGTGGGTAGGGCAGGTTGCCAGAGCAAATGGCAAAACCCCGTTTTGCATGACTCATCAACTCCTGAATAGAAGTTGACTTATGTTCCAAGTAGTGATCTCCGATCTTTGTAGGTAGACCCAAGGTAAACCTCTCAATCTGTTCTCTGAACGAGGTCTTCTTGAATGAAGAGGTGGGTAGAAAAGAGCTCCAGAATCTCTCGCAATAAGCGTCCACTGTATCTTTCTTGGTCATCGGAAGATGGTTCCAAGCAGCTCGTATATCGCGTTCATACTCTTGAATCAGCCAAGAAGAAATAAAAATATTCTTAAATTTCAGCGATTTAATTGGCGTGGTCTTGTTTAAAAGAAGCGTGGACCACCAAGTTCGAGCATTCCTCTTAAAATAAGAGGCAGCTCTCTGAATCTTAGAGTGCTCTGAGTTGCGTCCTCCCGCGAAAGCGATGTCAAACTGTTGTACAAAAGACAAAGCCTTTGAAGCATCTCTATATCTTGAAAACGTTTCAAATTTAAATGATTGTCCACCTTCCTTAAACTCTCGGACCTTCTTGCTTTTATCTTCCAAAAAGTCATATTGGTTGGCTTTATAAAAATTCTTCTTCTTTGCATAAAAGTTGTTGCCGTCAGAGTCTGAACTGTCTGTAGACAAGTCCTCTGTAGAACTGTCACTCATTGGGCGAGGTTTAGACTTCTTAGCCTTTTTCTTGCCCTTTTCGAAGCAATGTTTCTTGCTTCTCTTTTTGCCTTTGCGGTCTTCTTCGCTCGAGTCAAAGGAGCTAGAAGAACTCTTAGAACAACAAGAAGAAGAAGAGCTGGGTACTTCTTCAAATCCAACATGCTTCTTCTGTTTCTTTGCCTTTTCCAATGTTGATTGACGACCCAAATAACCCGGGAAGTCAGTGCCTTTCCTCTACTTTTTGCCGTGCTTTTTTGCTTTGTTTTGCGCGTCAAAAATCTGAGCAATCCGTGCATCAACCACCTTTTCTAATTCCTTCTCTAAATATTTCTTGTGAGTAGAAGGTTTCTTGAGAGCGGGTTTTGGGGGTGGTGTTGTGGTTTTTTGCCACTACGCATGCACTTCCTAAAAAGAAGTCTTGCTCATATATTTTGCAAATTTAGGGTCCTTCGCAAAATTGAGCATCATCTTTGTTGCATCGCCGATCAATTGACGACGCTCCATCTCTCGGCGCTCTGCCTGAGTAGGCCGAGGTGGGCCATACTCCTTGCCGGAATCTTTGTTGTGATCCCTTGCCGCATCTCCGGATGCCGAGGGAGTCGACTGATCCTTGCGTGAAGCCATAGGTGCCGCGGGAAAGAAAATTGGGATCGGATTTCCCGTAGAAGAGAAATCGGCCATGCTCTGATACCACTGTCACAGACTTGGACACTCCAAGTCAAGAATCTACCACGACAGCACCAAATAACCACTTCAAAATAGTTCACAATTCACAATTTATTCGACACTGGCCTGGCGGGGTTCTGTGCCTAGAGATATTGGCCCCAAAGACTGGCGCCCCTTTCGGTATTTCTTTTTGTATTAATCTGAGCTCAAAGTACAAGAGCGCCTTTGGGTCTCACTCTCAGACTCTGCGTCCAGATGCTCTGAGTTGTGAGAGGCGTGCTCACATTTTTAAAGTTACAAGGATTACCAAAAGCAAAGTCCCAAAAGCTGAAAATCAAAAACTAAAGCAAAAGCCTTGTCTGACTCTCATAATCTCTCTCTCTCTCTCTCTCTCTCTCTCTTCTCTCTCTCTCTCTCTCTCTCTCGGGAAGAAAAAAGTAAAAAGCAGTTCTCTCTCTCTCTTTTCACATGCGTAGAAAAAGCAGAGTCTTTTTCTCTTCAATTTGCGTCGCCCAAAAGCTGCCAGCTTTTTTTCCACAAATAGCACCGCAAAACACGGAGACTGCCACGTCAGCATGTACGGATTAGGGTTTGCAAATTTTTAGGGTTACGGTTAGGGTTAGGGTTTTTTCAGGTTAGGGTTCGAGCAGCCACGTCATCACTTTGTGACATTGGGAAATTTGAGTAAGACCCAATCATTTTCTTTAAAGGCTTGGGCTCTTCTGTGCTTATCAATAGCAGCCTTTTGCCTTTTCTGTGAGATAGAGATAGCATCCTTAATCTTTTGGAAAGATTCTTGTAGGTCTCGGCTATACTCATTTACAGCGAAGATCTTCCCGTGTACCTTAAGTAGCAGGGGACTTTTTGATCTTCCCTCAATTACTCGAAAGGTGCTTTTCCCATGGAAGTATGTACAGTGTTATTGTTGGCATACTCCACTAAGGGTAAGCACTTCTCCCATTGGGATCTTTGATCTACTTCTGTTACATAGGCTTTTAGTAGATCGAGAATTGTTAGGTAGCTATTTCACTTTGGCCATCCGTTTGCGAGTGATAGACCGAAGAGAAGTTTAGCCTTGTTCCTAAATCCTCAAAGAGACCCTTCCAGAAATTACTGGTCATTCTAGGATCTCTACCCGACACTATGGAGATTGGCAAGCCATGATACTTGAAGATTTGTGAAATGAAGAGGGTTTCCATTTGATGGGCTCTGATAGTCTTTTTGACAAGTATAAGATGAGCTTGTTTGCTAAACCTGTCTACTATCGTCCATATTCCCGTATTCCCATGGATCGACTTAGGCAATCCAAAGATAAAATACATGGATATGCTCTCCCATGGTGAATTAGAGATTGGCAAAGGTTGAAGCAATCCCCGTTGCTTCCCTCTATCAAACTTCATCTTTTGGCATACCACACATTTAGAAGCAATCCCCGTTGCTTCCCTCTATCAAACATACTCTTGTATGTTTTCTTTCATGGTAGGCCAATAGAAATATGTTTCAATCCCTTTTAGGGTAGATTGAATCCCTCTATGCCCTGCATAAGGAGGAGCATGAGATTCATACATTACTTGCTCACGTAGTGAGCTAGTAACACATAGTCTATTGCCACAGAGAAGATAACCATTTTGTAAAGTAAATGGTTCCTTTTTCTTCCCTAGTGCAAAGGCTGAAATCACATCTCTACAATCGGGATCAATAGCATACTCATATATCATAGAAAATAGATCATTGTGAGTTGCTATGGAAACCGCATTCACTCTCGGTCGTCTTGAGAGTGCATCGGCTACTTGATTATGCTTGCCAACGATGTGAGCAATATGAAAATTAAATTGCAAAAGAAAGTTTTCCCACCTCATTTGTTTGTTAGAGAGCTTGGTCTGTGTCATGAAGTACTTAAGACTTTGATGATCCGTTCACAGAATGAAAGGAGTCCCCAATAACTAGTGCTTCCATGAGTCTAAAGCATGTAGAACTGCAAGGAGTTCTTTTTCATATATGCCTAGAGCTTGCTCAACAGGGTCGAGCCTTCGACTTTCATAGCCTATGGTATGCTCTTCTTGGAGCAAAACAGCTCCAAGGCAATCACCACAAGCATCACATTGGACCTCAAATGGCTTTGAGAGAACCGGTAGTGTAAGCACATGTTGAGAGATAAGCTTTTCTTTAAGCTTTTCGAAAGAATTGTTCTCCTTGGCAGACCATGTATACCTAACGTTTTGAAATGGCCTAACGTGATGTATACCTAACGTCATGTAATGGTCCTGCAATTTGTGAGAACTTTTCTATGAAGCATCTATAGTATGCACGCGTACCTATAAAGCTTCTTAGTTCCTAAAGATTCCTTGGTTTAGGCCATCCTTTTATTACTTCTAATTTTGATGGATCCATTAGGGTGCCATCTTGAGAGATAATGTGACCTAAATACTGAATCTCTTGTAAGAAAAAATCACTTTTCTTTTGATTAACATAAAGTTTATTCTCTCTTAAAACTTTACCTGGAGGTGTTGCTTGTGTTTGTCTAATGAATTAGAGTAGATGATGATATCATCAAAGAACACTCCAGTAAAGGTTCACTTGGTGAGGCCTGAATAGCTTCTCCATCAAGCGGTTGAATGTGGCTGGTGCATTGGTCAAGACAAAAGGTATGACAATATATTTGTAAAGACCAAACATAGTGCAAAATGAAATCTTTACAATGACTTGATCGACTATCCTTATTTGATGATAGCAACTTTTTAGGTCAATCCTACTAAAGTAGGTGGACCCTTGTAGCTTATCAAATAGGTCTTCTACCGGTGGAACGAGAAACCTATTCCTTATAGTGATCCTATTTAGTGCTCTATAGTCAACACACATACGATATGTGCCGTCTCTATTTTGCACTAAAAGTACAGGAGAACAAAATGGACATGAGCTAGGCCTAACCATGCCCTTCTCAACTAACTCATTCACTTGCCGCATAATCTCCTCTTGTTGAGCTTGAGAAACTCTACAAGGAGGTTTGTTAGGCGGTGAACTTCCTGGAAGAAGTTCAATTGCATGGTCATCATTGTCTCGTTTAGGAGGTAGCTCACAAGGGATGTTGTCAATAAAGACATCTTGAAACCCCTTGAGAAAATTGGATAACTCTAATTCCTTGTGAGTGTGTTTATTTTCTTTTGTTAAAACACTAGGTTCATTTTGAAAATCTTTAACAAAAATCATGTACACGGAAATAGAACTTTCTATTGACTTATTGAAAGCTTGTGTATGTACAATGGGTATGGTGTTACCCATTTGCTTGGCATCTATGTACATATCTTTTTTCCTGAACCTAAAGTAGATTCTTCTTTCAGGGACTTTAACATTAGCAGCCATGTGATCAAACCACGGTGCCCCTAGGATTATATTCTCATGCTTGAGAGGAGAGATAAAGAAGTCCTCTTTGTCCACATAGCTTTAGACATGGAGCCTCAAGTTCTCGATTAAGGGAGTGACTGAAGCTTCTTGCCCCTTGAAAGCACCATCTGCGGGTAGGACATCTCCCATCTCGTAAGCTTGTATGCCTAGCTTGGTGGCCAACTCTGTGGATATGAAATTGTGAGTAGAACCAGGGTCAAAGAGAATAAAAGCATCATGTTCTCTTACCTTTCCCCAAGCATGACATAGAGGAGATCCTTTGTGGTGAGTTTCCTCCTCTTGGATCTCAACCAAGGTAGCTGTAGGAGGCTCATAGCAAGTGTTCTTTTGGGGACAAGCGCGGTACGCATGTCCTTGCTCGCCGCACTTGAAACAGCGGTTGTCCTTGCGATAACTCTCAAGCTCTTCAAGAGAGAGTTTGTTTTTACCTTTGTAAACTCCATTCTCCTTAGCTTTGTTGGAGTTGCCCTTATGAGACTTTTGGACATTTTCCTTCCCCTTAGGCTCATTGGAACCCTTGTTTTCTGTGGGCTTAAAATTTCTTTTAGCCCCCCTTTTGGAAATTGATTCAAGAAGCCACCATAGTATGGTGTATAATCGCCGATATGGTGCGTGGCCTTTGGGAGTTGACCTACTCCGCCATTTCTTCAGTTAAGCCCGCACAAAATTGTTGCTTTTTCTCTCCAAAATCCAACTTCTTGAAGACAGTGGCTTTGAGTTGTAAGTCCCAAAACTTTTCTACATATTTGTGAATGGATTCATAGGGAGAGAGCTTCAAGCTTCACCATTCGGTAAGTACTTTGTCTTTGGCATCGGTGGCCAAAAACTGCTTCATAATGAAAGCTCTTAAAGCTTTCCATGTTCGTGGAGCTTCACCGTTGGCCCGTAGGCTAGACCACCATTGCCTGGCAGACTTTTGAAATTGCATAGCTACATGGTGTAGCTTAGAGGACTCCGTGAAGCCCTCATCTCCAAACGCCGATCGAATTGTTGGATAAAGGCTAAGACTTTGTCCATAGCACCAAAGGTTCCATTGTAGGTAAGGAAAGAGATGCTCTTCCCTCCCTCTTTGAACTTATTGAGCTTGGACAACCTCTTCCACGTGGCATAGGATTTCCTATGGCCTCTTATTTTTTATGGTCCAAAGGTTGCACCATCACTTTCTTCAGAAGATGAAGAAGTTGAGGAAGATGGAGAAGAGGGTGACCTCTTTCTCTCCTTTTTCTTGCCTTGATCTTCTTTGTTTTCACCATCACTTTCATAAGAGGAAGCGGATGAAGAAGATGGAGAAGAGGGTGCCCTCTTTTTTGCCTTTTTCTTCTCTTGCTTTTTATCATCCCTCTTTGAAGTAAGGTGTGGAGAAGTATGCGATGGTCTTCTCCGTTTTGGAGGTGATGGAGAGCATTTAGCCCACCGTCTTCGTGGAGCCATCTCTGTCGAGGTGGCAGGAGACTCACTTCTTTCTCGTTCCTTCGGTGGGCTCTTGAATTCTCCTTTGAGAAGGAGATGCATCATCAAGGAGAAAATGTATGAGCCCTTCATACGGATCCTCTTCTTCTTCCCGAATTGGAGAGGCCTCTTTTGGAAGTCTCGTAAGGAGGCTTCCTAGGTGCTCTCTCGTCATGATGGGAAGCTTGGAGAATCCCATGAGCATGAAGTTGCCCTTGCAGTTCGCTTTGGAGGGATGGATTGCCCATGACTTGTTGAAGCCTGGAAACAAGGTAGTTAACAAGTATAGGGGCATCATTAGTAGCCTACTCATTAGCAAAATCAAAGTTATCAACATTAATTTCACTCTCTTTAACTTTTTAGGTGTACTTTGGCACTTCAAGCTCTAGTTGCTACTCCTCTTTACCCCTTTAGAAAAAATACTCAAGGTACTGTACCTGTGGCTCGAATACCATTAATTGCAAGGAATAGAAGAGAGGGTCGTTCAACACCAAAACAATATCGGCTCATGTCAAGCTTCTAATAGCTAAATAGTGGTTAAGCAATAGGCAAGGCCCATAGGACTCCACTATTAAGACCATAGCTCTCGATGGTGATGCCCCATTAACTGTACAAAGGCAGACACACTGCAAGGCTAAAAAATCCCTATTCTACTTACTCACATGCAATTAATAATACCAACCATTTATAGCTAGCTTGAGGACCTCCCTTCTTGAGCAAGAAAAGAGAAACCTTGTGCTCTGATACCAATGTAACATTTAATGGTCTAGTAACTTGTGTGTAACGGAAAATAGCATGAACATAATGAGCATTTCATTAGAATAGATTCGTAATAAGAATAACAAGAGTTTGGGTGGAGAGAGCAACAAAAAGTATAACACTAGCTAGATAGCATGAACAATACTTCAAAAGAGAGAGAAATTAAGCAATTGACAACAGTTGAGGACCGGATTTGCATGGAGCCAGTCCCCCCTCCAAAAGGCTTTGTATTATGGTTTCTCCCATCAAGAGAGACATTTTACAATACAATTCTTTGTGTTCCTTCAATACTAGCTAGTGCAATGCAGAAGGAAACTTCAAGCACTAAGCAAAACACTTATCAAACACAACATCAACTCCCTCACGGTCTCAGACCCAAGACCTCACGCACACCTTCGAAGATGGTGAGAGCTAGCACAGTATGAGAGTAGATTGAGAGGAGGAAGGAGTAGTCTTACGAGAAAGATGTACATCTCCTCACATAATCACTCATATTAGCATAGCTTAGCTTAGTAATTAGCATGGTATAGGAGATGAGCATGCATTGAATCTTGGCTCTTGGTTGGATTTGCATCACAAAGCCAAGAGTTTTTGGTGTAGGCCTCCCTTCTCACAAGCTTGGAGTAGGTGATAAGCTTTCCATTAAAGCTTGAGAAGGAGAGAGAGAGTCTTCTTACTCCACACATAGACTTGTGTGTGTGTGTGTGTGTGTGTGTGTGTGTGTGTGTGTGTGTGTGTGTGTGTGTGTGTGTGCGCGTGCAATAATGCCTTTGGAAAATCAGCCTCCTCTCTCTCTTGGTCGACCCCTCTTGCTATTTGCTCATGCTCACACCCTATTGGACCTCCCTAGGCTTAGCCAATGAAATTTAAGCAGCATAAGTGATAGCCTTCTGACATGTGTCCCCCTTTCCCCTTTTGTGAGAGCTTTAGGTAATTAATTAATGCAACTAAACTCTCATTGGACCCCTTTGTCTCCTAGCCAATAGGAATCAGGCAAGCCATTGGGCTGATGAATGCTCATTGGACCCCTTGGGAGACTGTCCAATAGTCTTCTAGAGATCTTGATTCCTATTGGTTCTTTTATTAAGTGTTTTTAAATTAATTAAACTAGGTTTACTCTAGCCTAATTCTCATTGGTCCACCTCCATGGCGATCCACCTCCATGTGAGTACACCTTGTGGGCATCTGGGCTCGGGAGCTGACATGTGTCCCTCATTCCCTTTGTGTAAAGGGATCTTGTATGTGTGTGTGTGTGTGTGTGTGTGTGTGTGTGTGTGTGTGTGTGTGAGTTTCTCTCTCATCTCCTACAACGTGAGGGCTCGCCCCCTTCTATGTAGGGATGCATGAAGACTTTTTGGGACACACACAAAGCATCCAATTTCCATAATGTTTTACCTTTGGACAAAACCTTTGAATTTTGGAACCTTAGCATTTTGGAAGTCTTAATGGGCTGAACCTAGGGTCTTTTAAGCCCATTGTTGCACATTGCTCTTTTGCAGATGGCCCCCCCTTTGGATCCCTATTGTGGCCGGTCTGCCAGATTAACCAATATTCTAGCTTTTTCTCCCTTGGCACTTCCCCATATTAAATGATCAGTTTTACATGAGAAAATCATTTAGGAGAACTAGATATTAGTTATTATGACAAAACTGTCTGAGGCATATATTTACACAACACCCTAGTCCAAGTAGCGGTTTTGCACACTTTTCCAAACAACTTTTGAGAGTGTGCAATGAAAGTTTCTTGAGGTAAGCTTCAGGACTCGCTGTGTTTTCTTGACTAGCACTTTCAAAATAGCCTTTGCCTGTGTGCTGAAATGCTTGCAGCACCTTCTCGAAATGAACAGTCACATGTTGAGCTAAGCATCAAGATTGTGGGAGTATTGTCTTCAACAAGCCCTTCTAATTCGTGTATGCCTCTTGTAGCAGTTGCTCCGAAACTATTCACTTTTCTATGTTTGTTCTGGCGACTGTAATTTTGTCTCTGCAATACAATATGCCCTGGGTGTTGATTATGCAGTTGCAATTTTTTATGACAATGAAGATAGCCATGATTTGGTAACAAGTAAGTTCTTTGAGAATCCTTTAGGCTTTCCCCGTTTCCAGTCATGTGCCCTTTTCCCTGTTTGTTCTTGCCTTCTTTGCACTTTTCTTCCGAGGATCTATATGAAGGAATCTGATTGTTTCGTGCGAGCTTAGCCTCAAAACAAGGTGTAAAAGAGCCACAATCGCACATGATCTCATGCATACGCTGGCCCGAATTCTGCACATAGGTACATGTATTTCGGGCAAATTTTAGCAACAAAACTGTGTGTTGAACAGCCCCAAAAAACCTGCGTATAATTAAGTCCGGAACAGCGTGCATTACCTGACCCAGATTCTATACACATAAACATGAACTCCGAGCTGATTTTTTTATTGCCCACATTAAGGGGACAAGAGTGGAAAATTGAGCAGGCTTACACCTGCTCCAAGCTCTCAAGAACACAACCCTATCTAGAATGCAGGGTCTCGCACCCTATCACAGAATGCCCAAGTGTACTTCCGCAACTTATCACCTAATTAAAAGAGCATACCCTGACCGCGTGCACCATAATCCACCAAAATATAGACGCTACCTGCAAAGAAAGAAATAAAAACAAGAGGGCTAGGTGCCCGCACACAATCACATGGACCCAATGTATAGTACCAGGTAGCATGTGAGAACATGTGATCCAAAAAGGTACTGAATATGTGAGCCGAGAGAACACCTCAGAATGCATACATGCTATCCTGATGTGGGCTGAGAATTAAGACAATGTGAGAATCCTGTGCTCAATTGCTACTATCAACATGAGACCATAATCCTTACATTGCATACATCAGCAATGTCCAATTTTGATGCATAACCCATAAAATCACGATCCCCAAAAACAATTTTGACCGCCACTTTGCAAACAAGTTTACATCTGACAAGTGCAAAGCCACATGTCCAAATGTTGTATCCAGGCACTTTGCTCTGGTGACCAAAGCTCACCGGTTATTCCATAGATGTGGGATCATTTCTGCTTGATTTTGTGTTGTTTGCTAGCATTGTGCTATCTGTGAACGAACTGTTTGGCCTTTCTGATGGTTATACATAATTTGTCAATTTATTTATACCTATCACATCCTGCTTTATATGGCTCAATTAGTTATCGAAAGCTACGATGTCTCATAAAGTTGACAGTGTAATCTATTTTTGGACTTTATGTTGCTATCCTGTTGTGATAACCTGCTTAGTTATGAGATTCGTAGAAGCAGATTTTTGCTTTTGGAATGATAAGGTATTGCAATTAGACTGGGAATGATCATTCAAGTACATTTGGCAATACGGAGTTGTTAGTGAGCCTAGCAAAGATTAGATAGTCAGTAATCGAAATAAAAAACTTGGTTTTACTTTCAGAAGATGTCCACATACCAAAAAATGGTCTTTGGCAGGGCTTGGCCATTTCCAACTAGCCTTCTGCACGTGCTGTCACGGAGACTCACATGTTTCACAACTAGTGAGAGAACTCATTTTTTGAAACCGGGTATCAATCGAAAAGAAAACAATCGACAGAGGGGGAAAGAGCATCTGTTGAGACATCTCAGTGCCTTAGTTCTGTTTGTTTGGCACCACACACAAAAATTTGAGAGTCAGGTTATTTTTCCCAAATATGTTTCTCTTGCAGTTTTAACTAATTTGCCTGCACGTGCCCGATTTCAACTTGCTTTCATGTAGTTTTGCATATTCTATTTACTGTACTCATGCTTTAACTTTGTTTGTTCTAGGTTATGCCATGGTACAGCCTATTGTCTTGTCTTTGGTGCTCGGGCCTGAAATCGAAGTACTTGTTGTGTGTTGCTCTTACTGCGAGTTACTTGAATCTTTCGTTGTGTGTGATGATTGGAATATATTGCTTGTAGTAGATTCGGAAGAATGGTCTTTGTTTTGCATACCCAATAACCTTCCTGAATGTATATATCACATTGAGTTTTGTGGTGAAGAGGACACAAACAAACACAAGTAGAAACTCGGTTTTTAGCATCTTCAGTATTTTCCTGTTTGACAGTTTATGTTGTTACTGGTTGAATAGGTTGTGTATAGAGCATCAGAACGCTTTATGTTGCCATGCATAGTTTTTCCATACGTCAACCACATGTCGAACTCACACGGGTATGGAAGTACGGAATAAGTACGGATCAGACTACCCAAAAATTCCACATGTTAGATAGTCTACTACATAGGATGCTTAAAAACCTACATACTACACCACCATGCTTAAACCTTTATACACCAACACAAAACCATAGAAACTTCAGAAATCAGAATTTAGATACTAGCTTGTGGGCGCGGGAGAACCCTGAAGGTGAGCAAGAGAGGGTGAGAGGATGGGCTGGCCGCTGATTCGCAGCTCTCGGCTTGCTGATATGCCGAAATCTCACGCTCCTTGCAATGCCTACATAACAGAGTCATCAGCCCAACTCGCGTGGCCAAGAAATTGCAGGCAAGAAATTTTTGCCCCAAATTTTTTGCCAAGTACGGAAAAACTTTCCATACGCTTCCATACTCGGACGAGTACGAAAGTACGGCTGGCAACCACACGGGTATGAAAAAAACTATGTCTCCATGAATGCGGGCGAAGTTTTTGATGAAACCCTTATGAAATGCTTGTGACAAACAACTGTACAAGAGAGCTTTCTGCACGAGCATATTGCTAATGGCGATATATTTACTGTATTAGAAGTACTCTCTAATTTCCTTTGCACGCCGTTAAAAATTTCTACATCTAATAACAGCATACTTGTATTTAAACGAACAACGCACCCAAAAAGCACAAGAGACCTCCTCCGCTTTTTAACACAAGGCAAACCCGCAAGCAACATTACAACGGACGATATCAATAATATCCTGAAAACATCGGTAAACTTTGTGGCATTGATTGCGTACATTGTGCAGACTATTTGTGAGGCATTTGAAACGCAACTACAGCTAAAAATTTCAGCAAACTTAACTTCATGATTGAAAACTTCTATAATTCGTGGCAAAAACTCAGACATTTGTCTTTACAATGTTCTCTTACTATGCTTCGACACTCACAGTTATACTTACCCAACAAAGAAATCCCAATTTCGCTTGAAACAACACTTGTGTTGGACAGTTGAAGAGACTCAAGCAATTTAAACAATGTTTTACGTTCTCCTGCAACGAAACTTATAACGCCATTGTTGAGCGGTTTGTGCAAACACAAAACATGACTGCTCACACAAAAGCCGCAATCATTGTAAAGCTTACCACATTGCAACACGATCGAAAACAGCTTTTGGAAAACCAACATGTAGAGAAACGGACCGTGAGTCAACCATTTTTGCCATTCAGTAAATATAAACAACAAATATTATATACACCTACTCACATATGCAGTCGGTGTAACCGACTGTTGTTTCGATATCAGGTATCCTCAAAAGGGAAAATCATTTCTTCTGTGCTCACATGTAACCCGTGCAAAAAACAAAAACGAACAAAATAAGTAACATTCAAAGCTCTTCATGACTTTGTCTTGAATGACACGACCAGATACACGAGTGCGCTAAACAAAATTGAGGAGCGGCTTGTGTCAGTACGCATCCCTTTCACAAAAATTCAAGAGTTCACTTATGATGGCCAGTACAAGCTACATGGCAATGTCATCAACGTACTGGTAGACTTGTCACAAACTCACCGCGTGCTGCGTCGCTTTATTGAGGATGCACATTCTCTACTTATAGGCATTAAACGCAAACTGCAATACAATCACTGTTATATCAGCGGCATGGTTTGACCATTGCTGACGATAAAGGCGACGAAAGAACTTGCAAACAACATTGTATGTTCGCAAAAATATATCCAGAAACAAAGAATGGTTATCACATATACAGACATTGCAAGGACCCCAAAGACCCCCGAGGAACGAGGATTCACAACAACCAGATTCCGATGAGGAGCTAGAAACAAACATTCTTCTGCACAGCATTGACAATGCTCAACAAATCATAGACTATAACAATAAAATCACGTATTGCATGAGGAGTTGAGCTTTCCTACACTGTTTTATGGTGAATCTAGAAAATACGGAGACTTTGCATCTAAGAACTATCTAAAAATAGCAAAATGAGAACTTTTACACACTGACAGACGGTTTGCTTTAAATATAGAAAACCCTTTTTTCAAAGCAATTAAAATGATGACATTACGAATAATATCATTGATTTGGGTGCGGCTGCGGAAAGTGAACATGGAGTTACATCATCTGCAGGTAAAAGACATGGTCAATGACACAAACATTGACAAAATTTTGCACTTGAATATAGGGTACAAACTTTGATTACAAGCAAAAACTGAAAAAAAAAATATTTACCATGATAAGACAATTGGGAACTGCCACTTTTTTCTTTTCGGCTGCTGAGCGACGGTGGACTGTACTATTTGCTTGCACTGCAAAAGTTGACAACCATTACTAGACAAAACAACAAAACGGAGAGTGCGTTTACGAGAAGTCTTCTCCGACAGGACCCTCTTACCTGTGTTGGATATTGCTTACACCGTTTTCGAAGCCTTAAGAAACTAATGTACAACCACAGAACTCTTGTGGGGAAAGTGCTTGATTACTTTTTTGTTATAGAATTTCAAAGCTGCGAAAGTCAACGCGACCACGGTTTGCTCTGGGTGGAGGATGCTCCACACTTAGACACCGACCCCAACAATGATATAGTCTCATTTATCAACAAACATATCACGACTGACACAACGCTTCTACCAAACAATTTAAGAACAATCCAAAGACACGCACATCAAAAAACATGCTTCAAAAAACATAGCGCATGCCGCTTTGGGTTTCCACGATACCCTATGCCGTTCACAGTTTTGTTGAGACCTACTACTGAAATACACAGCCGCCGATGAACAAACGAGGCAACCTAAAAACAAATTAAGCAAACACTGCTCTCCCTCAAACACGAACAAGATCCCGACTTTTCAACATGGATTAAGACTCTAGGTTTTACTTTATACGAATATGTTGAAGCCATTAGAAGTGAACTAACCACTCTAATTATAATTATTAAAAGAAAAACGAACGACATTTACACAAACAACTTCAAGTTCAAGTGAGCACCCTATGGAATGCAAACATAGACAAACAATACATTGTTAATGCGTACGGTTTTGCAAGTTACTACTGTACTTCTTACATGATAAAAACAAATAAAATGTTAATTTTTGCTAATACTACAGAGTTCAATTTGTGTGTTGCAACTAGCGCAACAACTGTACAAAGGTTACAATGTATAGGAAACACTATCTTGAACTACCAACAGCTAACAGCCCAGCAAGTTGTTTACGTTGCACTATCCTTACCTCTTCATAGCACGACTAGAGAGTTTGTGTTTATTGACAGAAACCCTCCTGAATCTCCCTCTCTTGTCTTAAAACGTAAAGAAAACTTGCAAAGATTGGATAAAAACAACACGGACATTTTTTGTGAGAACATTATTGACAAATACAAAGCAGCACGCTTGGCAAACCTTCGCAATATTTGCCTAGCAGAATTTGCGGCGTGCTACAAACAGTACAAACACATGTGTAGACCATTGTCATCCCAAAGAATCATTCACTACGTAAAATGTAACAAGCACAAAGACCCTGATAATCACTATCATGAACTATGCTTACTCTTCTTGCCCTGGCACGATGACGAAAACAGAATCCTAAAAATCACAGACACATGAAAGATGAAGTTTTGCAATACAAAAGCGTCATAACTTACAATGAGAAAAAGTTTAACAAAGACACGATCAATGAAAACCTTTGCGGCAATGCAAGCAACAACAACACTTCGTCAACTACTATGTCATTGCTTTGTCTGGAGACGAAGCACGAAAGCTCACTAAAAGAAAAAAAAGAACCGTGAAACAAGTCGCAATGCCGTCCAAGTTTATAACAATCCCTAACCAAGACTTCTTCCGTGCATTGTGCACGCTCAATAAAGAGTAGAGGCACCTGTTTGATGATATCATGTTACAGAAGCATGCGCGTACTGAGGAAACTATTCATGCGTTTCTGACAGGTGGTGCAGGAATAGGGAAAACGTACTTGTTGTTATGTTGGTTCAAGGGCTAGCACATTTCTACAACCATGGCACTACAATTTTCGAAACCACAAAAGTATTGCTGACAGCGTACATGGGCAAAGCTGCGTTCGACATAGATGGCACAACTTTACACTCTGCACTACACTTACCTTTGATTACGAAAACTGCAACCTCACTTGTAGCTGAGAAGTTAGATGAAATGTCGTTACTTTATAAAGACCTGCAACTTATTTTTATCAACGAAATATCTTTGGTTGGATGGAATACGTTTGAATTGGTCGATTCTCGATTACGGTCTATAAAGATAATCCACGACAAACCTTTTGGTGGTATCGTGGTGACTTGTGTCAAGCAAGCCCATTTCGCAATAGTTGGATTTTCACACAGCCGGCCAAGAATACTTGAATCAATCAATCCTACGTGCTCGCAAGCGTATGTAAAAATTCTTTGAGTTGACTATGACAATGCGACAAGATGACGAACAGTTCATTGGCATCTTGAACCGAATTCCAAAAAGCATGCATACACCACACGATATATGTTACCTAAACAAAAAGCTCTGCGTACCAATTTCAAAAAATAAAGACATGCTATTTGTTCTACGATAACAAAACAAAAAATGAACACAACCGGAAAATCTTCAAAGAGAAACATGGAGCGCCGCATATTTTTACCACTTCAAACACCAAACATTGACATTCTAGCAGAAAACTAAAAATTTCGAACGATCCTAAAGACTGCGGAGGATTGCACCACCTCAAGCAAGATTTGATTGTGGAGCTCTATGCAGGGAACCTAAATATCGTAGACGGTCTTGTGAATGGAGCGTATGGGCTATACAAAACCTTTACAGCAAAGGACAATGAAACAGTTATTTGGGTAAAATTTGATAATCCCAACATCAGCCGCCAAACGCGATATGAACACCTTCATGTTTACAAACCTGGTATTCACCACGGATGGACACTAATCCACAGAATCTCACGCGAATTCCAAATTGAAAAAAACATGTTGAATACAGTAACTCAAATGCAAAACCAGCTTCCGTACGCACAATACATAGATCTCAAGGCTTAACGCTGCACACGCTAGCATTTGATCCATTAAAAATAAAAAAACCACGAACTTGTTTACATTGAGTTATCACAAATCAAAAATTTACAGTACTTATATCTTTTAAATGAAATAAAACACGAGGAGATAAAAACGGATGCCACAGTGTTGCAAGAGATAAATGGATTATTCGAAAGTGATACTTTGCTAAACAAAGACTTGACATCTTACGAAACAAAAAATACTATCATTCAATCTATCAACACAACCTCATTCAACAATCACTATCATGATTTTAGTAGTGACCACAATTTAATGTATTCGCACGTGCACTGCATCCAAGAAACCAGGAGCATTTCTCCACAAAATCTCGCAAATTTCAACACCTTGTCATCGAACGGTGAATTTGGCGTTGCAATACTCTTCAACAAACACGTTGAAATTCTAAAAACAGTTTTCATGGTGATACCACGGTTGGAAATTGTGTCATCTCACATAAAACACAAAAACCACAATATGCAAATTGTGTCACTATATCAACACCCACTATTACCCATAAATGCATTCTTGGAGAAGCTACACAAAACTTTGCGAAACAACAATTGGAACACTTGCACAATAGTCACCGATGACTTCAACGTCAACACTGAGCAAAAAAGCCAAAAATTCAACCAACTGTAAGCTTTTATGACTCTGAGAAATTCAAGCAACTAATAACCAACGAAACCACAATACACAAAACCATTACAAATCACATATGGATTCACGAACACATGGCTCCTACAGTAACAAGAGTGAATTTTTGCTATTGGTCTGACCATTTCATTGCTTACGTAGCCCTCCCTTCTCACAAAGCCAACTTCAATTGGTTACGCTCTCTTAAATACAACAGGCCACACAAATACAAACAAAACAAACATCAATTAAAAGTAAGATATGCTCACAAAGAAATAAAAGCCCACTTTCTAATTTCTCGTACGTCCAGCAAGTGCTACTCCATAGCTTCTACAACCTTGACACCAATCGAGGACCATGTGCGTGTCTATCGCACGTGTCAATGCAAGGGACTTGCCGATACACTATGTGTGAGCCACAAATGGCTCCAAACACACAACTAAACTGATCTAGCAAGCTCAAAAGAGCAAAGGTGTGTCACTCACCGCCCTACGCTCGCCTTCGTGGAGGACTTCTCGCCGTGAAGAAGAAGGAGCCGTCGGTGCGCCGCGCTCAATTGCTTTGTCATCTTCGTGCCATCGTCGCAATGCTCGATTACACACTCTCTCTCTCTCTCTCTCTCTCTCTCTCTCTCTCTCTCTCTCTCTCATACACATACACAAGGAGATGAAGAAGAAGAAGATGGAGATGGAGCAAGAGAACTCTTCAATTGCACAAATAATGAATCAATTTTAGGTTTAGGTGACTTTTATATGAGCTCGCCCTGTTCACACTTGGGCGACCATACTTAGCCAACTAACCCTTGAATGTTCCTATTAGAGTGCGCCTCTCATCGGTGATCACTCTTACTCTTTTCCTATTGGATCGACCAGCCCGGCCCATGACTACTAGAAGTGGACGCCAGTGGTTAGCATGCCCCCCTTCGTGATGTAGATCCCGTCCTTGGAATGTAACAGTGAAACATCGGGATCCACGATAGAAGTACCTATGTCAGAAGAAAAACAACATTGTGAAAGCTCAAAGGTAGCATGTACAGGTGTGCAATAAGTGAGATGCATACATGATATTCTAGAAAATGCACAAAAAAAAAATCATGAATTGTAACATTGCCAACTAGAACAAGCGTAGTACCTGAAGAAAATGCAATTGAGTTAGGGTCTATTAGGTCAACTCTAAGAGAAGTCCACAAAAGCTAGGGCTAAAGTAAGTACTAGATTGACCAACGTTAATTGAAAATTGTCGACTAAAGAGTAGTTAACCTTAGGAATGCTCATCGGGGTCTAAGGACTAGTGGTCTTGTCACTTATACCACTTAAGTGTGATCCACATAAAATACAAGGAAGTTTGTGCTATTTGCTTTTTCTTTACTTTTTTTCTTTTTTTTTTCTTTTTCTTTGTTTTCTTTTTTGTTGTTTTCATAGTTGCTACAAGTAGCTAGGGGACTCGAGGTTTCAAATACCAGCTTGAGCATAAACTAGCCGGGAGACTCGAGGTCTCAAACCAGCTTAACACATGGGCTTCCATAACACGTCACACTTAGGTGGAATAAACTAGAGAGAACTATATCCTCATAGCCTAAAGTTAGCAATTAAGTGGCCTAGTTTAGCCTAAGGTCTTGATACCTGCTTAAAGCCAACTAATAGACCAAACTCAAAGAGAAGGATAAGGTACTAGAATTTTGAAAAAATTATAGCATCTAAATTGGCAATGTCACAACTTCATAAATTTTATGCATTTTAGAATTCAAATGACAAGATCCAAACATGTAAATGTGGAAGCATAGATAAAAGAAAGTAGTACACCTGATATAATGGAGAACATCCGTTGTAACATGTAAACATCCATTGTTGTTGTCTTTCAAAGGCATCCTTATGTAGTCACAAACTGCATAATAGTCACCACCAAACATCCACCTTCCAGAGACACATCAGTGGAAAAAGGTACCAATACTTATTAAACACAATTAAAAAACATAAGGAACCCTAACCTAATTATTTGCACTCTCCTAGAGAGTCAAGGGAATAGGATATTGTAGAGATTGGGGGAGAACCCTAAGGCTAAACCCCTATCCTCGTCATCGACAAAAACAAAGTTATCATCCGTGAGACCATATGTGCCATCCGTGTAATCATGTAAATCTTCTTCTTCATCAGAGGCGCCAATGTTTACTAAGAAGGTCACTAGACGCCTATAGTCATCTTGGTCAAAAGGGTAGGCTTGTGCAATGGGAGAAACACTCTCTACTAAGTATGGATCACTCGTGGTCAAGAGACGTATCAGCCATTCTAACTCCTCAAAATTCCTCACATTCTAGAGTACCTACCAAATCCCATTCACATGAAAGCACCGGAAAGACCATGTGAAACACTTGTGAAAGGTAACGAGGGTACCTCTCGCCCAAGGCAAGAGTGTATGACTCTAGCGTACTAGTCATATCTGTACACACAAATACATGATGGTTAGAGTGCAAATATTACAAGGGTCGTGTTCATGTGCATAATGTGTTTTTATGATTTTGTGTTATGTATAGAACTTGTTCCATATTATTGTTTGGTGGCTCTTGCTCTTTTACTTTTTTATCTTGTTTTGTCGAGTATAAAGATTTATATATACATTCCCTAGGATTGGAGATTGAGTGGTCAGGGAGGAAGGTTGAGAGGGAAGCAACTGAATGATGGATGTTAGCAAACACTCCCCCCTTCTTTGGGTAGATCATACTTTTTGGAAGATATTGTCACCTTTTGAAACCAATTGTTCCAAGTTGTTATGGGTGAAGGCTTTAACCAATAGTTTTTGACCACCCTATGCATTTCATCTAGTTGCAAGGGTGGTAAGGTACTATCCCATGATTTTATTTGCAACGTTGTTATAGGTGGTGAACTTACAACGGGAGGTGCAAACTCTTTCTTGTTTGTATGAATATGTATAATGGTGGGTGGAGGTTGTGTCAAAGCTTCTATTTCCGTATAAGAACTACATGAAGAGCAAGAAGCTTCATTTGACTTCCCTGTTCCTGAGCTAGGTGGAACGAATCGTTCTTTCTTCGGTACCCAAACTAACTCTGGAGCAGGTGTGTAGCATTCCGTAATTTTTTCCTTTCCAAGATCTTCAAATTGTTTTGGAGCCACAGGATTGAGCTCACATGGGCCAGGTGACAAGTAAGAGCACAATTTACGTTTTGGCACCCAGATTTGATCATTTCCTTCATAGTAGCCTTGGGCTTCCAATAGTTTTTTAGGAATCCAACGCAACATTTCTTTACATTTCTTGGGCCGAGTGGGACATCTCTTACCAGGCTCTTGTCTCTTAGCACTAGCTATGGTCATTAAAGAAGCTTTAGGGACCCACTTGTATATTTTCTTTGTTATATTAGGATGGATCTTGTGTGTCTCAAGCTTTATTTCAACTACATCAGTTGAAGCTCTAGAGAGTTGGGCTATGCGGACATATGGTTCAACCTCTTGGACATGCAATGTTTTGGGTTTTATTTCCTTAAGAGGTAATACTCAGGGACTATGGCTTGAGTGGAAGGGTTAAGAGTTGGTTTCTGCATTGTGACACCCCCTGTCCCCCAATCAATAGTGCATTTGGTGGCTATCATCCACGTGCGTCCTAGGTTTATATTACCCTCCATAGTTCCAATAGGCATGACCAAAAATTCTTGAGCTACAACCCCATTGTCATAACTGACAGAAGTGTGCCAGATTTCAAAAACCTTAGTCTTTTTCTTGTTGACACACTTGACTTGGATAATACTTTCAGATAGAGGTGGCTTCCTTAACTAACACCACACCCCATATGATAGCAGATTATATTTAGCACCCATGTCTAATAAGACGTTATATAGCACTTTTCCATAGGTGCTGTTTAGCTCAATAGGGTATCATAGAGGTGTGTCAGAGTCCAACCAATCCTCGTCGGTTTCAACGTGGAATGCATGTGTAACCCCAAGGTTAGCCTCTCGTTGGCGTCTTATGCATTGTTGTCGCTCGTTAGCCTCAGCTTGAGCTTGTATCTTCTTCAATTCTGTTTGTGCCTTGGCTGCTTTTTTTTTATGGATGGCACATAGCTCCTCTTGGCTTAAAGGATCATAGTATCTTTTAAATTTTCTCCCATTGAGGAATCCAATGGTTTCAACTCCATCAAGAGTCGCCACACGAATGGTTCCTTGTGGGGTGATCTCACATACTCTATATGGTCCTTTTCCCGCATACTTTAACTTTTTCTTCTCGTTACACACTCCATACATAAGGACTTTATCACCAACATTGATATCTTTGTTCTTTAGATGATGGTCAAACCATTTCTCCATTCTATCTTTCTCCACGTGTATTTTACACAGCTAATTGTCTCTCTTCATCTAGCCTTTCAAGGATATATAATCGCTCAACTAAGGGGTTACCATCCCAACCTTCTTGAGAAGCTACTCAAAGACTAGGAACAACAAACTCCCATGGCATAACCGCTTCTTGGCCATACACCATCTTAAACGGTGTGCAGTTAATGGCAACTTTGTACGTAGTACGATAAGCCCATAGAGCTGATGTAAGCTTTAAATCCCAATCTGTGCGATGAGCTTTCACCGTTTTGGTCAAGATAGAGATTAAGGTCTTGTTGGTGCTCTCAGCTTGGCCATTTGCTTGTGGATAATAAGGTGTGGACTTATGGTGAGCTATCATAAAGTTGGTAGTGAGTTCTTTTATTACTCCATTTATATAATGAGTACCATTGTCACTCACAGTCTCAAAGGGACAACCAAATCTTGTAATAATGTTCTCAAAGAGAAACTTGGCAGTTGACCTCGCATCGGCCTTACGTGTTGCCATGGCTTCCTCCCACTTTGTCACATAGTCAGTGGCAACGATAATATATCGAGAATGAGTGCTACGAGCTGCCGGACTAATTGGGCCTACAAAGTCCAAACCCCATTTTTTCAAATGGTTGAGTCACTTTAACAGGATGTAAGGGCATCTTATCCTTTTGTTGTGTGATCTTGTATGTTGGCATTCATCACATCCTGTTGCAAAAAAGTGATGCATCCTCGAATAAGGTAGTCCACCAATAGCCTGATTGCAACACCTTTCTAGCTGTTAGTTCCCTTGAGAAATGTCCTCCGGCTATACCCATGTGGGCTTCTTGCAGTATGTATAAATACTCATCCTCACGGGCACAACGTCTAAGAATGTCATCCTTCCCTAGCCTGTGGAGAGTTCCTACAATGAGAGAGTAAGGTTCACATTCTTTTAATAGTTTTCAAGCTATGTCCTTACGAAGCTCTTTGGGTGGAAAACCATTAACTGGAAAGTTCACAATCTTCTCACTCCATTCATGTATGGTTTCGACTAGGAATAGAGAAGTATCGGGCAACTCATCATTGACTCCAGTAGGGGCTTCACCATTGGTATACGAGACAAATGATCCACCATGACATGTCTTTTACCAGGTCTCACCACAACGGTAAAATCAAACTCAAGGAGAATTAACAACCATCGTGTAATTCTTCCCGTGGAACAAGGTTTATTTACTAGATACAACTAGGCTTGATGATACATAGAAAACAAACTTGTAGCAAAGTTTGTTCACTGCATAAATCATACCTGAGCCTTCTAGCTCTGTAGTGGGTTAGTTTCTCTTGCCATCATTCAATTGACGACTTGCAAAGCTAATAGGGTAGTCCAGTTTATGTTCTCCTGGTTGAGCTAGAACACACCCAATAGCAAAGTTCGATACATCAATATGCACATGGAAAATTAAACTCCAATCAAGCACTCGTAGAATAGGAGTGCTAGTCAAGGTCTTTTTTAATGACTCATAAGCATGGTCACACTCCGCAGTCCATTGGGACTCAATAAGAAGCTTGTACAAAGGACAAGCTATCTCGGCAAAGTTTAAAATAAACCTTCGGTAATAACCAACATGGCCCATGAACCTTTGAACTCCCTTATAGTTTGTAAGTGGTGGCAATTAAACAATGGCTTTAATTTTTCTCTCATCTGTGGAAATCCCATTTTTGGACACTATATGCCCTAAAATGACTCCATGTTTAACCCAAAATTGGCATTTGAAAGGGTTTAAGGAGGTGCGATACAATCTGCACTTCTCAAACACTTTTTGTAAGCATGATAGATGTTCTTTTCAAGAGGAATAAACACAAAGGTCATCTAAGAAAGCTTCACAAAACTCCCTCAAATATTCTCTAAAAGCAGTGTTTATTAATCTTTGAAAGGCAACTGGGGCATTGGTTAAGCCAAAATCCATAACACAAAATGCGAACACTCCCAATTCTGTTATAAAGGTTGTTTTAGCTTGGTCCTCCAGCGCAGTTGTGATTTGATTATAGCTATAGTACCCATCTAAAAAGCTATCAGAATCCTTCCCTGCAACTCTTTCAAGCACATGTTCTGAATATGGCAAGGGGTAATGGTCCCTCTTAGTGGCAGCATTGACCTTCTTGAGATCCACGCACACTCTGAGTCTCCCATTCTTTTTTGGCAAAATCACTATATTGAAGACACCCATTTTGAGTGCTCGATAGGGTATATGAATCCGCATTTCACAACCTTTTCAATCTCTTCTTGAACGATTTTTGCGTGTTTAGGATTCATTGGGTAGGGTCATTGCTGAACTAGCTTAGCCATGCTATTCATGGGGATTTTGTGTTGCACCATGAAAGGTGGAACACCTTTCATATCATGATATGTCCCGGAAAATATATCCCTGAATTCCTTGAGAAGTTCTTTAAGTACACACTCCTTAGTTTCTGTCAGATCTTCGGCAATGAAAATAGGTTTGGACTCTTCTCCTGGGTCTACTAACTCTATTTCTTTAACTATTGTTGGACCATCATAGACTCCATTGCTCCCATTGATAGGTATTCTTTGAGCCTTTGTATACACAACTTTACGTTCCTCTATGGTATAGGATTTGAAATGTTCAGGTGCAGGGTGTAAGTTTGTGGGGTCATGTTGTTCTGTGGACTGTGATTTCACTTCCAATTCCTTTTGTTGTTGAGCTAACTCTCGATTTTGTCGTCTTCTTACGATACGGCTCAACTTTGACTTCTCTGTAGCCTCTAGTTGTGCGATGTCAATGGGTTGTGGACTACACCACATAACTCTTTGAAGGTATTCACCCCAGTTAACTACCAACTCTCGATGAGCATCACATGCCCCTATATAATTAAGCCATTCTGAGGTAGATTTCTTTTCATTTATTCTAGCATGCACATTTGCTCGATATTGTCGCCTCTTATATCTCTTACTCTTCTTGTGTAATTTTTTATTACAGCCGATCTCTAGTGAAGAGTCACTAGACGAGTGTCCGCTCTACACGTGTAACAATACTGCAATGGGGCCAAGTGTACTGTGGTGTCAGATCTATGATCAATTATAAACCTACTTCCTAGGGGATGTGCTCGACCAGTTACAAGATCCACTCGAATGGCAGAATCTTGGAACTACAGGTAGACATGGTTTTTAGACCATTCATGCACCATTTTTGCTTCCCTCATGAAAGGACGTCCTAAGATCATCTCCGATGCCATAGTGTGCTTGGAGAAATCCATAACAATAAAGGTAATTCTTATTTTATGTCCAAGACCCTTATCTTGAGATCTTTTAGCATCCCAATAGGTTTAACAATAGACCCATTGGCCATCTTCGATACTATGGTTGTGGTTGCAAGGTGAGGTCTTCCCATAGTTTCCCAGCAATTTTTAGTCACAATGCTAACCCTAGCGCCACCATCAAGGATTCCCTTCACATTTAATTCCTTAGTAGTGATTGGTATGGTCGCATTGGATTCATCACCCTCAAACTATTGTCCCAACTTGTTAACAGGTATTTCTACCACAAGGTTCTCATCTAGCTTGGGTTGTGGATCTAAGTGTTCCTCCTCTATTGGCATCTCCCCAGCTCCATCCATCTGTGCAAATTGTGGTAGCCCAAAATTTAGTTCTCCATTGAGGAAGGCTCGAAGAGCTGAGATTAGCTTAGGGTCTTTATATAGTTTGGACATGATGGTGGTTCTAACTTCTGAAGACATCAAATCCATCAATTTGGAAATGTTTAACAGCTCCTTTTCGGCTTCAGTCCCTTGACGTGGGGAAGATGGGATATCCATTTCTTCAATAGGATCAGGTAGTCCCTCTATAAACATTCTTTTCATCAAGAAGTGAGTACGCCTACTTTCCCATGACTTTAAGTCACTTTCTTCTTGAATGGCACTAGGTATGGCTAAGGGTCTATGGACTTGGTGAGGTTGTTTTTGCATAGGCAACACGGTGTCTGTAATCTGGATCTTCTTAGGTGCTGGTTCTAGATCCCTTTGGGTATCTTCTACCAAACTCCTTAATTGCTTGACTCGCTCAATCTCCTCTGTAGGGTTTGGTTAAGTTCCTATCTTCTTCTTGGATCCTGGCCATTGTGGCTCATGAAGATCTTCCTTGTTGGTTTCTATCTTAGTGGTTGTTTTAGTCTCCATTGTTTCACCTGAATCAGAATCCTCTTCAACATCGTTCATATATACGGGGTCGTCACTAGTCCCTATGTTGGTCTTTGAACTGGGGTCTGACTTTGCTACTTTTTGCGATCTCTTCCTTCGTGTTTTCTTTTTTTTTTGAGATTGGGCAATTGATGCCATGTCTCTTTCCTCAAGAATATAATTTTGTTTTGGGAGCATCAATCGTGTGAGTACATTTACTTTTACCACAGGTGTACTTTGTGATGGCTCCTCGGTAACCTCAATCAAGTTTAATGGCGTAATCTTTGGTGCATTTGGATTATTTGGACATTGGGCAATCAAATGATCTATGCCACATTGATTACACATGAGTATCGGCATTGTAGACGTGCTCGCTTGATTGGTTTGCATTAGTGGGGCGTTCTTTTGTGGCCTAATAGGACACTCGGCCACACAATGTGGACCTCCACACTCATAGCATTGAAGAGGTGGTCTCTTAACAGTGTAATTGATATTTTGGCCTCTTGTAGCAAGAGCAGTTACTTGATAGACGGGTTTGACTTGTCCCCAATAGTCCTCCATGTAGTATTGTGGACTTTCTTCAAGCGTATCCATCCCATAGGCAATATTAGGGTCTATATCTTCCTCACAGCCTTCCAAACAAGCAATGGATGACTCACAACCCACTTGATTCATAGAAGTGATTCTTGGATATGGTGGTTGTGGTCCTAGCACTGGAGGTGGTAAGGGTGTTGTTTGAACAACATTTTGGCCCTAGGGACCATGTGTTGTGACGTTTTGTTCAAGAGGTGGGGCCGGTATCAATGCAGGCACTCGAGGTGTGTCTGTCCATGCTAAGGTTGGTCTATTGACCATCGCGCGCTTAAATACTATGCAATCCTTAGCTTGATGACCATACCTCCCATAGGCATTGCAGTTCCCATTGAATTTTACTCTAAAAGTAGGGCATTCACTGGTACTATGCGGTCCATAGCATACTGAGCACCATTATTGCTCCCTTCTTGGATACATATGATTGTTTTGTGGAGCACGATTGTCTCTAAGACTCTCTTGAATGGTCTTGGTGAGATCTGCTAAAGTCATCTCAAATATCTTTGGCTCCTTAGCAATAGGCTTTAGGGTCATTGGCTGATGCCCCGATGCTTGCGAGCTAATAGATTGAGGCTCAACAGACACTCTTTCTCCTTGAATCATTAAATTATCTTCCAATTGGATCGCATTGGTGGTGACTGCTTCCCAAGTGGTGATACCTCTAATGACTAGGCCATTGTAGATATCCTCATGTCGTAACCCCCTAATGAATCTATCAAGAAACTGATTATTATTGAAGCACTCATTTGGATTACAACAAGAATTCAAATGCTTCAAGCAACTAATAAAGTCTCTCAGCGACTCTCCTTCCTCTCGTTGGGCTTTCTGGAGCTGAGAGGCTACACCCCAAAGCACTCCCTCTCGTATGTATTCTTTTAAGGACAGTCTCCTAAGAGTAGGGTAATTTGTTTTTTCTTCCACCCTTAGGGTTTTATTCCAATCCCCAGCCTTTCCACTTAAGGTTAGGCTTAAAGCATTACTCTTATGCAAGTCCCATGGAAATAAGAGCTTGGGTATTGTGGTTGTGGAGCATAGGTAGTTGAAACAATGGGAGGGGTAGGGACTACATGAGTACGAGGACCTATAGGTATATATGATTGGTACACACTTGTACGTACTATTGCAGGCATTGAGCTATCATGTAGCGGTGCTTTACTAACAAATGAGGTCCATGGCGTGTTTCTTGGCATGCCCATCATTCGGGTAGGCATGGTAGCCGTAGTGTCATCAAGGGAAAGATGAGCTAGACTTGGAAAAGTAAAGCTATCACTTGTGGACTCAGATTGCATTGAGACCCTTGGCAAAACAACATATGGGGGATCCATCGAAATTACCGAGGGAGTCTCCATTTGCGATAAGGTTGGTTGTTTAGCCTTCCCTATATCCAAGAATCTCATGAGACCCGTTGAAGGCATATGGATCCCCTTGTTATGTCTCTCTAGCTCAATAACCCTATGGATGACCTCACAAACTCTTTGTTGTTGATCCTCCGCGCTAGTAGCACCCGTTGTGGATTGTAGGACATCTAACCAACCCACGTGATAGGTGTGACCTGTGTATAGGTCAGTTAGAGTTTCCGTTTGTAGTTTGTACTCACATTTCTCATTTAAGAACGCTCCATCTAAGATTAAGGTGCTAGGGGTGTCCTTTGAACTGGATGCAATGTGGCTCTCTATGGGTTGACTCTTAGTGGTCACTAATTTAGGAGCACTTGATTGCTCTCCTAGCAATGATATTGACATAGGAGCTTTCGCTTTTAACTCTCTTCGTTGCTCTTCCTTGTGTAAGTTCTCGATTTCCTTTTCCCTAGCCGCAATGATATACCACTCAACTTCTTGTACTTCGGCAAGGCTTCTACCATCAGGTAATATAACCTCGGAGGGGAATAGCTCTGAAGAGTCAGGGGGTGCATTGAATGGAGTATTCACGCGCACATTCTCTAAGGGCATAGGGTCTATGTTGGTCATGAATGGAGAATTTACTTCCCCACCGCCCTCATTTACATCATTAGCTCCATGTTTGGAGCGAGTGGCTCTACTAAAGGTTTCCTTCAAGTGGCTAAGCATGCTCGGCCCGGACCGTGGACCCATGGCATGCATGTTTTGGCTTGAGCTATCGGGATTAGGCATTGGGAAACCCTCCATGATGTCATAGTCAGAGGAAGAGTCACTAGCCTCTATGTTTGGGTCTTGGTTTGTACTACCTTGGGTCCCCACCGAGGGGCCGGAACCTAAGGTAGGTGGATATTGAGAAGTCACGTAAGTCAAAATGCTCGCTAGTTGCTCCGTCTCTAGCACACAACCAGAGTGCAAATGCATGTGCCTCGGGCACCTTACAAGCGTCGACGAATTAACCTCAAAGGTTAACCGCTTACTTTTTTAGGCATCCGTTTTCACTCGTTTTTTTATGTTTTTTAATGATCGGTTTTTGGATTAGATTGTGTGATAGCTCAAAAAGAGTGTATCACTCAGGGAGTCGTGGTGTGTATTTTACAGCACAGCATTCGGTTACCCGAAGCTCCGTTGGTCCTCAAAAACGTCAATTTTTACCTACACGTGAGGCTAAAATACGTAATTCTAAAGGGGGACTGAGCCCTCAGCCTGAGCGTGAGCTTGGGTTTAGGTCTAGGTTTGGGTCTGGAAAATATCTCCGAGCCCATTCCTACCTTAAAATTTTTATTTTTACTTTTATTTTTATTTTTTATTTTTTGGGATAAGGTCGTCGCGGCCACGCTGTGCGCGCGAGCACACACACACCTAACCTATCTACTTACAACTAATATAACTACTATTACACACTAACACACTACTACAGCAACTCATTAGCTGACAGAACTACTTTCTGTACTTTACACAGAACTAACATTATGGATCTATCACATTAATTCTAACACCTTATCACAGAGAAAACACCTTATGAACAGAAAAAGCGCAGTACCTTTCAATAACTTATTAACAAAACAATACAGAGTAGCAAAACAAACTCCTTCTCAACACACACACCTTCCTTCTCTACCCTTTCCTACATATCAAAATGCACCACAAAGTAACATAGAGTGCTACTCAAGCTTCATGCAAGGCATTTCCCTGGCAACGGCGCCAGAAATGTGTGCGTCTATCACACGTGTCAATGCAAGGGACTTGTCAATACACTGTGTGCGAGCCACAAATGGCTCCAAGCACACAAATAGACTGATCTAGCAAGCTCAAGAGAGCAAGGGTGTGTCACTCACCGCCCTACGCTTGCCTTCGTGGAGGATTCCTCGTTGCGAAGAAGGAGCCGCCGCTGCATCGCGCTCAACCGCTTTGCCACCGCTGTGCCGTCATCACAATGCTCTCTCTCTCTCTCTCTCTCTCTCTCTCTCTCTCTCTCTCTCTCTCTCTCTCTCTCTCTCGCATACACACACACACAAGGAGATGAAGAAGAAGAAGATGGAGATGGAGCAAGAGCACTCTTCAATTGCACAAATGAAAGAATGAATGAATTTTAGGTTTAGGTGACTTTTATATGAGCTTGCCTTATTCACACTTGGGCACCCATACTTAGCCAACTAACCCTTGAATGTTCCTGTTAGAGTGCACCTCTCATCGGCGATCACTCTTACTCTTTTCCTATTGGACCGACAAGCCCGGCCCATGACTACTAGAAGTGGACACCAGTGGTTAACAGACCACTTGACTCGCATCGATTTTCATCGGCGGTCGAGTGCACAATCACTCTCCGATCCCTTGGCTGTAAGAAAGCTACCTTCATTCACGGTCTTGAGTGGCAAGCATTTTCCTGCCAAAATGTTCCCACTATACCTGCAAAGAATCTCTTTGCTGCATTGGAAGATTCTCTTTTCCTTCCTTGCTCATCCTCCCTACATCTGCAATCCAACCACAGCACGTGTTCACTTTTTTTTTTTGTGGAACGCCAAAAGGTGCGCAATGTCTTTTCGGTGTTATGTGTGTGACTTCTCGCTAGTGCCCATTGTTGCTAGCATTCTGGGAATTTCTTTGTTGCTAAAGGGCTCCATTGTAGGAGAATCTCCGACTTTCTTTGGGGCCTTTCTATAGTGCTAGTTTCCTTCAAAGGATGTGGTGAGATGGCTTTTAGAAATACCGGACAACTAGGGAGAGACAACGATAGAGAGTGGTCATCCCCTCCCCTTTGCACGGGCTAGAAGCTACCCATTTTCCAAATGCAATGTATCTCACACATCGGGAACTTACAAGTTTCTCTCTCTCTCTCTCTCTCTCTCTCTCTCATTGAAGCAGATATCCTTGCTCTATTTTGTTTCCAGCACATTCTCATCGATCAAGGCCAACATGACTAAGGTGCATGTGGGTGAGAGCAACAGCGCAACAGCAGCAAAGGGAACTTGGAGCTCAAAAAAGTGTAAAATGGGGGAGCGGCCATTGGCTGTGGCCTATGCAATAAGCAGCAGGCACACATGCTGAAGATAAGAAACACCTGGAGTCAAAAAGGAGATTTGCAACAACAAGCAACTACAAGTGGACTTGCACTCTTAGCACCCATCAAGGTTTGTCTCTGCTACCTCGTTTTTTGCTTCGTCTAAGGTTTCTATGGTTGTCTTGCATTTCTTATGAAGATGACTTCTTTGAGTTAGCATAGTCTAGGATACTGCTTGCCTGATTTAAAATTTCCTTTTTTTGTCTGTGTGATTCAATAACATGAATGCGCTGGATCATCCCACCAAAAAAAGGCTTTTCTTCAAAATAGCGCTCTCTTGTATTTCCAAAAGAAGATAGAACATGAGAAATGTTGATTTCCAAATGTTTTGTGGCTCCTTCCTGTGAGAATCTTGCTACTCTTTTCCCATACAGGCTCAGGAAAATCACATTTCTGAGGTAAGTACTGTCTCAATGTTTAGTAAGAATCTTTTCTTTACAAGAACCAAGACTTAACTCATCATATTGGTTGCTCATTAGGTTCTTACTTCCAATGACGTTGAGTGTGGTGATTTGGACTCGATCAACTTCCCAGATACAGTCGGTGGATGCTCAATGAGCTGGCTTGATTCGTTAAAGTAGTCTATCACACGTTTTAGAGTAGTCTCTCACACATTTGATTACTTGCTTGTTCCAATTGTGGAGGATATTTTTGTTTCAGCAAAGCGCTTTGACAAGCCTCCTCTTTAATGACCTCTGCTCATGACAAAAAAACAAGTTTTATTATCACCAACAGCTTGAACCCCTTGCTATTTTTGACACTCGCTCTTCACTTTGCTTTCCCAATTTGTAATTTTGCAAATTTGCTCCTTGACTACAGTGTATGTCAACGCGAACAACAGTGCAAGACCAAGAAAGGGGAACTGGAGCTAGAAAGAGTGTCAATGAAGGAGCACCAACCAAAAATGGCTTAAGCAATAAAGAACGCCTGGACTTGAAAAGGGAATTTCCAACAACAAACTACAGGCAGGCTTGCACTCTCAGCACCCCCTCCTGACTTATTAGAATGTTTGCTTATGCGAAACTTTGGAAGGTGTACATCTCTTTTTTTGGTTGTGCATGTGGCTTCTCACTGTTGCTCATTGTTACTTACGCATTGCGCATGCACTTTGTCAGGTTGGAAAAGACTAAAGCTCAGCATAGGATGCTTCTTGAACATCCAAACGTTTTGAATGATCAAAAGCATATCAAGTGTGTTGCCGAGGACAAGTGGATTGATAAGCCAAAAGCATGTCAAAGCAGCAAGCATTAGCACAATTTGTAATAACTCTGGTAGACCAGATGCTCACTATATTGGTGATGCTTGTGGCAATTTCTCCTAGGCATGAACTAGCTTAAATGCTATTTTTTAATGTTGATTAGAAACCATAATTATTGACATTTTCAGTGGTTGTGTCTGCTTTCAGGCGAAATGGCTCTATTAGTAGAGAGCTTGGGTGTGGAATAAACTCCAACTTTGGAAAAATACATCATTCAGCCTGCACATTTTGTGTGAGTGATTTAGACAATGCGATTCCTAGTGAGGAGGATAATCACATAAAGTTTTTTATTCCTCAAGCTAGAATTGTGTAGATTGCAAAGCCCATCTCTATTGTAACTAACTCACAAGGATTTCTTCCTCAATCTTCAAGCATAATCCATTAGGAAACTCTGCAACTAGAAAGTACATCTCTAATGGATTTGGTCACCTTAATGAGAAGCTTCAAAGGAAGTTTTGCAGACCACTATCACTGACCTGGTAGCATGTACAACCATGTTCATGATCAGCAGTTTGAGGCTTCTGCTGATAAGAAAGATGACGAAGAGAGCACACGAAGGCAAAATCGAGTTAGGTGCTACTACCCTGAGGATGGCGGCTTTGACTACTTTGACAACATAGCAGTGGTCACTGTGAGGAATTGGATCTGTGCACAGCAGACTTTTTGGCACGATCTGTGTCCAGGACAGCTTCTAAAGATGTTAAGGAGTCTCACATCAAGCTGTAGCATACCACCCCAGTATTGAAGTGTTGTGGGTTCAGTTACGAACACAGCTATTGGAGACGGCTGATAGTTGGCATGAAAATGGACTGCCTGAAGAGACCGAAGAAAACCATATCAAGGCACGTATCACAAGATACGTTTTTCTCCAAGAAGCTCCTTTGGGTCATGAATGAGCTCTACCTATTCACTTCCCCATTTGATAGTACAATAGGTGAGGTGGAGTCTATACTTGTTGCTGCTTTGATTAGCAATCCATCTCAATCTCAAAAAAAGAATATCCATCTTGGGCACTGGGTGGGGCCTGCATTAGTACACCCGACAAAAAACGGCATGCTCTGATCTCCTTGAAGGAGGTGTCAAACATAACTCTTGCGCAGGTGCATCTCTCTCTCTCCCTCTCTCTCTCTCTCTCTCTCTCTCTCTCTCTCTCTCTCTGTGTGTGTGTCTGTGTGTGTGTGTGTGCATGCAAGCAAGCAAGCATGTAAACTTTCTCTCACCCTCCTTCCCCATTCCCCTTGCTTGATCATGAGGCTTCTCAATCCTCAAAGAGCTCATTTTATCAATCTAGCAGCTAACCTTCTTCCATTGACAGTTTGGTAGTACCACTGCGGTTCTGAACTTTACACCCAAGAAACTTTAGGATTCCAATGCATATGTGGTGCTATCTTGAATGGTGATTCCCTCTAACTCAGCTTAGTGAGTGCGGCAACTCAGCTCGTGCCATTACCATTCATTGTTATTACAAATTGCAAGAGGACTCGAGGATGTTGTTGGCTGGCAGTATGAAAAGAGCAGCTACTCTTTTCAAGTTCTCGACCCTCCCTCCTCTATGTTTTTCCTTTGACTAACATATGTTAATTGTAAGAGAATTCTTTTAACTACACTTCCAATCCTGTTGATCGCTCTTTTGTGTCTTACCATCATCAATCTCGTGCCTATAAGTGATACATAGTGTTGGTTTTGAATGTTGTTGTCTATGTGATCTTTGTTACATGCTTTGTGCGAAGATATTTCCCACAATAGTTAGGGGGTTTGAACAGAAATTTTCTAGGCAACTATGTGGATAACAAATATCTTGATGACAGAGCTGTTTCTTCTACTACATTCCTCACTTTGTCCGCGTTTTTTTTCATTCTTCCACTTCATAGCACGGATATTTGTGTTTGTGAAAATGCAAGAAAAAAGGCATGCCATTGGAGATGATTGTGGATTTATTTGCTATGTCTTTTGTCGAGAAGAAGAAGTCAGCAGTGGATTGTATTGAAGTGAGAAAGGAAGGAATATGAGTGACCTGATTGCCAGCAATGGCAAATTGTCAGAATTTCCAATGGTAACAAATCTTGCTATTTGTGTTTGAAGAAATGAAGTAAAAGATATAAGCTGAGAGCGTGTCGAGCTTACACCATCATGGTGGCAATCTTCAATCAATCATCAAGACTTGCAATAATATTGGCTTCAATTTTGTTGTGGGGTGTGTGTACACTAGCAATAACAAGAGCAACGACCAAATGTGAGTTAAGTGTGACTATATATCGTTTTGGAACTCCTAGCAATCCTTTGTTGCAGGTCATTGAATACCTTAACATCCCTTGCACATTGCGTATAATGAGATATATTTGATGGACCAATCACTGCTTGGGTTGCTGCTAGGTTGGACCTAGAGAGTCTGTTGAGAAGCAAATTGTATCTAGTTCATGGATTTTTCACAGTCTTTCTAACAAATTGATTATTTTCATAAAGGCCTTAGTCTTTAAGAAGGATGGTACCCTTGATGGATGCCCACATCCTTGTCTAGATGCAGTTCCTCCAAAAGATTTTAACTTTTCTTACTTGATAGTGCTTATGCTAAGATGTAGTCTACATATGTGTTTTGCAACTTATGTTCGAATTGGCCAAGAAGTATTTGAGGGTTGAATGAACCTTACATGACTTCTATGAGTGAAAATACTCAGAAACCTTGTACATTTAAAATAGAAGAAAGATTTTCTTAAGAGCGAGAGAATTTAGTTTCCAATTTGTCACGAATTTGGGATCTGATTGCGATCAATCTACCCTGAATTTTTTGTTGTCCTTGTGAGGCGTGTAATTTTCTTTGCTATTCATTATGGGGCAGACGGAAGGCACAAAGAAGAGTAAACAAGGGCATTGCCTTTGTAATATGAGGGTGTGCTATGTGTATCTTTGCAACATGCCACGCCAAAAAATTCTTGCTTACTGAAGATGTTTCTCATGAATATTTTAGTTGAAAACTTTGAAGTGAGTAGGGATTTGACACCCATCAATTGTAGTAGGAAATTTTGATCAAAGTAAGCTCTATGACAGCAACAATGCAATTCTCACCCGACGCACGTAATGTCTAGTGCAATGTCCTCAACAAGCCTCGCAATTCCTAACCCAAAATGTATGGATGGCCCTGGATGCGATAAATGGACAAGGCCAAAAAAGAAAATTCTTACCTTTAAGGGCAAGTGGTAAGCCTCCATGACTGACAACCCTGCATACAAGGGTACATGGAAGGCTCACAATTTACCCAAGCAAGGGTGCATACCCAACACACACCCATACATTATACACTCTCCTAAAGCCAGGCGTCTCCCTCAACTCATGGAAAGAAAGGACGCATTTTTTCTAAGTTTTGGCTTTGTCCCATGCTTTTGTAAAAGTTGTATTTTTTGAGTGAGTGCCATGGTGACCATCATGATGTTTGTATTTGTATGAAATGTCGATGAGACTTCTCCTCGGTTAAATTTGTCAAGGAATGAATCATCTGCTCTACTGTCTGAATATCTCATTCACATTCAGATTGACGATTTGAATCATCAACAGAGAATTACCTTCAATACAGATTTAGACCTGCAGCTATTTTGGTCCTTTTGTGAGTCTTGTATAGGTGCAAACATAGGTAATTGCAATTAGAGAAGGGCCTTCCCTTCACATTTTCTCAAATCAGCCTATTGCTTCCTTGGTGCAAGCATAGGTGAATGCATTTGGATAATGGATTTCCCTTTGCATGCTAAAATAGCTCATGATCTACTTGCCACATCCATGTTCAGCAGTGATGACATTCCAGGGGGTATGACCATTAACATTTTTTTTGTGCTTCTGATGACCCCACATTCAGCATACATGTTGACCAAAGGAGTGCCATGGACAACCTCATTCTCGAAGATTCAACATATTCAAGTGAGTACAATCTAGTGATAATGCCCATCCAGAGCTTCTTGTGTTTCCGTGATGGTGCTTTGTAGTGATGACAATCCAGAGAGTATGACCATTAACATTTTTTTTGTGCTTCTGATGGCACCACATTCAGCATACATGTTGACCAAAGGAGTGCCATGGACAACCTCGTTCTTGAAGATTCAACATATTCAAGTGAGTACAATCTAGTGATAATGCCCATCCAGAGCTTCTTGTGTTTCCGTTATGGTGAATTCTCTCACCTATGTCAACATCTTGCAAAAGGTTACAAGCTTTCATGGTGCAAACATAAATGTTTGAAAAAGGCTGGTCAAAATAGCCAAGAGCTTCCTTGCTACAACCATGCTGATCATACTTGCAATCAGTACACTCCACAAGACATTGGGATTTAATGCCCATCAAGAAGGCACCGCAGTTGGCATACATATCATTCAAAGCACCACTCAATTACAATATCTTATGACCGACATACTCATTTGGATATACTCTTGGACTAGCTTATCAAAAAAACTTTACGCCCTTGGGTTTCTATAAAAGCAGGTTGTTTCCTTCATGAGAAAAACTTGTGGAAATTTTGAGCTACACTTTCAACAAATAATATGCGGTTATCCGATTCCGAGGTTCTTCACTTCAACGTGTCGCCAAAACCCGATTCTAGTAGTTCCAATAGTGGTGAGAGCTTACTTCTTCCTTGCTACTTAGGATTGTACCTTTAGTTGTGGCAGCCCCTTGCAACCTCATGGCTTCAATGATGTCGTTAAACATAACTCCTTCCGACTATATCATAAAATACATATTGTCGACTTATTGCTCATTATAATGGCAGGCCAACGTGCATATTTGAACCAAAGGAACAACCATTGACATCTTTTGTATGAAGCTCAAGCTTTTGTGGGTTTTGCTCCAAGTTCTTGTGAGTCTTCTTATGTTGTGCTTTCCAACTTTGAAGCGTGGACTTTAAAATCAATGTGTTATTTAGCATATTTTTAACATACTCTGGGCCACCCCAAAGGTTGTCTACACTATATCACCAAACTTGTTTCTTTCTTTGAAGTCTCTAGCTTCTGTGTGCTCCTTTAAATCTAGAAATTTCCTTTTTGTAGGTCTACTTTCATCTTGAACCCCATTGATTATGGTGCTTGAGCCTTTCTTTATACCAACTACTTTGGCATTCTCTACTTGCCATTGCTCTTCTTGCGTCGAGATCAATGTACAAGCTTCACCATCATCATTGTTACCATATTATGGTGGTGATGTGTGTGAACACTTAGGACCATTTTGGCACCTTTTCTATGTTTAGGAGGTTTTTTCTCCCCAACATGTATAGATGCTTTTCAATTTAGGGTTTTTTATTACTCAGTAATATTATTTTTTAGTGTGTGCTCTTGAGTTTCTACTTCATCATGTCCATCTTTGCATGCATTTCTACAACTATATTTCCAAAATTTGATATCAAATTGAGTTTTGGCATCCAGGGTAGCAATGCCAACACCCTTCCAACTCACGTTTTTTATTGAGGTGATTTTTGGTGAGTGTTTCTAGGGCGACATAACCTTCGGGGAATATCTTTGATCTCGGGTGGTCAATTTTGATTCCGATCCATTTCGACCTTTGTTTCCATTACAAGTAGTATTGTGTATGCAATGTTGTCCTTCTTGTGCAGGTCTTTTGATAGTGTAGATTTTTGCAGAATAGCCACTTCGTAGTTGGGTGAAAACATGAATGTGTGGTACACTTTTAAGGGTGGGAAGTTTCTTTTTTATAGCTATTTTTTCAAAAGTGGAGACTAGTAAAATTTTCACAAAATTGTACACCCATTCTAGATTTGGATTCTCCTTTTGAAGAGCTATCTAGTGATATATAACATGCCCTAGAATTTTTCATTTTGGTCAAACATATTTCATCAAACACTTCCAAAAATAGCTATGTACCAGACACAACTTTTTTGTCCACCCACTCATGCTTTCACCCAGTCTAATATGGGTTGTGCTATACAGCACATGTTTGTTTTGTGTTGTTTCTCTCCTTTACAGGCAACTTTTGCATCAGGGGAAGTCACCTACAACAAGGATTTTTTTTTCATGTTGTTTGCAAGGACAACCTGGATGGATACCTGTGAGACTGCAAACTGAATATCTCGCCTCGTGTTGCATACATAAATGAGGCAGCCAATAGCAGTTTGGTAAAGAGTGACATCAGCAGGATCGCCAGCATCCTATAGACTCAACTCCTGTTTGCATGGGAGTGGCAATAGGTTTGCAATCCTCAAGTCCAAACTTACATAGCAATGTCTCTACTACCCACCATCACACTGCTTTAACTGTATACCCAAGTAATGATGCAACAGCCCCAAATCTTTCATCTTGAAAGTAGCATTCAAATCAGCATTAAATTCAGCAATATGTCTCTCATTTGGTCCAGTGTTGATCAGCAAATCATTGACATAAAGAACCACAATGAGAAGTACATCAACCTCACGCTTTACATACAATGTGCTTTCTGTTGGATTGTTACGAACGCCTCGTTTGACCAAATGAGTGTCAGCTTTCTCATACCAAGCATGAGGAGATTGCTTCAACCCATACAAAGCCTTCTTACATCTACACACTTTGTCCTCTTGTCTTTTTATGACAAAACCGCGAGGCTGCGTTACATAAACTTCCTCAAATATGTCACCATTCAAGAAAGCAGTAACAATGTTGATTGATGTACATCCCAACCAAAATAAGCTACCAATGCACATAGAAAATGCACAGTAGTCATACGACAAGTGGGAGCAAAAGTCTCTTCATAATCTATGCCTTTTTGTTGTGTATAACCCTTTGCAACAAGTCGAGCCTTATGGCGATCGATCTCACCATCCGGCTTGCATTTCAACTTGTAAACCCACTTCGTACCAATGGCCTTTTTTCCAGGAGGCAAATCACATAAAGTCCATGTGTCATTTTCTATAAGGGCATCATATTCTGATTGCATGCAGCCATCCAATTTTCTAAATTCTGTGCTTCATCAAAAGACAGAGGCTCCTCAACATCATGTAAGCTAGACACATCCAAAGTATAACAATCTGATGCATAAGATGCATGGCGAGAGCCTGAACGAGTACGACTAGATAAAGGTGCATCCAATTTACTGTCACGCAAAGTGTGCACCAGCCATTTTGGCATACCTCTAGCCTGCTCATTTTCAGCCCTTTCCTCATCAAGTACATCATGTACATCTGCATCAATAATAGGCTGATTTGTAACATTTTCAGAAACCCCCATAGGCTATAAATTTGCCTCATTGGCACTTACATTCGTATTTCCATCATTGAAAAGAGGAAACAAAGTGTCATAAATGTTCTGTGAGCTTACCTTACTGTCTCTAGTACATGACAGCAAGGGATGAACAGAATCTTCCACAAACACTACATCTAGTGAAACTAGAATACGTTTTGTTTGTGGATGATACAACCTGTAACCTTTGCTTTCAGCACTATAACCAACAAAAATACATTTGACAACCTTATCATCCAATTTTCTGCGCTATGTTTGTGGCACCAAAGCATATGCCAAACAGCCAAAAACACGCATGTGCTCAATAGAAGGCTTTCTATCATGCCATGCTTCATATGGAGTAATAGACTGCAAAGCTTTTGTAGGATACATGTTAAGTACATAAGTGGCACACATGATGGCATCAAGCAAAAAAAAATGCGGCAAAGCTTGACTTTTGACCATACATCGTGCCATTCCATCAGTGGCCTGTTTTTCCTCTCATCAACACCTTTTTGTTGAAGTGTATAAGGCACTGTACATTGGTGTTTTATCCCAATGGCCTTTTTTCATGAGACATATACTCCCCCCCTCGATCGGAATGGAGGGTGCCCATAGTACATTTCGAGACATTTTCAGGCATAGCCAGAAATTGTTTGAAGCACATAAATACTTCGGACTTCGCTTTAAGCGGGAATACCCATGCATGCCTGGAGTAATCATCAATGAAAGTCACGAATTAAAGGTAATTTCCCAAGGACGTTGTTTGCATGGGCCCACAAACATCACTATGCACAAGCTGCAACCTGCATGTGGCTCGAATTGAACCATCCTTTGGAAACTTAGAACGCTGCATCTTACCCAAAATACAGCCTCCACAAACATGTTTGACAAGTGCTTCAAGAGGCGGCAAAGAAGCAACCATATCAAATTTTTGCAAACGCAGCAAATTGGAAGATGACCAAAACGTGCATGCCAAAGTTTTGCATCTAAAATAGCCCTTGAATCTGCAACAGCATTTGCAAAAAAATTTCCACACTTGACATACAAAGTGAGCTTATACAACCCACGGCACAAAAGACCAGATGCAACAATTTCATCACCAAAACTGAGATCATGAAATGTACATCTGTCATCCACAAATTTGACTACGAGTCCAAGTCTAGCAAGTGCGGATACAGACAAGAGATTCTTCTTGATCCCAGGTACATAAAGTGCATCAACAAGTGTGAAGGAACTTCCATTTGCAACAGTAAGCACAATCTTTCCAACTCGCTGAACCGGATAAGAGGCATTGTTGGCACAAGTGACTAAATTCCCATGAGAGACAAACTCGAGAGAGGTAAACAATTCACGATGTGAGGTAATGTGCTTTGTAGCACCATTATCAAAATACCACACATGTGACTCTGTAGCAACTGACAAGCATGCATCATGGTTAGCAGGATTGTAAGTGCACTCTGCGCTAAAAGCCAATTCTACATCAACATCAGCATCACACTCTCCTTTCACAGAAGACTCAACAATGGCTGCATTTGTAGTGGAACCAGCATTTACAGTGGAACCACCCTCTTTCTTCTTAGCCTCTTTGGCCTTCAACTTAGGACACGACTTGATCAAGTGATCATTGGCTTTACAATAATGGCAAGGCATCTTTTTTTTGCCCTTATCACCAGAATTTCCAAACAAATTGCTACCAGCACAAGCATTAGGAACAATATTTTTGCCACGCACAACAGAATCATAAGAAGTGGCTACATTGCTATTACCACCCTTTCTTTGAGAAGCAATAAAAGCCCGGTCAATTGCACGCTGCCTAGTCCTGTTTTTTCTAGAAAGTGACTCTTGCAACATCAATGTGCATAATGTATCAAACTTGACAAATTTTGGATTTCCTTGTGTCATAAGTCTCCAAGTACTAGCAAAAGTCTGGTAGGAATCTGGTAAGGCATCAAGAACAGTCTGCACAAGGGAGCTATCTGAAATGACTTCACCTGCAGAAATAAGTTGCTCATTGATATCCTTGACACTAGCAAGGAAAGTGTCCATATCATCTTCCTCATGCATAATCTTCGACTCCAACTCTTTACGCAGCAAAGCAATTTTAGCCTCATTGCGACTTGCATAAAGACCAGCCAAAATATCCCAAGCCTGTTTTGCAAATTTTGATGAACGAATGTGAGGAACAATGGTGCACTTCACTGACAGCGCAATCAATGCATGATCCTGCGCATCCTTTACATCCCAACAAGCTTGTTCTACCGTAGGCAAAACAACTCTAATAGCAGCAATCCTTGCAGCAAGACCTACAACATCCTCAACATAGCGTACATCCTCAGAACCAGGACGAAAATCAATGCCCTGCACAATGTTCCAGACGCCCTTTGACACAAGAACATGTTGCATCATATAAGCCCACATAGGACAGTTGTCCCCATCCAACCTGTCCTCAGCAGCAAAAATCTTGAACACATCTGTGTTGTTGTCAGCCATGGTAAATGTTGCACCTAATGTGAAAACTGCCCGAAAATAGGAGAAACGGAGCGGGAACAACACGTGCTATATAGCACAAACCGTAGAAGACGAGCCACCTGTTATGCAAAAAACGGCACTGACAGAAATTCTGCACAAAATGACGAAATTGCATGTGCAGACCTGCCTGTAGTGGAAACGGAGGCCGAAATGAGCCTGAATCATAAATCTGAACAGACTGAGCTCTACGAGCACACCCAAAATATTTGTCAACCTGCGAACGCTTGTCAAACCTCACTGTAATTGGAGAAAGTGAGCACGCGTGTGTTGGAGCAGCTGGAGACTAAGCCCGGGAGGACGTAACCTGGTCTGATACCAATTGTTGGAATTAAGGTTGCAGAGAAACGCACACAGCTTGGAGAAGATGAAGGAAGCTCAAGGCACACAATAGAGAGTGTGTTACTTAGTATGCAATGGAAAGATAGATAGCCCTAGAGTGATGGGCATATATACAATGCTCGGGGGGAAAACCCTCCGAAAGAGGGAAAAAATGCCCAGACGGTCCTAGTGTGTTCACACACATCACTACCACATGTATATGGTAACAGTTACATTTGGGGTTTTTAGATCATTATTTGGCATAGATTCATCCTTGAAGATTGCAAGACTATTTCTACTCCTATGGAGACAATTTTAAAGCGTAGTCTTCATGATGTTGGATACTACTTGGATGTCATTGTCTCTCAAAATAGGTTGTTGTTGCATGATTTATGTATGCATTACAAGGCTAGATGTTTTGTAAGCTATCTCACATGTGAGAAAATTTATGTGTAGCCGAGTGTCTATGCATTGGAAGGAAGTTAAGTGGATCTTCTGCTGCTTGTTGGGCACTCTACATCTTGGGTTGTTTTATCCCATGGGGGGAGCATTGCAGCCAGATTAACAAGCTTTTTTGGGACTCAAATTTGGCTTGTTTCTATGACACATGAGTGTCCACTAGTGGTTTTCCTTTCATCCATGGTAGCTCATGTGTATCTTTGCTGAGCAAGAAGCATCCAACATTGGCGATTTCTAGTTGTGAGGCCGAGTGCATGGCAGCCTTCATGATTATTATTGAGCGTATTTGGCTCAAGTTCCTTTAAATTGACTTAGCTATTGGATAGAAGTCTTCCACCACGACTGAGGACTTTGGAATTGTAAGGAATATAGCGTTCCCTGCTCGCACAAAGCACATCAAGATGTATTATCATTATGTTAGAGATAAATTCTCTACATGAGAGGTCAACTTGGCCTATGTCCATACGCAAGACAAACCTGCTAAGAGGCTCCACCTAGTGAGAAGTTCAAAGCTTTTTGAAAATCTTTGGGCTTACTCCCCTTTTTGGATTGATCACATAGGGTTTGGCACTCCCCTTTCTAGGTTGATCACATAGGGTTTGAAACTCCTCTTTTTGGGTTTATCACTGTGAGATTCCCAACCCACCAATACCAAAATTGGGATGGGACTGTTGACATGTCTCTAGGCCTATTAAAAGTCAAAGTCTCTAAGTAAGAAGGATCCAGGGCATAGACCTTTACCATTGACAATGGCTTGGGTATTTAGCTCTAGAAGAAGACCTACTCCTGTCTCATAGCAAAAACTGGACAACATCTTTAAAAGTCCAGAACTGTTCAGACCTATAACTTCCACAATTTGGGCCAAGGTATTCTCAACCAACGCTTTTTTCCCCCTGACAGATGTGAGGTCACAGCCGCTTGTGAACTCCTCTTCCAATTGGAGAAGTTTTTTAAACATTTTTAGCACGCGGGGATGAATAGTTACCTAATTAATCAGGTCCACCCGTCCTTGATTGACAACCTTAGTCAATCCCCACTTACCACCCCACACTCACACATGATTCTTTTGTTTTCATTACTATCACATTGTTTTAAAATTTAAAATTATGGTTTCTTTTAACTTTCTGTCACAATGATTCCTTCAATAAAGTATTAAAGACAACATTGAAAATCATTCTTTTAGCAAATAGACATCTGTAAACTTAAGACAGGGTACTGTCAATCAAGAACATTGACCATAATAACCATGACCAGTTCTCTTCTTGTCTCAAGACCACCTAAAGGTGAAAAAACGGCACCCATTCCTTATTCATAATCCAGGGTGGAAACCCATCACCCAAAGTTCAGGGTGCCCATACAACCGAGCGGTTCCCCTAGGATAAAAAATGATATCCTAACTTATGTAGAAACATCAAAACATGACACAAGTAGAAACTCATCATTCATGGTTGTAACCGACTTATCCGTGGTTGAAAAGCCATCATTATTCATCAAAATATACAAAGGAGTCGGAGGTGTCTTGAGACAAGGTGTCTTGAGGATGATCAATCATATCTTTCCTAATTCAATCAGCCTTAACCCAAACAAATCCTTCTTAAGTTACAAACAAGTGCACATTGGTTTCTTTGAAGATGTCTTCTATTTTCAGCCAGTTTTACTTTTCCTAATTCCTTACTCCCTCTTTTACGTATGCAATGTTATTACTTAAAAAAGAACCTGACTTATTCAAACTCAAATTATAATGAAGACCCACCTGGGACTGGTCGGGCATTTGTTGCATTGTCGAGGCCTGAATGCTCTCATCAATAGGCCTACTATTAGGCCCGGCCCCGTCGTCATGCAACGCTCTAGCTGTCTTGGGAATACTACCCTCATCATCAGATTGAGGATTGGCTCGGTTCCTTTTTGGTGCCATGATTTCTATCCTTATAAAAAAGGACATCTATTCATTTCATCCAAAAACTTGACTTAACCTTAGTATTCAATCTAATTTTTCTTTTTACCCCAATTAAGGTTAAATTTATAGAACTAGATGATAATTTCTTAACCTAGTAATTTCTTATTTGCTTATATAGATAAGATAACTTTATCACAGGTTCCTTAAGGGTTTTCTAAGCTCCCTTAATTTTCTTATAAATTTTTGCATCTTTTCTTTTAAATTTTCTATCTTTATTAAGCTTGAAATCTGCTTATTTTTTTCTTAATATTTATTATATTCATTATCTCTTAAATATTGAATTTTCTCAGCTTCATCTCAATGGTTTATATGTACTTCTATTTATTTTCTTAGAGACTCTTAACAATATTTTCTATTTCTCCTAATTAATTTTTAGATTAAAATAGAGTTTTTGATCTATTATAATTACTTAAAGTACTTAACCAATGATACTATAATTATCATAGCTATATGATAGTGCTTCCTAACTCTCATAATTATCCAAGTTAATTATCTAATTTTTCATTTTAAGTTATGGTTAAAATCAGTCTATTTTGGTTTAATTATATAGCTAGATTAAGTTTTTGACCATAAGATAATAACCATGGCTTACATATGATGTTTACTAACTCTAGTAATTATGTTATAATTATCTAGCTTAATTAGTTATTTTTTCCTTTTTATATTTAGCTAAAATTACTTTATTTTTGGTTTAATTAATCACCTAAACTAACTTTCTAATCATAAGCTAATTATCAAGCTTACTTATGATGTTTACTAACTCTAATAAGTTTCTAACTTGATTATATAATTTCTCTCTTTTATTTTTGATAAAATCAATCTGATTTAGCTTAATTAATACGCTAGATTAATTTTCTGATCATAAGCATTACTAACTCTAATAATTATCTAACTTGATTATATAATTTCTCTCTTTTATTTTTTGATAAAATCAATCTGACTTGGCGTAATTAATATGCTAGATTAATTTTCTAATCATAAGCTAATTATCAAAGCTTACTTATGATGTTTACTAACTTTGATAAATTTCTTATAATTCTCTTACTTAATTTTCTATTTTCTCGCTTTTATTTTTAGCTAAAATCAATCTATTTTGGCTTAATTGATATGCTAGATTAATTTTTTGCTCATAAGCTAATTATCATGGCTTACTTATGATGTTTACTAACTCTGATGAATTTCTTGTAATTATCGAACTTGATTAGCTAATTTCTCGCTTTTATTTTTAGCTAAAATCAATCTGTTTTTGCTTAATTAAATAGCCATATTAACTTTTTGATCATAAGCTAATTATCACGGCCTCTCTATAATATTTACTAATTGGGTAAAGTTTTTTTAATTATTTAACTTGATAAGCTAATGTCCTTGTTTTATTTGCAGCTAAAATCAATTTATTTTGGCTTAATTAATTAGCTAAATTACATCTATATCAATAAGATAGTTACCCCGTGTCCTTGACAATGTTCTCTTGCTCTTATAATTATCTTATGATTTGTTAAGTTGTTTTACTCAATTTCCCATTAGTTTTATAGCTAAAAACAGATAATTTCTTTCTAAATATTTACAAACATTAATAAAAACTTATGATATACTTTTTTTAGCTTATTAATAGGTATAATGAAGCTTTAATAATTATCTTAAAAGTAACTAAGCTTGTTTAATATATTTCCCATTAATTAAGGCTAAAATTAATCAATTTAAGTCTTAATTAGGATTAGTAATTAAGTAGATTATTAATTTTTATTGAGATTAAGTAATCAGTAGATAAATAATTTATAATAGAGTGTTTAATAGTACAGAATGGTCTAATCTTATTTAATTAATAGATTAATCAAGAAAAATTAGATCTAAATTGCTAATTAATTGGAATTATCATAATTACCTCACTTAATCACTTAGATTTTGCTCTCATAGTGATTGTTGAAAAGTATCTCTCTTGTACAAGAGATTTATTGCTAGGACTCCGCGTTTATCTCTTTTGTGAAGTGGCATGGCCTATTTAGAGTCTTTTTGGACATTCTGGAACTTTCTCGGGCTAGATCAGGCATCTGCTTGTAGCTCAGGAAGCCCTCAGGCTCAAGAAGGCGCCATCGGCTACAAATCTTGTGTGTGGCAGCTCTTGCTATCTCCTCCCACAGCCTACCTCGTTTAAAAATCAGCCCAGCTAAATTCCTAGGCCATTTTTTTCTATTTTCATAAATATCTTGGAAAATATCTGGGAGGCCTTAGTAAAAGTCTATGCTTAAATGATTACTGCAACCATCCAATTATTTTTACAAAATTTAAATGGCAGTGAATCTTTCAAAAAGGATAGCGCTGTCAGTTTTTACCCGAATGATAGTTCCTAGCCATAGGTTTGTTGTGCTTAAGATTTTAAAAATACCAATTTTAACTGCTTTCAAGATAATGTTTTACCTGTTTGTAAGCCCAAGGCTTTATCCTAAAGCTTTGAGTTCATTTTCTTACAGCTAGAAAGGTGAAGACCTTACAATCACCCCAACTTAAGAATTTGAGATGCCCTCATCTCAACCGAAATTGGGAAAGTCTTTGAGAAGAGAGGTTTCATCTTCCCAAGTAGCGTCTTTGATGGGATAATCTTTCCACTTTACCAAGTGTTCCTGATTACTCTATTTCTAAGAGTTCCCTCTCTAATTTCAAGGATACAATTTGGTTGGAGATTCTACAATTCCTTACTTTAGTATTACTAATTACTTGCACTTAGTTTTTCCAAGAAACTCTTAGTGTTGAGCCCATTTTAAAACACTTTACAAACCATTTGTATTCTCTCAAAAACCAAGTTAAATCCATTCCATAAAAGATCCATATATCCACCTTGTCAACATGAACGCACTCGGTCTAACTGACCATTCACAGCAATCAGCAATCAGCATTCAGCAAGTATTATGTATTCCAGCTTTGCCAATCTGAACGCACTTGGCATGTTCTTGCCATTATGAGCAATCTGCGTTCGGCACAAGCCTCCACGATTGCACCAAAGGTACCCCCTTTGTGCTCTAACCTGGTAAACCAACAATATGTAAAGGGTTTTAAGAGATATCATACCAAGTTCTTTTGGCTTCCTATTAGTCTCGTGAATCAATACTTCCATATCTAAGTCATTTTTCAAGGAAGTCTATCTTGTCCTTAAGTAATTTGGGAAAGAAAAATAATGTATACCATTATAATATATAAGTAACTCAAAGTTTTACATTATTGATTTATAGTGTTTTACAAAATTGCCTATTGTTGCTAGGCTCTAGGATTGTTAATTGTGGCCAAGCGAGTGGCTCTTTTGAAGGTGCCGCGGGAAGCGTGTGTGAGTGCAAGTGCAAGAGCAGAGAGAGAGACCTACTGTCGAGTGGAGTGCACAACAACGTTATCCTGTTGCAGCTCCTTATTCACTGTGTATTAAAGAATAAGTGTATATCTGGTTAAGTTAGTAGATGTGCTAGTAGTAAGTGGGATGTCCAGCCAGCTGGCCTGAATCCCAACAAACTCCCTCTTGAAGGCCAACGCAGCCCAAGTGTATATCTGGTTAAGTTAGTAGATGTGTTAGTAGTAAGTGGGATGTCCGGCCAGCTGGCCTGAATCCCAATAAACTCCCACTTGAAGGCCAACGCAGCCCAAGTGACCTGGTATGTACAACCATGAAGCAATCTAGTGGCTTCAACCTTATCCATCAACTCATTGCAATGTGTAAAGCGCTCCAAAGCTAAGCCTTTCATCAAAGCATCTGCTGAGTTGTCGTCAGTGTGTACCTTGACCAAATCAATGAGCTTATTGACCAAGAAATCTCTCACAAGATGATACCTAACTTCAATGTGTTTCAACCTGGAGTGAATCACGGGATTCCTTGCCAATGCAAGAGCACTCTGACTATCACAATATATCACTAGAGTCTCATCAATGCCAAGATTTTTGACCAAGCGAGATAAAAATACAGCCTCTTTACTTGCATCCGACAACGCAACGTCTCTGCTTCCGTAGTGAAGACGACGTACAATCTTGAAGACATGACCTCCAAGAAACTGTTGCTCGAGCAAATATGAAGACATAGCCAGATGTCGATCTCCTATTGTCGACACAACCCGCATAGTTTGCATCTGCATAACCCATGATGGATGCATCATTGTTCCCAAAGAATAAACACGTGCCAACCATACCTTTGAGGTACCTAAGAATGTGCTTAACTACTTCCCAATGCTTGCTGCCAAGATTTGCCATATATAGGCTCATTACTCCCACTGCAAAAGCAATGTCTGGCCTTATGGCCACCATAGCATACATGAGACTTCCCACTACGGAAGAATATGGTACCTTAGCCATTTTTTCTCATTCAGCATCAGATTTGGGTGCATCTTCCTTGCTCGGTTTCAAGAATGCCTGCATTGGGGTACTCAATGCTTTCCCCCCTGCATATTGAAACGCTACAAAACTTTCTCAATGTATGTTTCCTGAGATAACTCAAGAATACGATGTATGCGATCTCTTTTGATACAAATGCCAAGAAATTATGTGGCATCCCCCAAATCTTTCATTGCAAAATTGTTGCTAAGTGTTTTCTTCAAGTTGGAAATCTCCGCAATGGATTTCCCAGCTATAAGCATGTCATCAACATATAGAACTAGAATTTTCATCGAGCCATCATCTAGCTTTCTCGTGTACAAGTAGTGATCCTCTTCTCTCCATTTATACCCTTGAGACCTCATACATGCATCAAATTTATGATACCATTGCCTTGAACACTCCTTTAAGCCATAAAGTACCTTTTTGAGCTTACATACTAGCTCCTCACGAGATGCATTCTCCTAAACAAACCCTTCAGGCTACTGCATGTTAACATCCTCATCTAGATCCCCGTGAAGAAATGTTGTCTTCACATCCATTTGGACAAGTTCCATGTCCTCAATCGCTGTCATCTTGACCACAGGCAAGAAGATTTCATCAAAATTGACTCCCTTTTGCTGTTTGAACCCTTTGGCTACAAGTCTAGCCTTGTACTTTAGATTTGGATCACCTAAGGTAAACTTCTTCTTGTAAACCCATTTGCAAGGTAAAGCTTTTGCATCCTTTGGCAGTTCTACCAAGTCCCAAGTGTCATTAGCGAGAATCAAGTTATACTCAGATTCCATAGTTTTCTCCCACTTCACCACATCATTCGCCATCATGGCTTCTTGTGGTAGCAGCTTGGCTCACAGCAATCGGTCAACATGATGTAATCAAGACCTGGCTCGAAACATGCAGGTGGACGAGAGACTCTAAGAGATCATCTCACTCCTTGACCATTGCTATCCACTCCCTTTGGAGCATTGCTAGTGGAAGGTACATCACTAGCCCGCTGAGTTGATTTCACTATCTCGAAGGCAACATCCTCAAAAGTGACTCTCGGAACCTCTATTTCCTTGATATGTTGTTTATGCATCTTCGACTCATTGAAGATAACATCTGAACTACGGATGACTCGATGAGATTCCGAGTGCCAGAGACAATATCCCATCCCTCCATATACACCATATCCAATGAAAATACATTTGTGTGAATTTGGCTCTAACTTCTGTCGAAGTTGTTTAGGCACGTGAGAATAAGCTTCACAACCAAAAACACATAGATGGTCATAGTGGGGCTTACATTTAGACCATAACTCTTCTAGAATCTCATAATTTAATGGCGTACTACGCGAACGATTTATGATGTCCACTACTGTCAAGACGGCTTCTGCCCAAAAGCCTTGTGTGAGATTTTCTGTAGAAAGCATGGCTATGACTCTTTCCTGAATTGTACGATTCTTGCGCTCAGCAACTCCATTGTGAGCTGGTGTGTATGGTGCAGTAAACTGCCTTTTAATGGCCCCCTTTTGGCACAGAAATTGTCAAACTCCTTGGAGACATACTCTCCACCGTTGTCAGTTTGCAACCTCTTGAGTTTCTTGCCAGATTGATTCTCAATGAGTGCCAAGAATTTTTGGTTCTCATAAAGAACTTGATCCTTATGTTTCAAAGGATATTCACACACCTTTCGAGTAGAGTCATCTATGAATGTCACAAAATAGCTGGACCCCCCTAGATATTTGGTTGACATAGGAGCACAAACATCACTATATACTAAATCTAGAGATTCAGCTCGCTTTTGACCCAATGGTAAGTGAACGGACCTAGTCTGTTTGCCATAGATACAGTGTTCACAAACAGGAAAGTCAACATAAGACAAGACAGGTAAGTAGCCAAAACGAGTCAGAGTTCCCATTGCCAAATGTGGTGTTGTAGCCCAAATCATCAAGCTGACCAACAAAAAAACAAGCTCTTAAGTTAACTTGGGAACATGTCTCACATTACATAAAGTAAAGTGCGTGCCATTCCTTAGATGCAATTTGACACCCTCAATGTCTAGTTCATAAGCATCACCAAGTCTCACTTTACCACAAGAGTGAGAATAAGTAGAGAACCACTCTCTATGTGGTGTCACATGGAAACTCGCATCGAATCTACTATCCAATTATGTGCATACTGCACATCTTCTGTAACAAGAGCCTCGACAGGTAGATTTGTTGTGAAGACCAAGATGTCAGAGGTAAGTGGCTTAACAACCATTGGCAGATTCTCTACAATAGGAGCATTTGAAGACTCTATCATATTGATCTCCTCTAACTTTGCTTTGCCCTTGTTTGAATCATCCAACTTAGAAGTGTCATCAGATTGTTTATCCTTCTTGCTTTGCTACCATTTCCTGCAATCCATCTTCATATGCCCTTTTTATGGCAGTGATAGCACTCGACATTACGCATAGAACCCCTAGACTTACTGCGTGAGCCCCCACGTTCCTTGCTTTTGGCACGACTTTGAGTGTGACCCCTCTGTTTATCACTAGCAATGTATGCATCACCAACCTTCTTGCCTTCCAGAGATTTCTTGCGAATCTCCTCAGTACACAGACTCCCAAGGACATCATTGTGCCCAAGACCAGTACTAGGTTCTGAGTTGCTAATCGTAGTATAGAGCGTACCTCAAGACGAGGGTAAACTGCATAGCAAGAAGATACATTTGATTTCCTCATCAAAGACCAAACCCTGAGTGGTCAACTAAGTGAAAATGATATTAAACTCATTAATGTGAGTAGAAATAGTCCCTCTTCCTTCATACAAAGATCAAACAGGTTCCTCATCAAGAAACCTTATTAGTGGCACTTTTGTTCTCATAACTAGAACACAATTTATCCCATACATCTCTAACAGTCCTTTCTCCAACTATAGTAAAGTACACAGATTTGGCCAAATGCAAATGGAGGGTAGATTTGGCCTTAGCATCAAGTCTCTCCCACTCAACATCTGTATACTCGCCCTCTGGACGCTCCATGATAGGATCCAACTGGCCTTTTTGTATGAGAACATCTTGAATCTGCTCTTTCCACATAGCAATATTTGTCCCATCAAATATCCGCATATTATAAATATCCTTTTCACCGCTAGATGACATGACTACAATCTAAAGATAGTATGGCAATAAAAACTTGTAATTTTGGAAAAATATTCCCTAGAAAAACGGATAGAATCTCAATCCAAAACTTACACAAAAGATCAGTAACTCATCAAAAGTAATGCTCTCATAGCATAAGACATGCGCATCAACCACTAACGGTGCATAAAAAGTCAAAAGCTGACCCAAGACTGCCAACACGACGTCAAATGCACCTAGCCCTCTCTATACATGTCCTATGGTGAGGCCACAAAAAGCGGTACTCCAGCAACATGTATCATCGAAAGGATCTCAACATTCGAGAGTCCCCCAGCTCAAGAAAACCTCACGCTATTGACCCTCACAAAAGGTTATGCAGACAAGAAAGCAACCCAGTCTCAGAAAGGGCCTCCGAATCGAGTCTCAAAAACGGTGGGGGCTGCAAGAAACAAGCCAAATCGGCTCCACAAAAGGTACATATGGCAGTTTTCACAACTCAACGTACATCCCCTGTCAACAATATTGCTAGGTATAGTATATATGTGCTCAAACATGCGCCAAACAAAATGTGCAAGTAGTAAATAAATCCCTGCGAGGAGTAAAACCGCTCTCCAAAGAGCTCAAGCACTATCAAAAGTGCCAAAATAATGCAGCTGTGCATCAAGTACTCCCACTAAAATCTGTGCCGATGCAAAACACTGCAACCTATAAGAAACCTGGATGTCCTGTATGTATGCAAGGACCTGTGAGGAGATGGATGCCTGAAAAACCCGAGACAATGTCAATGCCACAAAGAACTCCTAATCAGTCCATAAACACCGTCTCAATAGCACATAATAGCCATAAAATGGCTATGTACAACCCCAAAATAGTCTCTCAACAACTTGCACATGTGTTCTATACATGTACATGTACTTGTAGCAAAAGTGGAGTTGAAAAATACAACTCTTGAAGCGTAGCTTGGATGAAGCTTTTGACCGCACGAACAACTTTGAAAGGGGGGTAAACCCACAGGACACCTATAGGAAACGCTCTCGGAACGTTGAATTTGTTGATGAAAAAATCGAGAACCTATTTGCACTTTTAAAAGTGCGCACGCGTGGACACGAAAACGGAAAGCACAAACCTTGCTCTAATACCAGTTGAAGGTGCCACGGGAAGCATGTGCGAGTGCAAGCGCGAGACCAGAGAGAGAGAGACTTACTGTTGGATGGAGCACACAGCAACGTTATCATGTTGCAGCTCCTTATTCACTTTGTATTAAAGAATAAGTGTATATCTGGTTAAGTTAGTAGATGGGTTAGTAGTAAGTGGGATGTCCGGCTAGTTGGCCTGAATCCCAATATCTTTCATCTTCCTCATTCATTAACGTTGGTTCTCCCATGATTACATAAGCTATGGCTCCTCTTGCTCTTGCTCTACCTCATCCTCCATTTCTACCTCCTCTTAGATTTTCTCCTTGATTCTGAGGAATGGCTCTAGCTATAGTTTGAGGGTTTTGCTCTTCTGGACAGTTATTTCTATAGAGCCCCATTTGATTGCATCCATAGCACCTAACGTTTGGGAAGGTCTGCTCCAAGTTCACTACAGCTACTCCACGTTGTTGATATCCTTGGTTGAAAGTTCCCCTGGATCTTCCCCTAAAGTTATTAAATCCATTATAGTTCCTTGAGTTGGTTCCTTCAGCTACAAGAGGCTTGGCCCTGAGAAGTGCATCCTAAATTGATGTAGGCCTCATGGCTTCGAGACATGTACTCGAGGGTTTATTGAGGCCTTGATAGAATTGGGCAATTTGTTGCTCCATGGTCATCTGGGGAGCATAGTTTCGTAAAGACACAAACTTGGTGTAGTACTCCTCTAGTGAAAGTCCTATCTGGCGTAGACCAAAGAATTCATTCATCTTAATAGTCTGAAGTGCACGAGGGAGATAGCATTCTTTGATTGCCTGCCTCATTTTCTCCCAAGACGGACTACTCGTAAGATTATCTTTGCAGTGTTGCTTCCAGTTTGGCATCTCCGCTGAGACGGAACATGCCTAACATTGCTTGGTTTTCCTAAGAAATTCTTGTAGCTTTAAAATAGTCATCCATAGCATCTAACCACGCTTCAGCATCTCGCTCTAAATTGGGGCCTTTCCTTGAAGGTAGGGAGTTGGACTTTTTTAGTAGTAGTTTTTCCTCTTGAGTAATAGTGTAAAGGCTACTTACGCGAGTATTACCCTGGGATTGAATTAGTGGAATTTAGTACTAGATGAAAATTCTGCTTTTAACTTATCTCATACTCAAAAAATTTGCGGGATGAAGACAATTGCCAAAGCATAAACAAAACAGCTTATTGCATACCCATGAAAACCATAGTATGTACAAGAGCTAACACAATCCATGAAGATCCTATTATGAACAAGGGTGACAACAATCCTAGACTAAAATCTTGTGGACTATGGGTGGATCAGATATAGGATCAAAATATACAACATCTTTTGGCCTACTAAAACTAGGGTCTGCACCTATGGGCCTTATTCTAATTGGGTAGATTACTTTAGACACCTGATCAAACACCCACTGATTTTGTGATACTTGGATACCATCTACTACAAGGGTTTCCTCTAGATTCTCTATCCCAATGAGAAAGTATACGTCAATCACTTGAAGATCTTCAGCCCATTTGAGTCTCTTCATATTTAGTGCTAAACCTTCTAACTCTCCCACATCAATGAAGAAAATTCTACTAGATCTTGACCACCAAATCCTCCAAGTGGGAGGAGAAAATCTCATGTCTAACGATTTCATCATGCTTTTCTGCATTGAATAGCATCAAGATAGGCATGCCTCATAAATTTAATGTTGAAATCCATGAATTTGTGGTAGGCCTGATAAAAAAAAAGATGGGGATGATTCTCTCTCTTTCTTTCTCTCCCTCTTTTCAATTAAATACCTCTTTAATTGAATTTGTCAAAGATCACTTATTTCAACCTAACACCTTAAGCTTTTACTAAGTTCATGGTCTCAATTAATGCACGCTCTAATACCAATTGTGAGATCCTTAATCCACCAATGCCAAAATTGGGATGGGATCATTGATAGGTCTCTATGCCTATTAAAAATCAAAGTCTCTAAGTAAGAAGGGTCCAAGGAATAGACATTTACCATTGACAATGGCTTGGGTCTATAGCCCTAGAAGAAGACCTAGTCCTGTCTCACAACGAAAACGGGACAACATCTTTAAAAATCCAAAACTGTTCAGTCCTATAACTTCCACAATTTGGGCTAAGGTATTCTCAACAACGCTTTTGCCCCCCTAATAGATGTGAGGGCACAGCCGCTTGTGAACTCCTCTTTCAATTGGAGAAGTTTTCTAAATGTTTTTAGTGCACGAGGATGGATAGTTAGCTAACTAATCAGGTCCACCCGTCCTTGATTGACAACCTTAGTCAATCCCCCCTTACCACCCTACACTCACATATGATTCTTTTGTTTTCTAATTACTATCACATTGTTTTAACATTTAAAATAATGGTTTCTTTTAACTTTTTGTCATAGCGGTTCCTTTAATAAAGTATTAAAGGCAGCATTGAAAATCATTCTTTTAGCAAATAGACATCTTTAAACTTAAGAGAGGGTATTGTCAATCAAAAACATTGACCATAATAACCATGACCACCTAAGGGTGAAAAATGGCACCCATTCCTTATTCATAATAATCCAGGTTGGAAATCCATCACCCAAAGTTCAGGGTGTCCATACACCAAACAAATTGCCCATACAACCGGGCGGCTCCCCTAAAATAAAAAATGATATCCTAACTTATGTGAAAAAATCAAGACATGACACGGAGTAGAAACTCATCCTTCATGGGGGTAACAGACTTATCCCTGGCTCGAAAGCTATCATTATTCATCAAAATATACCAAGGAGTCGGAGGTGTCTTGAGACAAGCTGTCTTAAAGATGATCAATCATTTCTTTCATAATTCAACCAACCTTAACCCAAACAATTCCTTCCTAATTTACAAAAAAAATGCACATTGGTTTCTTGGAAGATATCTTCAATTTTCAGCCAGTTTTGCTTTTCATAATTTCTTGCTCCCTCTTTTACGTATGCAATGTTATTACTTAAAGAAGAACTTGAATTATTCAAACTCAAATTAAAATGAAGACCCACCTAGGACTAGTCGGGTATTTGTTGCAATGCCGGAGCCTGAATGCTCTCATCAATAGGCCTACTACTAGGCCTGGCCTCCTTGTCGTGCGGTGCTCTAGAATTCTTGGGAATACTACACTTATCATCATATTGAGGATTGGCTTGGGTCCTTTTTGGTGCCATGACTTCTATAGAGAGGAAGAACAAGGGGATCCACATGCCTTCAACGGGTCTCATGAGATTATTGGACACAAGGAAGGCTAGGCAACCAACTTTATTGCAAATGGAGACTCCCTTAGGAAGCCCGATGGATCCTCCATATATTATTTTGCCAGGGGTCTCAATACAATCTAATCCCACAAGTGATAGATTTAACTTTCCAAGTTTAGCTTATCTTTCTCTTGATGACACAATAGCTACCATTCCTACCCCAGTGATGGGCATGACAAAAGATACGCCATGGACCTCATTTGTTAGTAAAGCATTGCTACATGGTAGCCCAATGCCTGCAATAGTACCTACAAGTGTGTATCAAACATATGTACCTATGGGTCCTCATGCTCATGTAGCTCTGTAGACACTAGATATTTTTACATTTTGTACCAAAACTGGGGTAACTTGGGATCTGCACGGGCATGTTAGGTGCATTAGCATGTTAATAATTCCCATAATGGATGCATTAGTGCTAATGCTTGTTAGTTTTTATGACTGCTTGCTTATCAGTTTTTACCTAAAGTAGTTAATCATTTGATGACTGGAGTCACTTTTAGGGAACTTACTGATAGCTACCTTAACAACTCTAAATTCAAGCTATGACCATTAGGCATCTTAGTTTGTGCTGAATAGGAAATTATCAATTCTAAATGAGGCCCTAGCCTAAGTTTAGCCGACTAAATGATCAGATACTAGATAGACTTTGAGCTTGGCCCGAAAGAAACTTCAAAATTTCATAGGTATTAGTGACCGCAATGAGGTTATGAACTCAAGATTTGTCGAAATTGATCTTTATGATCTCTTAACATTATCCTTACGACCTTAAAATCCTTTCTTTTGATGAGTGCCTTGGTAGACAGGAGAGTAATTGAATGAAAGAGGGTTACCCTCTTCGAGTCCAAGTGGGATATAAAAAGAGAGAGGTCTATTATCTATAGTATCAAGGATAAAGAAGGAATAACTGTTGTCGTATAGATCTTTGAGGTCTTTTGGGATTGCCTTTACGACGTTAAAAGAGGAGGATTACCAAGCGAGAGCAAGAAATTTTAAGTTCAAGGCTTGCCAGCCTAGGTCTTTGAAGTCTTGGGTGTTTTTGTAACTATGAGACCGTCTCTGAGTAGGAGCATGTGAAAGGAGCTTATGATAATGAATTAGAAAAAAAATATAAATTATATTGCATGGCCATTTTTTCTAATCAAAAAAGGGAAAGCAGTTGAGAACCATTGCCTGCAGGGGTCGCCTGGAGAAGTGGGAGGTTGCTAGAGAGAGGGAGAAGGAGTTGGGTAGTGTTTCTGGCCAAGAAGAAGGTTATAGCAATACACAGAGAAAGTAGAGAGAGAGAAAAGCGTTGCAAGAGTTAGAGAGAGAAAGTAGTACAAAGAGAGAGTAATTTTCGGGACTGTGTGTGTGTGTGTACTCATTCGGGAAAGAGCCAAGAACCATAGCAGGTTGTTGAACGACTGAGGAGCCCGAGAGGAGAAGGGGTCATGACAGTGCATGAACGGTTGCTTGTGTGTGTGTAGGAATCATAGAGAAAGCAAAATGCTATCATAATCTGTGTGTGTTCATCTTCTTGAGAATGTTTCTGTGTGTGTGTGTGTGTGTGTGTGTGTGTGTGTGTGTGTGTGTGTGTGTGTGTGTGTGTGTGTGTGTGTGTGTGTGTGTGTGTGTGTGTGTGTGTGTGTTATTCTTGCTTGCATGAGCATAGCGATACAGAGAGAAGAATAGTGAGAGAAAGGGATTTACCTGTAGCGTTGAAGTTAAGAAAGAGAGAGAGATTTCGTTTTCAATCTCCTGCGTGTGTGTATGCAGCATTAGAGAGTGAGAGGGAGTGAAGAATTCCGCCAGGGAGGTCCCAAGAGGGCTGCCATATATACCCTAAGTGTGTATGTGTTTGTGTGAGAGAGTGGAACACAAGGTCGGCAAGGTGTGCCTAAGAATGGAGTCGCCAAGGTAGCATAGAAGCTGAGAGAGAGAGAGAGAGAGAGAGAGAGAGAGAGAGAGAATTTTCTCTCTGTGCCGAGAGAGACAGAGAGAGAGAGAGAGAGAGAGAGAGAAAGTAAATCACCTGTAGCGCTTACCAGAGAGTTGGGAGGGGCTTTGCCCTATTAGTTGAACAAGGGAAAGAGAGAATCTCTCTGTAATGAATTGAAGAGAGAGAGGCCGCGTGTATCTCTTGAACGTTATCGAGAGTGAGAGAAGGAGACTCCTTTCTCTGCAGTGGAATGAGTTAGTGAGAGAAAGAGCGAGAGAGCAAGAAAGAGTGAAATTAAAAAAAACAAGTTTCAAAATCATGTTGCGGAGTGACTCATGTTAAAGTGAGAGGAGCCGCTGCTTGATTTCGGACGGAGACGGAAAGCAGAACATTCGAAAGTGAAAGTTAAAAATTCTCTAGTTAGTTTTTTTTATTTCCAAACGATTTCATAACACTGAAAAGAAGCATTGCTAGTTTCTTAATTGAGAATAAATTTGATCATTTGAAGATATATCTGCATTAAAAACATGTTTGGAAATGAAATGTTGCATATTGTTGCATGATTAGCGGCATTTGGAAAAGGAAATTAGATCATTGACAGTTTTTGGTAATTTCAATGGAAATTTACATTTTACGAGATTATTCTGGTGTTTTTTGAATGAAAAGTTTGCAAATCTATTCAGTGATTCTAAATGCAATGTTCATTAATTTGAAATCCAATGAGTGATTGTTTTGTTTTATGAGTCTAGAATGTATGAGTTTTGAACTCTAGCGGTCAAGTAAATGTCTAAATGATTGCGTGTTGATAAATCTTGGTTAAAAACTCCATTTAAAATATATATGAGAACTCAAAATTTTAACCATAAATAGCATATCTAGAGATGCATACATGAGAAATAGTGCATATTAGAGAGTTGGACTACGAAACTGGGAGGGCAGACATATTTAGACTACGAAGCATAGCAAAGTAAGTGAAACGAACGCATAATCAGAAAATTGCTAAAATGGGTTTGAAAGTTGCAAATATATGGCAAATTAGTGCACGTCTAGGTTAGTTAGGATACCGTTGGTTTAATTGAACGTTATTCAGAAGACTTGGAAGCCGACGTTCATTTGGTGCGTCTGTCGGGAATCAACTGGCTATTAAAGCTACGGGGCACCCTCGTGGATATATTTTTCATGCTGGTACCCAGGGTTTGGCCAATCAAGAAGAGGCAATGTCTGTGTAATAACGCTAAAAAGAGCGAGTCTTAGATTGACTTGGGATTATCTCAATAATATATATACTTTTCATGCTTGTAACCTTGGACAAAATGACTTTAGCTAAAGTTGACATGGTGTGAGTAAAGCTCAAGAATCATCTTAGGTGATTTAGAGAATATTGCTTACGTTGATTTAGTTTGGTCTAAAGGGACTAGATCAATGGAGCAAAAGAATAGTGAAGGTTATAATGTGGGTAGTGTGATTAGAGATTGTTTGGCCAAAATATCCATATTAGAAATTGAAAAGAAACAAGCTTTGATTGAAGCTAAACATAACAAGGACCTAGTCAGGTTAATTGATGATTGTTATAGTTATGATGTTATAACATTAAAAGAGAAAATAGGAGAGATGTGTCAGATGATTAACCACGAACGTAAATCTCATTTTGAACAGATAGCATCCTTGAGAAATGATGTTAAAGCAATGAGAGGGGAACTTGAAAAGTATAGAAAAGTAGCATTAGGTGGTGAAGTGACAAGTGGCCATGGGGGAGATGAGAGTATAGTTGCATTAATAGAAATGGATAGTAATAACTATTATGTCAATCAAATCGAAGAACTCAATACTTCATGTTCGTTAGAAACTAGCGAAGAGAAAACTAAGGGAGGGAATGAGTTGAAAATTCTCAAACCCAAATATCAACCCAAGTGCAAGCATTGTGGTATAGCAGGACATATTTCTAGATCATGTGAAAAGAAGAAATTATCCCAAACAGATACGGGTGCAAGTAGGAGATAATGTGCGTAGTGGATAGGGCATTTTACATGTAGGACACTACATATTTCCAGTGGAAAGTAAGTGTCTGTAGCATGTATATATGTTTGGAATCCATAGCACAATAGAAGAAAGAGGATAGGGTTTCACATACATGTAGGGAGTTGTAGCTTTTTGGTAAAAGTAGGTTTCTGAACCTTATATAGATGCCTCTAACTAGGGCATTGAATACAAGTAGGATTCTGAAGCTTTTACTAAGAGTAGGCAACTGGACCATGTGTGGATATCTGTAGTCCATAGCATGCAGCACCTTTTGGCTTAGCCAATGCACCTGCACTATTCCGTCATATGTAGCGAGAGGCTTTTTTTTTAAAAAAACAAAACAAAACAAAACCACAAAAATACAAACAAATAAAAAAATTTCTCCAAAGAAATCCAAAAAGAAATGTTTCCTTTTATGTTTGATTTTCTGTTTCATTCAAAACAAAACACTAAAAAAAACAAACAAACAAACAAATAAAACAAAAAACCCATAAAAATTAGGAGTAGGATAACTACATTCCTTTAGGGGGAGTGTAGTCTAATCTTTTTGCAAAACCGAGCAACTTTGTATGGAGAAGATACCTGTTACAAATTGGAGCTGATTGTCAAAGCTATATCTGGGGATGTAGTTCTAAAGTGGAGCATTTTCAAGCAGATTAAACAGGTGGTTTACTTCTAACTATATTGTTCAGTTATTTACTTTTATTATTTGTATGCTTGTTGTAATAGATGTGTCAGTGATAAGTTATTACCACACTATTCATAGTCATATTAAATTTGTTAGCTTAGGGGGTTTATATATTCTTTTTAACTTTCCTTTATCTAGACTTAGCAATCGCCGATCGGTGACCAAGCTGTTGTGGCTGAGAGAAGTAGTCAAGGTGATTATTTAATAGGGTCACTGTAGCTAAACTAGTTTTGGGCAATATATTTATGCTCTTAATGGTGATCTAAGGATCCCTTAGAAGTGATGTAGGTCTCTATGGTTGGGAGTATAGACCTTTAAACTCTAGATTATGGGCGATATGCTAATTAATTTACACTAGTGATGAGCCAAGGGAAGAATAAAACAAAACTTTTATGTTATATGTTGTGTGACCGTCGCCGTACAAGTTTGGTAGGCAGGTGGGTCCACTTTGTCTCTAGTGACAGAGCCACAAGCCGTAGCCAAGTCTTGTACGGGGTGGAAGTGTAAGTGTTAATAATTCCTTCTCGACATAGCAGTGAGAGTGGAATGCATGCAAAATAAATAAGGGAAAAAAAACAATCAAGTCCAACATGACTTGCTAAAATTTAATTAAAAAAAAACAAGAAAAAGAATGCGTGAAAAAAAAACCACTGAAAATTTGGGAATTCAAAAGAAGGGAAATATATTAAAGGCAATGACTTCCACTTAGATGTGAATACTGTATATTTTGTATAATATAGGGGTTAATTGGTTTACCTCTATAGAGCTCTAGCACCATGGAGGGGGGTTGTTCTTGCTATTAAACAGTAATAAATTTATTGTTTTGCCTAGGGCGGTTTATAGTTATTCCATTAACTAGTCACCTCATTATTAATTTTAGTTGCTATTGGTGAGGTTTAGGTTTGTGATTTTTAAATCTTTATAAATGCTAGTGAGTGAGGGTATATACATTTCTTGGGGTTAACATGTTTATATAACTATATCTAGTGTTTATTAATTTGTCACTGAGTTGTCACTGACTAGCTGATTAACTGTTTTACTGTTGAAACAAATCTAGTTCTTGTTTTAAAATAAGTAAGAATGGACAGACTATTGGTGTTAGTGTAATGTATTTCAGGCTTTATGCTCACGAGGATGTTCGCAGTTAAGGAGGGGAGCCAGTTATTTTTCAAAGTGTAGCTGCCAAGCTGGGGAGTTGCAGTAGTTCAAGAAGTTCATACGAGTGTAGAAGACATTCTTGTTCGTCGAGGACGACTTCATAATTCAATGAGGGAGGAATGTAGACACCATAATATTTTTATATTTTGTACTAAAATTGGGGTAACTTGGGATCTGCATGGGCATGTTAGGTGCATTAGCATGTTAATGATTCCCATAATGGATGCATTAGTGCTAATTTTTGTTAGTTTTTATGACTGCTTGCCGATAAGTTTTTACCTAAAGTAGTTAATTATTTGATGACTTGAGTCAGTTTTAGGGAACTTACTGATAGCTACCTTAACAACTCTAAATTCAAGCTATGACCATTAGGTATCTCAGTTTGTGCTGAATAGGAAATTATCAATTCTAAATGAGTCCCTAGCCTAAGTTTAGCAGACTAAATGATCAGATACTAGCTAGACTTTGATCTTGGCCCGAAAGAAACTCCAACATTTCATAGGTATTAGTGACCGCAATGAGGTTGTGAACTCAAGATTTGTCGAAATTGATCTTTATGATCTCTTACCATTATCCTTACGACGTTAAAATCCTTTCTTTTGATGAGTCCCTTGGTAGACAGGAGAGTAAGTGAATGAAAGAGGGTTACCCTCTATCGAGTCCAAGTGGGATATAAAAAGAGAGAGGTATGTTATCTATAGTATCAAGGATAAAGAAGGAATAACTGTTGTCGCATAGATCTTTGAGGTCTTTTGGGATTGCCTTTACGACGTTAAAAGAGGAGGATTACCAAGCTAGAGAAAGAGATTTTAAGTTCAAGGCTTGTCGGCCTAGGTCTTTGAAGTCTTGGGTGTTTTTGTAACTACGAGACCATTTCTGAGTAGGAGCATGTGAACGGAGCTTATGATAATGAATTAGAAAAAAAAATTAAATTATATTGCATGGCCATTTTTTCTAATCAAAAAAGGGAAAGCAATTCATAACCGTTGCCTATAGGGGTCGCCTGGAGAAGTGGGAGGTCGCTAGAGAGAGAGAAGGAGTTGGGTAGCGTTTCTTGCCAAGAAGGGGAGCATGAGGTTATAGAGATACACAGAGAAAGTAGAGAGAGAGAAAAGCGATGCAGGAGTTAGAGAGAGAAAGTAGTAGAAAGAGAGTAATTTCCGAGAATGTGTGTGTGTGTGTACTCATTCGGGGAAGAGCCAAGAACCATAGTAGGTTGTTGAACGGCTGAGGAGCCCGAGAGGAGAAGGGGTCGCAAGCTGGAGAGAGAGGGATTAACGACAGTGCATGAGAGGTTGCTTGTGTGTGTGTAGGAATCATAGAGAAAGTGAATGCTATCATAATCTGTGTGTGTTCATCTTCTTGAGAATGTTTCTGTGTGTGTGTGTGTTATTCTTGCTTGCATGAGCATAGCGATACAAAGAGAAAATTAGTGAGAGAAAGATAATTACCTCTAGCACTGAAGTTAAGAAAGAGAGAGAGATTTCATTTTCAATCTCCTGTGTGTGTGTGTATGCAACATTAGAGAGTGAGAGGGAGTGAAGAATTCCACCAGGGAGGTCCCAAGAGGGCTACCATGTATACTCTAAGTGTGTGTGTGTGTGTATGTGAGAGAGAGAGTGGAACACAAGGTCGGCAAGGTGTGCCTGAGAATGGAGTCGCCAAGGTAGCATAGAAGCTGAGAGAGAGAGAATTTTCTCTTTGTGCCGAGTTCAAGAGAGAGAGAGAGAGAGAGAGAGAAAGTAAATCACATGTAGCGCTTACCAGAGAGTTGGGAGGGGCTTTGCCCTATTAGTTGAACAAGGAAAGAGAGAATCTCTCTGTAATGAATTGAAGAGAGAGAGGCCGAGTGTATCTCTTGAACGTTATCGAGAGTGAGAGAAGGAGACTCCTTTCTCTGCAGTGGAATGTGTTAGTGAGAGAAAGAGCGAGAGAGAAAGAAAGAGTGAAATTAAAAAAAGAAAACAAGTTTCAAAATCATGTTGCGAAGTGACTCATGTTAAAGTGAGAGGAGCCATTGCTTGATTTTGGACGGAGACGGAAAGCAGAACATTCGAAAGTGAAAGTTAAAAATTCTCTAGTTAGTTTTTTCTTATTTCCAAACGATTTCATAACATTGAAAAGAAGCATTGCTAGTTTCTTAATTGAGAATAAATTTGATCATTTGAGGATGTATCTGCATTAAAAGCATGTTTGGAAATGAAATGTTGCATATTGTTGCATGATTAGTGGCATTTGGGAAAGGAAATTAGATCATTGACAGTTTTTGGCAATTTCAATGGAAATTTACATTTTACGAGATTATTCTGGTTTTTTTTTATTGAAAAGTTTGCAAATCTATTCGGTGATTCTAAATGCAATGTTCATTAATTTGAAATCCAATGAGTGATTGTTTTGTTTTATGAGTCCAGAATGTGTGAGTTTTGAACTCTAGCAGTCAAGTAAATGTCTAAATGATTGCGTGTTGATAAATCTTGGTTAAAAACTCCATTTAAAATATATATGAGAACTCAAAATTTTAACCATAAATAGAATATCTAGAAATGCATACATGAGCAATAGTGCATATTAGAGAGTTGGACTACGAAACTGGGAGGGCAGACGTTCAACTATGAAAATGGGTTTGAAAGTTGCAAATATATGGCAAATTAGTGTACATCTAGGTTAGTTAGGGGACCATTGGTTTAATTGAACGTTATTTAGAAGACTTGGAAGGCGACGTTCAAGCTCCTACCCCTTCCATCGTTCCAGCAACTTATGCTCCATGACCACAAGACCCAAGCTCATAAATCAATGGGACCAGACCGGCAGGTAGCATTAGCATGTCACATCCAACGTCTTCTATGCCTAGGGCCACACATATGAATTTTGGACCACCACATGGCACAACACCGTACCAAACTTGGAACCCAAGGGCTGCATATACGCCAAGTCCAATGCCAACCCCCATTCCACATGCAATCCCAAGAGCGTCTCTCCCCACCATACCTGCTCACTTAGGTGACTTGGCAACGTTTGCTTAAGCTATCGGTCAATCTATTACTGAAAATATGTGTAAACACGCTTGATAGAGAGCCTAGAAGTAAGGCAATACAAATAGCCAAGCTCACACAAAAATTTAGTGGAGACGGGGACATGGGAAAGCATATCAAAGTATATGAAAAAATATGTGATTCCTTAGGAGAACACAATGAGTTGCATAAGCCTTCAAGCATAACCTTGAGTGGAAAGGCTGGGGATTGGTATAGAACCCTAAGGATGGAAGAGAAAATGATTTACCCTACTCTTAGGAGATTGTTCTTGAAAGAGTACATACGAGAGGAAGTGCTTTGGGGTGTAGCATCTCAACTTCAAAAAGCCCAACCAGAGGAAGGAGAGTCGGTGAGAGACTTTATTAGTCACTTAAAGCATTTGAATTCTTGTTGTAATCCAAATGAGCGCTTCAATAATAACCAATTTCTCATTAGATTCATTAGGGGACTACAACATGAGGATATCTACAATTTCCTAGTCATTAGAGGAATCACCACTTAGGAAGCAGTCACCATCAATGCGACCCAATTGGAGGATAAGTTAATGATTCAAGTTTGTTGAGCCTAATTCTACTAGCTCGCAAGCATCGGGGCATGAGCCAATGACCATAAAGCCTATTGCTAAAGAGCCAAAGATATCTAAGATGACTTTAACAGATCTCACCAAGGCCATTCAAGAAAGTCTTAGAGACAATCGTGCTCCACAAAACAATCATATGTATCCAAGAAGGGAGCAACAATGGTGCTCACTTTGCATAGTACCAGTGAATGCCCTACATTTACAGTAAAACTTAATGGGAATTGCAATTCATATGGAAGATATGGTCATCAAGCCAAGGATTGCATAGTATTTAAACACGTGATGGCCAACAGACCAACCTTAGCATAGACGGATACACCTTGAGTGCCTGCATTGATGTCGTCCCCACCTCTTGAACAAACATCACAACACATGGTCCCTAGGTCCCAAAATGTTGTTCAAACAACACCCTTACCACCTCTAGTGCTAGGACCACAACCACCACATCTGAGAATCATTTATGTGAATCAAGTGGATTGTGAGTCATCTATTGCTTGTTTGGAAGGCTGTGAGGAAGATATAGACCCTAATGTTGCCTGTGGGATTGATGCACTTGAAGAAAGTCCATAATATTACATGGAGGACTATTGGGAAAAAGTCAAGCGTGTCTAACAAGTAGCTGCTCTTGCGACAAGAGACCAAAATATCAATTACACTGCCAAGAGACCACCTCTTTAATCCTATGAGTGTGGAGGTCCACATTGTGTAAATGTCCTAATAGGCTGCAAAAGAATTCCACACTAATGAAAACCAATCAAGCGAGCACATCTACAATGCCGATACTCTATGTAATTGATGTGGCATAGATCATTTATTGCCTAATGTCCTAATAATCCATATGCACCAAAGATAACGCCATTGAATTTAATTGAGGTTAATGAGGAGCCAACACAAAGTACACATGTGGTACCAGTAAATGTACTCACACGTTCGATGCTCCAAAACCAAAATTATATCTTGAAGAAAAGACACAACATCAATTGCCCATCCCATAAGAAGAAGAAAACACGAAGGAAGAGATCGCAAAAAGCAGCGAAGTTAGACCCCAGTTCAAAGACCAACATAGGGACTGGTGACAACCCCGTATATATGAACAATGTTGAAGAGGATTTTGATTCAAGTGAAACCATGGAGATCAAAACGACCATTAGAAAAGAAAAGAACAAGGAAGATCATCATGAGCCACAATGGCCAAGACCCAAGAAGAAGATAGGAACTTACCCAAACCCTACAAAGGAGATCGAGCGAGTCAAGCAATTAACGAGTTTGGTGGAAGAAACCCAAAGGGATCTAGAACCAGCACCTAGGCAGATCCAGATTACAGACACTGTGTTCCCTACGCAAAAACAGCCTCACAAAGTCCATAGACCACTAGCCATACCAAGACTTTAAGTCATGGGAAAGTGGGCATACTCCCTTCTTGTTGGAGAGAATGTTTGCAGAGGGACTACCTGACCCTATCGAAGAAATGGAGATCCCATCTTCCCCACGTCAAGGGACTGAAGCCCAAAAGGTGCCGCTAAATATTGCCAAATTGATGGCTTCAGAAGTTAAAACCACCATCATGTCCAAGCTATATGGAGACCCCGAGCTATTCTTGGCTCTTCGAGCTTTCCTCAATGGAGAACTGAAAGTCAGGCTACCACAATTTGCATAGATGGATGGAGCTAAGGAGGTTCCAATAGAGGAGGAACATTTAGATCCACAACCCCACCTAGATGAGAACTTTGTTGTTGAAATACTGTTAACAAGTTGGGACAATACTTTGAAGGCGATGAATCCAACGTGACCATACCAGTCACTACCAAGGGATTAACTGTGAAGGGAATCCTTGATGGTGGCGCTGGGGTTAGCATTGTGACTAAAAATTATTGGAAAAATATGGGAAGACCTCACCTTGGGACTACAAACATAGTAGTAAAGATGGACAATGGGACTATTGTTAAACCTATTGGAATGCCAGAGGATCTCAAGATTAAGGTATTTGGACACAAAATAAGGCATACCTTCATTGTTATGGATTTTTCCAAGCACACGATGTCATCTGAGATGATCTTAGGACATCCTTTCATGAGGGAAGCAAAAATGGTGCATGGCTGGTCTAAAAACCATGTCTACTTGCAGCTCCAAGACTCTGTCATTCGAGTGGATTTAGCAATTAGTCGAGTACATCCTCTAGGAAATAGATTTATAATTGATCATAGATCTGACACCACAATTCACTCGGCCCCATTGCTGTATTGTTACACGTGTAAAATGGGCACTGATGTTCGGGAAGATTCTCCTTATATAGATGTTCTACCTAGGATGACTGAGTCTAACAATGTGGATTGGGTCCACCTAGCAGCAACCATAGATACTTGGAGAAATAGGGGGATGAACTGCCACCACTCGTACCTTTAAATATGATAGGAGCAATGCATATAGCTTCTGATGACCTACAAGATGGAGGCTTGACTAACATTGGAACTAGTAGTGTCTCAAAAGACTATAGCCCACAAAAGACTAATCGAGTTAAATCTTGGTGCAAATGTGGGGACGAACCATTCAAGGCCAAGTGGTACCCTAGATGACAATCTATCCGGAAGAGGAAAAGACACGAGTAGCAATTCATCTAGTGACTCTTCACTAGAGATCGGCTGTAACCAAAAATTAGACAAGAATAGTAAGCGATATAAGAGGCAATGATATCAAGCAGAGGTGCGTGCTAGAATAAATGAAAAGAAATCTACCACAGAATGGCTTAATTATATAGGGGCATGCGATGCTCATCGGATGTTGGTAGATAACTGGGGTGAATACCTTCAAAGCATCATGTGGTGTAGTCCACAACCCATTGATATCACATAGTTAGAGGCTACAAAGAAGCCAAATTTGAGCCGTACCATAAGGAGACGACAAAATCAAGAGTTAGCTCAACAATAAAAGGAAGTGGAAGAGAAATCACATTCCATAGAGCAACAAGACCCCACAGACTTACAGCCTGCATCTGAGCATTTCAAATCCTACACCATAGAGGATCGTAAGGTTGTGTATACAAAGGCCCAAAGAACATCTATTGATGGAAGCAATGGACTCTATGTTAAGGAAATAAATTTAGCGGACCCAGGTAAGGAGTCCAAACATGTTTTCATTGCTCAAGATCTGACATAGACTGAGGAGTATGTCCTGAAAGAACTTCTCAAGGAATTCAAGGATATATTTGCTTAGACATATTGTGATATGAAAGGTGTTCAACCTTCCATGGTGCAACAAACAATTCCCATGAATAGCATGGTCAAATTAGTCCGCAATGACCCTATCCAATGAATCCTAAGTATGCAAAGATTGTTCAAGAAGAGATTGAACAGCTTGTCAAATGCAGATTCATATACCCTATTAAGCACTCAGAATGGGTGTCTCCAATAGTTATTGTGCCAAAAAAGAATGGGAAACTCAGAGTGTGCATGGATCTCAAGAAAGTCAATGCCACCACTAGGAGGGACCATTACCCCTTGCCATATTTAGAACATGTGCTTGAAAGAGTTGCAGAGGGAAGAAAGCTTATAGATTTTAGATGGGTACTCTGGCTACAATCAAATCACAATTGCACTAGAGGACCAAGCTAAAACGACTTTTATAACCAAATTTGGAGTGTTCGCATTTTGTGTTATGGCTTTTTGCTTAACCAATGCCCCTGCTACCTTCCAAAGATTAATAAACATTGTTTTTAGAGAATATTTGAGGGAGTTTTGCAAAGATTTCTTAGATGACTTTGTGTTTATTCCTCTTGGAAGGAACATCTATCATGTTTACAAAAATTCGTTAAGAATGCAGATTGTATTACATCTCCTTAAACCCTTTCAAATGCCAATTTTGGGTTAAACATGAAGTCATTTTAGGGCATATAGTGTCCAAAAATTGGATTTCCACATATGAGAGCAAAATTAAAGCCATTTCCAATTTTCTACCACCTAGAAACTATAAAAGGAGTTCAAAGGTTCATGGGCCATGTTGGTTATTACTGGCGGTTTATTTTAAACTTTGCCAAGATATCTCACCCTTTGTATAAGCAGCTTCTTATTGAGTTCCATGGGACCGCAGAGTGTGACCATGCTTATGAGTCATTGAAAAAGACCTTGACAAGTGCTCCCATTCTACAAGTGCTTGATTGGAATATAGTTTTCCATGTGCATATTGATGCATCAAACTTTGCTATTGGATGTGTTCTAGCTCAACCAGGAGAACAAAAATTGGACTACCCCATTAGCTTTGCAAGTCTTCAATTAAAAGATGTTGAGAGGAACTACACCACTACAGAGCGAGAAGGCTTAGCTATGATTTATGCAATAAAGAAGTTTTGCTACTACCTTCTTGCCATTGTTTTCTATGTTGATCATCAAGCATTGTTTTATCTAGTAAATAAACCTTGCTCCACGGGAAGAATTACACGATGGTTGTTAATTCTTCTTGAGTTTGATTTTATTGTTGTGGTGAGACCCGGTACAAGACATGTTATGGCGGATCATTTGTCTCGCATACCCAATGGTGAAGCCCCTCTTGGAATTGACGATGAATTGCCGGATACTTCCCTATTCCTAGTCGAGACCATGCCTAAATGGAGTGAGAAGATTGTGAACTTTTTAGTTAACGGTTTTCCACCTAAGGAACTTCATAAAAATATAGCTTGAAAACTATTAAAAGAATGTGAACCTTATTCTCTAATTGCAAGCACTCTCTTCAAGCTAGGCAAGGAAAATATTCTTAGACGTTGTGCTCATGAGGATGAGTATTTATACATACTGCAAGAAGCCCACATGGGTATAGCCGGAGGACATTTCTCAAGGGAACTAACTGTTATAAAGGTGTTGCAATCAGGCTATTGGTGGCCTACCTTATTCAAGGATGCATCACTTTTTGCAAAAGGGTGTGCCAATGTTACAAGATCACACAATGGAAGGATAAGATGTCCTTACATCCTATTAAAGTGACTCAACCATTTGAAAAATGGGGTTTGAACTTTGTAGGCCCAATTAGCCCGGCAGCTCGTAACACTCAATCTCGATATATTATTGTTGCCACTGACTATGTGACAAAGTGGGCGGAAGCCAAAGTGACACGCAAGGCTGATGCAAGGTCAATTGCCAAGTTTCTCTTTGAAAACATTATTACAAGATTTGGTTGTCCCTTGGAGATTGTGAGTGGCAATGGTACGCATTTTATAAATGGAGTGATAAAAGAACTCACTACCAACTTTATGATAGCCCACCATAAGTGTACACCTTATTATCCACAAGCAAATGGCCAAGCTAAGAGCACTAACAAGACCTTAATTTCTATCTTGACCAAAACAGTGGAAGCTCATCGCACATATTGGGATTTGAAGTTGACATCAACTCTATGGACTTATCGTACTTCTTACAAAGTGGCTATTAATTGTACACCATTCAATATGGTATATGGCCAAGAAGTAGTTATGCCATGGGAGTTTGTAATTCCTAGTCTATGGGTAGCTTCACAAGAAGGTTGGGATGGTAACCTTTTAGTTGAGCGTTTATATATCCTTGAGAGGTTAGACGAAGAAATGCAATTGGTTGTGCAAAATGCACTTGTGGAGAAAGATAGGAGAAAGAAATGGTTTGACCGTCATCTAAAGAACAAAGATATCAATGCTGGTGATAAAGTCCTTATGTATGGAGTGCAAAACGAGAAGAAAAAGTTGAAATATGCGAGAAAAGGACCATATAGAGCATGCGAAACCACCCCACAAGGTATCATTTGTGTGGAAACTCTTGATGGAATTTAAACCATTGGATTCCTCAATGGGAACAAACTTAAAAGATATTATGATCCTTTAAGCCAAGAGGAGCTACATGCCATCCATCAAAAAGAGGCATCCAAGCTGAGGCTAAGGAGCGACAACAACGCATAAGATGCCAACGAGAGGCCAACCTTGGAGTTTCACATGCATTCCATGTTGAAGCAGAGGATGATTGGTTGGACTCTGACACACCTCTATAATACCCTATTGAGCTAAATAGCACCTATAGGAAAGTGCTATATAACGCCTTATTGGACACGGGTGCTAAATATAATCTATTGTCATAGGGAGTGTGGTGTCAGTTGGGAAGGCCATCTCTATCTGAGATTACTATCCAAGTCAAGGGTGTCAACAAGAAAAAAACTATGATTTTTGGAATCTGACACACTTTTGTCAGTTATGACAACGTTGTTGTAGCTTAAGACTTTTTTGGTCATGCTTGATGGCTCTATGGAAGGAAATATAAACCTAGGACACATGTGGATAACAACAACCAAATGACTATTGATTGGGGGACTGGGAGTGTCACAACACAGAAACCAAATCTTAGCCCTACAACTTAAGCAATAGTCCCTAAGATATTAACTCCTAAGAAAATAAAACCCAAAACATTGCATGTCCAGGAAGTTGAACCATATGTCCCTATAGCCCAACTCTCTAGAGCTTCAACTTCTGTGTTGAAACAAAAAATGAGGCACACAAGACTCATTGCAATATAACTAAGAAAACATACAAGTGGGTCCCTAAAGCTTCTTTAGTGACAATTTGTGGTGCTAAAAAACAGAAACCTTGTAAGAAACGCCCCACTTGCTCCAAGAAATGTAAGAAAACTTTGCATTGAATTTCTAAATGACTATTGGAATCCCAAAGCTACTATCAAGGAAATAATCAAATCTGGGTGCCAACACGTAAATTGTGTTTTTACCTATCACCTTGGCCCATGTGAGACAAACCTTGTAACGATAAAGCGGATTGAAGATCATGGGAAGGAAAAGATCACAGAACACTATACACCTGATCTGGAGCTAGTTTGGGCGTCCAAGCAAGAACGACTTGTTTCCCTCAACTCAATTATTGAAAAAACAAGTGAAGCTTCTTGCTCTTCATGTAGTTCATATACAAAAATAGAAGTTTCAACACAACCTCCACCTACCATTGTAAATATCCATACAAACAAGAAAGAATTTACACCTCTCGTTGTAAGTTCTCCACCTACAACAATGTTGCAAAAAAATCATGGGAGAGTACCTTACCACCCTTGCAACTAGATGAAACGCTAAGGGTGATCAACAACTATTGGTCAAAGTGTTCACCCATGACAACTTGGAACAATTGGTTTCAAAAGGTGATGACATCATTCCCAAAGGTAGGATCTACCTAACGAAGGGGGAGTGTATGTTGACATCCATCATTCACTTGCTCCCCTCTTAACCTTCCTCCTTGACCTCTCAATGTTCCAATCTTAGGGAATGTATATATATATATATATAGCCCTATACTCAATAAAACAAAAAAAAAAAGTAAAAGAGCAAGAGCCACCAAACAAAAAGAAAACCTACAAGTTCTAGTACATGTTCTAAAAACACATTATGCACAAGGACACGACCCTTTGACATGTTCTTATTCAGAACTAAGGACAACCTAAACTTCAACTTGTATACTTCACTAAACTAATGAAGAACTATAGAAAGAATGAGATGATTTATGCAATAAACCTTAACCCAATGGAGAAGAAGTTGAAAACACATAAACCTGAATGGCTAACAGAATTTGATGACGTGTTTCCTGAAGAAATTTCACAATTATCACCCAAGTGTAAATTTGATCATGCAGTGGAGCTTATTCCAAGAGCTCAATTAGTTACTCATAAATCAAACAATGTGTCAGTGCCCAAGTCTGCAAAACTTAAAGAGCAACTTACTCAACTCCTTGAACAAGGCTTCATTTGACCCAGTGTTTCTCCATGGAGTACTCTTGTAATGTGGCATCTTTGGATTGACTAATGCAAATTAATTCAGGTAACAATCAAGAATAATTATGCTATACCAAGGATTGATGAGTTACTTGATCGATTAACATGGAGCTTCTACTTTCACAAAAATTGATCTGAAGTCCGGGTATTATCAAACCAAATTCAAGGAGGAAGATATACCAAAGATAGGATTCAACACTTGATTTGGACATTATGAGCTTACAGTCATGCCTTTTGGACTTACAAATGCTCTAGCAACTTTCAATTTCCTTATGATCAATGTGTTTAGAGAACACCTTGATGAGTTTTTTCTTTGTCTTCTTTTATGATATTATGGTTTACTCAAAGAACAAGGAAGAACATGAACAACATTTGCGACAAGTAGTATTGAACTTCTACGTCAGCTCATCAGCTTTATGTTAAATGTAGCAAATGCACCTTCTTCACTGATAAAGTGGAACATTTTTTATTTATTGTGTCCAAGGGATGGTGATTCTATCAATCCAAGTAAGATTGAATCTGTCGTAGCTTGGCCTACATTGAAGTCTGTCAAAGAAGTACTCAGCTTTCTTGAAATAACCGGATGGTATCTTACGTTTATCAAAGGCTATGCTAAGATAGCTTCTCCATTGACTAATACCCTTTAAAAAATGCTAAAGTGTTTGCTTGGAATGAACAAGCTAGCTTTGAGAAATTCAAGGAAGCTTTAGTGAATGCTCCAGTTTTACGACTTGTGGATTTCACAAAGACATTCATTGTTCTTATTAATGCAAGTAGACAAGCAGTTGATGGTGTTCTATCTCAAGAAAGAAGACCGGTAGCCTACGAATCTTATAAGTTATGCACCCATGAGTTATATTATCGTACTCACGATTTGGAGTTGTTCGCCATTGTACATGCTCTTAAAGTATGGCGGCATTATCTTCTTGGACAGTGATTTGAATTACATATAGATCATAAGAGCCTCAATTGGATTTATACTCAACCTGACCTTCATATGCGACGATAGAGGTGGATGGAATTATTATGCAAATATGATTTTAGGGTTGAATATAAACCTATGAAGGAGAACTTAGTGGCTGATGCTTTAAGCAAGAAGAGTACCATAGCACCTATTACAACCTCAACTACCTCTTTAATTGACCTTATTCATGAAAGTATAGCGCAAGATCCATTTTACAAAAAAAATCAGTATGTAATGAACTTGGATAATTGCACAAAGAAGCAGTATGTAATGAACTTGGATAATTGCACAAAGAAGCAGGAAAGACAAATTAAAGGCTTCCATATTGAAGATAATGATCTCTACTTCAGCAACCGTCTTTGTATTCTCGATGATTCTAGGATCAAACTTCAAATATTATATGAAGTCCATGATATACCTATTGTAGGACATCCATGTTACATTAAAACTTATGCTACTATAAGGAAGAGTTTCTTTTGGCCACAATTAAAATGCGATGTGTTAAGCTATGTTACAAGATGCTTGACATATCAGTGGGCAAGGCAAATTCAATACCCTAGTAAGCTTCAACCAATTGATGCACCACAAATGAAATGGGAATGCATATCCATGGATTGCATCACATAACTTCATATATCTCTCGGACATGATTCTATTTTTGTGGTTGATATACTTACAAAAATGACTCATTTGTTTCCTATCAAGACGACATTTACGGAAAGGGATATACCTCAAATCTTCATGAAAGGTGTCTTTATGTATCACGGGTTACCTCGCCGTATAATTTTGGATCGTGATGCAAAGTTCACTTCAAATTTTTGGATATCTTTATTCTCTGCCATAGGAACTCAATTGGCCTTTAGTACTACTTATCATTCTCAAACTGATGGGCAAACAGAGAGAACCAATCAAATCATTGAGGATATGTTATGAGCTTACTGTATGCATGAGCAGGGTAAGTGGACCAAATATTTTTATTTGATTGAATTTGTGTATCTCTTTGTTCCAATGTTCAATTGGAATGTATCCTTTTCAAGCACTATATTCAAAAGAGTGTCTTACTCCATTAAAATGGACAAACCCTCTCATAAGGGTTCAAGTATCCAAAGATACATTGGATAAAATGTAATGGCAGACAGATCTCATATGCCAAGACATAAAGATTGCTCAAGATAGACAAAAGAGTTACATTGACCCCAAACGATCTATTCGACTCTTTGAAGAAGGGGATATCGTATTCTTGAGAGTGAAAGCCAAAAGAAGTTCTTTATCAATGGGTAAATGTAAGAAGCTTAGTGCAAGATGTTGTGGACCTTTTGTCATCATAGAGAGAATCAATGATCAAGCTTATAGATTTTTGTTACCACCACATATCAAGGTACATGATGTTTTTCATGTCAGCTTACTCAAGAGGTATGTACTTGATCCAAATCACATTTTGATGACTCTCTGGTAGCTACTTCAATCACCGATGGAGCTTTTGACGTATACCCTAAAGCCATTTTTCAAGTAGAACTAAGCCTCTTCGTAATCGGATCATTCATGAGCACCTTGTCAAATGGATGACTTACCCTGTAGAGGATGCTACTTAGGAATGTGATGATATACTTAGACATAATTATTCAGATTTCATGTCAAGGTGAGGACACCTCAAATTTTTCAAGTGTGGGGGAAATAAGATCCCCGATTTTCAAGTCTTTTAAAAATAAGAAAAATGGATTTCAATGTTCACTTTGTGAATTTTTTGTTTAGAATGCTCATTTGGTAGTGTTGTGAGGTTTTAAAATGAAAAGCAAGGTTGTTTTCATGTTCCAGTAGGTCAAACGGAAGTTTAGTTCAGTTTTGGAAAAGTTCTCTTTTTAAAGTTTTTCATGCTTTTTTGCAAAAAGCAAGCCGGATCCTTAATCGACAAGTCCCAGGGATACTATGGTTCAATTTTGTGAAAATCTGATTTTCATGCACTTTTCTCATTATATTTAGCTTTTCGTGATTTTTGGTGCTTTTTAGTGAAAAGCGAGTTCTCTTTCTTATTCAAGTAGACAAAGAAAAACATGGCTCAATTTTTTAAAATTTTGCTTTTTTTTGCTAATTTTTAGCTTTTCGTGCTTCTTGACGTTTTTGAAAAGCAACATGCTTTTCAGGATGACCTAAATATAAAAGATTACTTTTAGTCACGGTCAATTATAAAAACGACCATCCGTCGATGCAAAAACAAGATTTTTATGAGAATTATTTGTATAAACATTGGTACCATAAATACATTGGGATAGTATGGGAGAGTCATAATTATATCGGGGCATCTCAGTGCAGCATAGTTTAGTCACGGTGGTACACCAAGAAAATGTCGACCCAAGGAGAAGCCATCGGCACCTGTGTTAAAGCTAGCAGGTAGATGACGCAGTACTTGTGCAGTTGTTTGATGTAAGGTATGGCCGGCACTGTCGGGAAGTGTATGTCAAATGTGGCATTTGGTCGGCCATTCATGGATTTTTAGCTCTACTTAGTGCAAGGTTGTCGACGCTTGTAAGGCTCTTTCCGGTATGGTATGCGACATTGGCTATGGTTCATTTTTGCGACCATCTACCTATCCACACTATGACAATTTCGATGAAGTGTGTTATGGTGCGATGGAGGCTTGCGGTCAAAGGCATGGGGAGAAAGGAATCGGGGGGTGCCAAATCTTGGGCATTGACAATCAAACACAATCAAGGGCAGGGGAGTTTCTAAATGTCGACGGCTGAAGTTATATTGGAACGTGGGAAACAAGCCCAAGCTGGAGTTTTTTTGTTTCTCAAAAACCAAAAGCTTAAGTTAGCAAAAAGGATTTTAAAAAAAGGAATGGGATGCATGGGAGGAGTTGCCCACAGCTCGTGAGCAACAGATGGAAAGAGGCGCCAGGTGGGCGAGTTGCAAGATGCATGAGCAAGTGAGACGCCATTTGGAAGAGGAGGCGCCATCATAAAAAAAGGCAGCTCGTGAGAGCGCAGGGTAGAGGAGACCATTGCATGGTCAGGGGGCAAAGGGGGGTGGCCGGCTACAGATAGGAGGGCGGCTGCATCAGGGCTATCGCCAGTCGGTTGCAAAGGAGAGAGGAAGGGTTTGCCAGAGGTGGCGCCACTCAAGGGGGCCGAGCTGATGCCAGGCTAGAAAAGGTAGAAGAAGTTCCAACCAGGGCTCAAAAGGTGCAAAGAGGCATCTTCAAAGCGCCACCTAGCTTGCTTGCTCAAGAGGACGAGGTGATAGAAGATCTTAAAGAAGAAGTGTTGGTTCTAGAGCCAGCAACAAGGAAGGTAGCAGTGGTGCAAGAATCAGCAAGATCAGAAGATGAGTCCAACATTTCTCAAAGCTCCAGCAGCAGTTTGGATACAAATGCTACATGGGAGACAGAATCCCTGTCTTCTAGGTATGCGACTTATGATGTTTTTTATGTGGATGAAGTGATGAACAATGTATGTGAGTTGCCTGCCAGCCAACTAAAGGTCAAAGAGAAGTATAGTGTTTCACCTTGTGTGAATCTGCTAGTCGAGCAGCACTATCAAATGTCGTGTGATAGTGAGTCCCTATTGGAGGACGAGGTATGGTTTGATTATGCATCCAGTTTGATTGAAGAGCAGGTTTATGAGGATGACTTGCAGGAGTGGGAAGCAGAAACAGAGGTATGTCAAAGTGATTTGTCTATGCAGGGGGTGGGGCAACCTTGCCTTGGTGAGCATGTAGAGGTGTACTTTGAAGTTTCAAAGTTTGTGTGTGGCCATGGAGAGTTAGCTCCAACAGATGACTCTATGAAAACTAATACAGGTGCAGCCTATGAGAGCGAGGCTCCATGCAAAGAGGAAGGTTCCGCAAACCTTGCAGGTGCTGAGGTATTTGAGCAGGTTGAAGCTCTAGCAAGTCATGTTCTTGAGTATGAAAAGGTGGCCTTGGCACTGTTTACAGAGGGTTTGGATACAGGTTTGCAAAGGGATCAGGTTTGCTTGGCTATGCAGCAGATGGAGGCAAATGGCATGTTCTTGCTATGTTATGTGATGCTATGGATACATGTGTTATTTGGAGGTTGCTTTACAGGTATTTTTGTATCAGTGGCGAGGCTCTTTTGAAGAAGACTATACTATGGAGGGTTCTCTAACAGGTGACATGATAGCTGCTTGTGGTACCAATGCTTCAAGTGGTCAAAAGCATGTTTATGGTTGGCACGAAGGATTATGGATGCAGGGTGACGAAGATCCATGCTATGGAGAGCTGGAAGGGTGGCATGTCTATTGGCCTACAAGTGCAAAGAGGGGCTTCAATGTACATGCTTTACAGGTGGATGGCCACAGTCAATGCTTTACGTTTGATCCAGGTGGACTATACATCATGCTTGGGGAAGCTTCGAGCTTTCCATTTGACCTTGGAGGGTGATGCAATAGCAGATGCTTTTCTATCTATCTCTATCCTATCTATATAGCCACTATATATCTATTTTATATCATTCTCTCTATGCAGTACTATTTTACCTATATAATGCTACAGTTGAGCATAAATGCTCAACGAGGGGGTGGAGAATGATGGTACACCAAGAAAATGTCGACCCAAGGAGAAGCCATCGGCACCTGTGTTAAAGTTAGCAGGTAGATGACGCAGTACTTGTGCAGCTGTTTGATGCAAGGTATGGCCGGCACTATAGGGAAGTGTATGTCAAATGTGGCATTTGGTCGGCCATTCATGGATTTTTAGCTCTACTCAGTGCAAGGTTTCCGACGCTTGTAAGGTTGGTGCTCTTTCCGGTATGGTATGCGACATTGGCTATGGTTCATTTGTGCAACCATCTACCTATCGAGACTATGAAGACTTCAATGAAGTGTGTTATGGTGTGATGGAGGCTTGCGGTCGAAGGCATGGGGAGAAAGGGATCGGGGGGTGCCGAATCTTGGGCATCGACAATCGAACACAATCAAGGGCAGGGGAGTTTCTAAATGTCGACAGCTGAAGTTATATTGGAACGTGAGAAACGAGCCCAAGTTGGAGTTTTTTTGTTTCTCAAAAACCAAAAGCTTAAGTTAGCAAAAAGGCTAAAAAAAAAGGAATGGGATGAATGGGAGGAGTCGCCCACAGCTCATGAGTAGCAAATGGAAAGAGGCGCCAGGTGGGCGAGTTGCAAGATGCATGAGCAAGTGAGACGCCATCTGGAAGAGGAGGAGCCATCAGAAAAAAAGGCAGCTCGTGAGAGCGCAGGGTAGAAGAGACCATTGCATGGTCGGGGGCCAAAGGGGGGTGGCCGGCTACAGATAGGAGGGCGGCTGCATCAGGAGTCGTTTGCAGAGGAGAGAGGAAGGGGTCAAAGGTGGCGCCACTCAAGGGGGCCGAGCCGCATGGGAGGGCAGCCTGTTGCAAGCAAGGATCAGTGAATGCAGGAGGAGCCACCATACCAGGGCCGCCAAGGCGTGAGGAAGGGAGAGGAGCGTTGCCTGTGAAGCGGCCACCACCAGAACACGCAGGGAAAGGTGGCTAGGGGTGCAAGGCCGCAACGGGAAGGAAGTGATTAGAGAGGAGCAAGGGGAGGCCGGTTGTGAGCATGGCCACATGTACAACAGAAGAGGGTGGAGTTGATCATTTGCAGAGGGCTATATGCAAGAGGACAAAAGCCAAGATCACAAAAAAAGGAGCCGTTTGCTAGCGCTGGGTGCAAAGCTGTCAATGAGCTAGCCATGAGTGAAAGCAAGGCCATGAGGATCAGTCTAAGGGCTGCGGGCTATTAATTACAGCCAGGGCCCTGAGCTGGTGTTGAGCATGTAGGACAGGAGAAGAAACTGCAAGCAGCAGGTATATGGGATCGCCAACGGTATGGAGGAGAGAGATGGCGCTACAGAGGGCTGCCATAAGCTGCAGGTGAAGAAGAAGTCCTGTCGATCATTATTGAGTGACTTGAGTAGGTAATGAAGGGCCGCCAGTTATGAGGATGGAACCCACATGCTTTTTGGTGGTGAAAATCAGGGCTGGTTGGTGGCATGAAAGGAGCGCTGCAAGAGAGATCAGGAGCAAGAGAGAGACGAGGAGAGCACGAGAAGAGGTTTTCTATGTGCATTTGCAGGCTGGGCCATGAGAATCAAAGAGGAAGGCATCCATTTGAGCTCACACAGAAAGGAATATAAAGCATTGTATATCAGTGTTGGCATTCGAATCAAAGTAGACATGATCTTAGAGATATGTTTTGTTATTTCCCACCTCTCTTTCCGTCGCTCTTTTGTCATATTGTAGCGGGCATCTGTGTGTTGTCGAGTATATGTATGCTCTCTATGTAAATGGGGTACACCATGAGGACATGAATTTATAGGCCATCTTTGTGATTGTCGGTGCTCTGCAGAGTCTAAGGGTGAAACTATGTTGACACGCTTGGGGATTGGTTGTGTGTAGTTTGGGGTGGTCGAGAACGGGCTTGGACATTGATTGTTTGCAGTTCGGGAGTCTAGATGTGTGTTTGCTATGGGATAGGGGTGTTGTGGAGTCACTAAGCTATAGAGAGGCATTCACAAAGTGTGCCGGTGGTTTTCCCATTTCCCCCTTTCCAACAGTCACATTAGTTGCCTCTAATTAATCAACTTTTGTTGTAAAAATTGATGGAAAATAGGGGGTGTTGACTATCAAAAGCAAATCCTTGTTTTTAGCAAATGTTCCCAAAAAACAGGACTTTATTCGAGGCCAAAGATGGAGCACTAGTCACTTGCCTTGGGGCACACTCCGGTCTCACCCAGTGTGCCCATAAATTGGCCTGCATTACTCAATTTTCAAGAGCGACAGTTGTGTCTACTATCGCAAGGCTATACGTACATATCATACGGAGTGGTGCAAGCTCTCCATCACCATCTCCATAAGATCGTCTTTCTTTTTCACGAGAAGAAGAAAAAGAACACTCTCTCTACACTTGCTTACTATCTTCTCTTCTCTTTTCACGGTGTGCTCGCTATTCAACAACGTCGTGGCAAAAACTTCTACGTAGCTCTTATCACCGCTCTCTTGTAGCTAATCAAGAAGCCTTTCAACAACCGTAATCACTTCTAAAGCACAGTAAGAAGCTCTAAAGTCCATAGCCATCATCTCTTTCTCTCTCTACTTTGTTTTCTAAGTAACTACCCTCTCGGTAGTTGTTTTTTTATATACAAGGATATGTATGGACTTTTCCGATGTGTACAAGGATTTTCAATGCTTGTTTCATCATTTTTAACATGCTGATTTATGCAGACGGTGTGTTTATGGTCGTGTATGTGCATAAAAAGTGTTTTTCATTACATGTCATGTAGGCGATAGGTACACTGTTTTGATCGTATCTCCCAAAGTCCTATGAATCAAGTCAAACCCCTTGAACTAGAGATTAAAATAATCATTTAGAAAATTCTCTCTCTGTATCACGTGAAAATTTTGCACGAGTAAAGTGTTATGGTCAAAATACAACTTGCTGCCTAAAGTGTTATGGTCAAAATACAACTTGCTGCCTATTGTACTTGGTTGAGGCTACTTGGAGAACCACCATATAAATTCATCGAATGAACAAAAACATTTAACCAAATCAAAAACTTGATTAAAATTGTTGATAAATATATTTACATCTTTGATATCACTTTGTGAGTGTGAGTTATTAATCGTTCCTTGTATGGAGTTACCTACGCATGTAGGGGTGCTACTTAAGGAGAGTACATATAGCATCGTGAGTTTGATGATTGGTTCATATATGTTTTATGAATTGTTTTGGTGATTTGATTTCAAGTATTTGATGTCCATAAACATATGTAGAAGTATATGGTTAACCAACCCGAACTATCGGACAAATATGAATAAGGTGGCTTTCTTTTCGTGTCACGGTTGTTTTCATAAGTCTCATATGCGCAACGTGATGTGACAAGGTGTTATTCTATATTATGGGGCTAATCTTGATACATTGTTTTTAGGTCTAATACTTTCAATTTCATGTTATGCATGCACTCCAAAATAGCAAAAAAGTTGTTTTTTGCATGTATGTGATGTTATGGCATATGGTTGACCAAAGTGGTGGGGCTTTTTTGCATCATGGTTCAATTGATGGAATGATGTCATATGATGTATAAAACCTCATGGATGGATATGGATGCATTATGTACATGGGTATAGTGCTTTCCACCCTTCTATGTCAAAACTAGCTCTATGTGCTAGGGGGTAAGGTGTAGTCATAATGCATCACTTTGCATGGTTAAACATTGTCAAAATGGGATTTTGAAGTCATGTTTAGTCATTGGTCATACTTCTTTTATGCATAATAAGTAAGGGCCATGTATGCGGGCTCAGTTTGATTGCAATGGATATGTTAAACTCAAAGTGTGGGAGTCGGTTCAGTAAGGAATATGGTTTATGTTCAAGGGCTAAGATCTCTCATGGATTATGGTTATGATTTTGATTGTGAAAGTCGGTGTGGCTCTTAGGAATTTTTGTTGTCAAAATTTTTGCAGCCATATTATGTGCTAAAGTGATTTTGCAGGATTGCATGTGCATCACCCTGAGTTGGGTGGAGTGCTCACCCATGTGAGCACTCCACCCATGTGATGAGATTTTGCAGGATTGCATGTGCATCACCCTGAGTTGTGGGTGGAGTGCTTACCCATGTGAGCATTCCACCCAGGTGATGAGATTGGATTATGGTTTATGGTTTTGGATTGGATCATGAAGTGGTTTGATAGTGGATGTGTAAGTGTAGAGACCCTCTACAGTTTGATTGCTTGGAAAAGATTGTTTGTGCATATAAAAAATTCTATTGTGGTTGGATTCATGTGTTATGTTTCTCATGGCAGCATGGCTACAAAATTAGGATCACCTACATTGCTTAGCCTTAGATGAAAGGATCGATGACCTAGGGCTTTGCAAGATTGGGGTGTTGCCTAGAACTTCTTTTTTTGTTACGCTCATCTATACGGTTAGTGTGTCGGGGGTTGAATGACCTACGTAGCTAATGCATCAGGGATCTTACCTCGGCTTGGCCTAAACACCCAATGTTGGGTATCAAAGAGGTGTGGCACCTAAACTAGTATGGTTGGTGTTGATATCCTACCACCTGCTAGGGGATCCTTTCAAAGCTCGGGTTCATGGAGGGAGGTGAAGCAACCTCAGCTTATGTCTGACTTAGATAAGTTGGAGGTGTTCTAGCTCACTCCTTGCAAAGTGAAATTCTATATGTCCATAGTAGAGAGAAAGTGGATAGGCGGACCGGTTAATCTCTGCACACAGGGTTCAATACTCTGCTAGTCATTTATATATTTTATGTTATGGTATACCAAAATTTTATTATTGCATTAATTTATGGTTGTATAGTTTCATTTAGATAAGACATTTAAAGATTCTCTTATGTCATTCTCGTATGTCTGCATACTCTATTTCACCCTCCACTCTCTCTCTCTCTCTCTCTCTCTCTCTCTCTCTCTCTCTCTCTCTCTCTCTCTCTCTCTCTCTCTCTCTCTTCCCACAATGTGGTGTACACATATATCCACCCTCCATCTTGTTATTTTCTTGAGTACTCTTTCATTCATATCACCCATTGAGAGGTAGCGCTAGTCGCTAGGTGCCATTAGATGCAACCAAGCTCATGGTTTAAACTCCATGCTAGGTTGGGTGTTGAGAACTCATCCCTTATGCAAATGCTTCCACAACTTTCTCATATATTAACATAGTATAAAATTATAAATTGTATATTTTTTTCATAGACCCTCGGGGAGGTGTATCTCTAAAAAAATAAACAAGTGGTAAAATAACGGGTAATCTGAGTCAAAGGAGAAACTAGAGAAGGAAAAAACATAAGAATACACTTTGGAAAAAATGAGAGAAACCAAAATGGGACAACTAAAGTGTAGATAAAGAGGAATCAAGTTGATACCTGGTATGATAAGAAACCTTGCATTGTCAAATCAATCAGCAAGCTAACAGAGCAACACAAGCTAAAGCAATTCAAAAGGGATGTCACTTTTAGTAAACTAACCAATGAAGGGATAAAATATGAGGAGAAACTAGTAGCTTATAAACACATGGTCGGAAGTTTCTTTAAGAAGTGGCCAGGGTGATGTCCCCATGATAAGAGAAAATGCCAATTATATCCCCCCCCCCCAACACACACACACACACACACACACACACACACATCCCTCATGTAATCAAGTACTAAAGAATCTACCCAAGGTAATTCTGACAAAGAAAATGGGACCACGATCTAAGTGGACCACCTTTAATCTAGAGAGCCTCACAATAGACCTTCAATTACTAATGGGGGATAAGCCCAATTATGCATGTATGGAAGATTGTAAGCAAGCTATCAAGGAAATCAAATGGCAACCTCAGCTAAAGATAGCAAGCTTAGAACAAGAAATACAAAGCTTGGAGATTTCACCAGATAAGAATGATGCAAGTGTGTAGGAGGAGTGCATGGTCAAAGTCATCAAGTTACTAAAGCACTAATACCCAATTGGTCAAGGAGGAGGTACACTTCATGGAGAGTGGTGTAGAAAAACTTTGAGGTAATCCCACATTGTTGTATGTCATAGCACCATCAGCTAAAGCCCAACCTAGATTCTTTCCAGTGCTATACCCAAGGATGATGAAGCCAACAGATGTTGAAGAGTATGTGGTGCTAGTGGAGAAGTTTATTGTGAATGGGGCAAGCAAATGGAAGAAAGCCACAAGTTCATAAAGTAGATACTTCAAGAAATCCCATAGGGGGATACATTCAAAGATATCTTTGTAGAATGAGCCCAACATCAAAACAAGTTGGTCAAGCTATCCAATATTGTGTTACAGCATCATGTTTTAGCACAGAAGATGTCGCTAGAGAAGAAGGAAACAACCATTATGGACCTAGATGTGTAGTGGTTGGCAGAGAGGCTATTGAAAGCAAGGTGGAAACCAATTGTCCAGCCTTTGTAACTAGGTTGGCAATAGCTTACTGGTGCACTTTGGTAGCAAGAGCAAGGATAAGATTTGATTTGGTAGAGATAGAATACACGGAAGGAGGGAGATGCAAGTGCCCAAGGCTCACTTATTTGAAAGGATAAGGGCCTTAGAAATAGGCAGATTCATTTGGCACGGTTCTCAAACCATAGATCTTCTAAAAAGGAGAGAAACTAAAAGAGGAGAACCAAATGACAAGCAAGTAAAAGAGGACCTTCAACCTGACCATGAGAAATGCGGGTCATAGCCACACACTAGGAAAATTAGGACATGGCTAAATGTGGAGAGTTGAATCCCATAATAGAAGAGATGGATCTCATACCAAATTTTGACAATAATTGAGATCAACCACCAGATAATTCATGGGCTTTTGAGGAGCTAATTCAAAAAAAGGGAGAAGAATGTTAAAGGTGAGAATCCAAAAATGGCAACCAATAGTCACAAATAGTTGGAATCAAGAAGCAATATTCAAGAAGTACAACGGGTATTACAGGTAAGGATAAAAGGAAGCAGATAGTCAAACATTGGGGTGGGTTGCGTGAGTGCATGGTTGACTTAAGCACCATTGTAATTCATAATTAAGTGCTTAACCATTGTATGGCACAAGTTTACATATTGTACAATGTTATTTCTAATAATTATGAATGAGCAAGTGATGTATTGGTCTTCGATTGTACATCTCAGGGAGACTTATGTACCTATCATTAGGTACTTGATAGGTATATCCCTTATGTCCCTCATGTGTCTGGTGCTCGCATGGTCATGGACTATAGCCAAAGTTAACTAACCCTATCATTTAAAAATACTTAAGGGTATTGTCTGATTAGAAATCTCTCTCTCTCTCTCTCTCTCTCTCTCTCTCTCTCTCTCTCTCTCTCTCTCTCTCTCTCTCTCTCTCTCTCTCTCTCTCTCTCTCTCAAACTGTGGCTAGTTGTGTCTGCATGGCCTTTTGTGAGGGTCGTATGTGAGGTTTTTTTAAGCCAAGCACAGGAGGCCAAGTTACCCAGTTTGAGGTGGATTAGGTTTCTCAAGATCCCCATTCCTCGCCATAGGACATGTATAGATGAGTATAGGTGCTTTGATGCCAAGTTGGGAGTCTTTTGCTAATTGTTTTTTAGTAGTATATGCAATTCTATTCCTTGTTAGCACCCTTTTATGGTTTGATATTTTGATCTTTGTGCAAAGGAGTGGAAAATCTCCGCATAAATTTTGCCATATATTTCTAGTCTCGGTGTCTTGCATTTGCTCTTGTCAGTCATGGGTGGAAAGTCTAAGAAAGAAGAGTATTACACCAAGAAGTTTGATGGCACAAACTTCATGATATGGAAGGAGCATTTTGTTTCATGTCTTGGCTAGTTAGGGCCTTGCAATGCCATTGAAAGAGCGTAAAGAGGATGTTTACATTGATGATCAATGAAGGGAGCTCAATGTTCGTGCTATGGTGACCGTTTGGCTGCACCTTGGTAAGTCCATTTTCTTTGCGATTATGGACAAGACTATTGCAAAGGATCTATGGAAGTCATTATGCTTATCTTGAAATTGCAAGAGGGGGGCAAGAGTTCCTCGAACAAAGTTTTTCTCATGAAAAAGCTCACACGTTTGAATATGAAAGAGGGCAACAATGTCAGCAATTACAGCATTTTGGCTATATCTTTTGTGTTAAAGTATTCTAATTTTAGTCTATGTGAGCATTGCATAGACGGGAAACATACTAGGCTTACCACTTTACCATTAAATCAAAAGTTGGGAACTCCTCTAGATTTGGTTCATAGCAATCTATGCGGGTCTATGCTGCATCTCTAGGGGAGGCATCATAATTCTTGACTTTTATAGATGACTCTACTTGAAAGGTGTGGGTCTACCTCTTGAAGAGGAAAGACAAAGTTTTCAGTGTCTTCAAAAAGTTCCTAGCTATGGTAGAAAACCAATAAGGAAAGAAGTTAAAGGCTTTGCACACTTGTAGAAGGTAGCGAGGTGGATGACTGCAAGCAGTTGAGCTTCAAGGAGGGATGGGCATTGCAACAAAGAAATCTCTCTCTCTCTCTCTCTCTCTCTCTCTCTCTCTCTCTCTCTCTCTCTCTCTCTCTCTCTCTCTCTCTCTCTCTCTCTCTCTCTCTCTGTGTGTGTGTGTGTGTGTGTGTGTGTGTGTGTGTGTGTGTGTGTGTGTGTGTGTGTGTTAGACCTTGCGCCTTCTCTCCCTCTACTATGCTCTATGGTGCATGCAAGCCGACCAAAGGTTCATAAACGCACGGATGTGCGCCATGTGACAAAACACCTATCTCTAGTGCAGTGTGCTAAGATGGAGCTACCTACAAATGAGTAGGGAGATGTCTATCAAACTCCACCCAAGGTGATGGCCACCTTTCGGTAGAAGATGCATGATAGTGTGATGTCACCAAGCTGTATGAGAGTAGGCCTCAGCAAGATCAAGGATGAAACTATGTATGTAAAGGTTCAAATGATGATTTGGGTTGAACTCAATCTCATGAGAGCAAACATGGGAAAGAACTTGTCAAAGCCAAGGAGGCATGCAAAGATTATTTGTATAAAAAATTGACAGCACAAATGCATAGTAGGATGAGGGTAGAAATAGAGGTAGCATAGGTCCTTTGGAGAAAGGAATTGGATGCAACAATCACAACCTTTGCGTTTTGGAAATTAGAGATGGAGAAGTGTATGAATGAAAAGAATGCCCTCATTGAAGGACTCAAGAGAGAGTTTGCAGAGTGCAAAAGTAAATTAGAAAAAGATAAAGTTGACTAGCCCACAGTGATCGAGGTATTGAACAATATCAAAGAGCATGTAAAAACTCTTGAGGAGCAACAAAAAACACGGGCTCTTCCAAATGAAGAAGAAGGCGAACGAAGCAAAGAAGTGGATTGAGACTACAAAGAAAGGAAAAGGTGGAATGTCTTCTACCACACCCCCATCCACCATCATTAACTTGACCTTGGAGGAGGAGCAAAAAAGGAAGACAAGAGCTCGAGTCATGCACGTGTCAATATCCTCAAGGACACTAACAATGTGGAAGAAGAAGTGAACGAACTTCTGAAACGAATGAACATCCCCAAGCCTACTCACACAGGGGCCTAGAGAGTGGGAAAGAAAGGGAAGGATGGGACAGGTATCTCCAAATAAAAGAGCACTCATTATATGCTTTCCTACTTGGGAGGCTAGGAAGGAGTTTTTGAAGAAAGACCATCACTCAAGAAAGCCGAGATTTTATTGGGGAATGATCTCACCCTAGCACACATAGCGCACATGCAAGAGAAGGTTCCGGAGATCAAGGCAGCCAGAGAGAAAATAAAATTTACATCTTACAGAGGAGGGAGAGTAGTGATTCTGGAAAAAAAAAAAGCACCACATGACGGTGCAAGACCTATGGGACAACAAGCCTAAAACTAGTAGCATGGAATTGCAATGGGTCATTGAAGCTAGATGTGGGCACCTTTGAAGATAGCTTTGGAGGTAGAGATATTTTTTTCTACTCAAAGATTCACCAAACTCATGGTGGCACATTACCTAGAGTGTCGGGGTATTGTTGGGAGACTACTTGTAGACAGTAAGTGAGATCAGAGTATAGAGTACATGGGTCAGGAGGTGTGGCAGTCTTATTCATGGAGGAGTTGCGGTCCCTCATTTGTATTGTCCGTAGAGATGAGCATGCCACGTATATGTGGATCAAGGTGAGAGCAAAAACTAGGAGGCCACTCTACATTGCAATATGCTATTTTCCACAAGGCACGTCTCACTATGCATCCCCCAAGGGACAGTCACCTTATATGATTTTAGATGAGGACATATGGGAGTTCTCTAGAGATGGGGATGTTATCCTTCTGGGGGACTTTAATGCTAGAATGGGCCACTCTCAGACAGTCTTCTACGATACCTCAGAGGGGATCTTGAAAGAATTGGATGTCAGTGATATGGGTTTGGCCAAGTGTTTGCAGGGTGAGGAGCACTAGTTATGGGGGATATTTTATAGACATGGGCACTGCACATGGACTAGCCTTTTTGATGTTAAGTATGGAGCCTGATTTACCCTTGTAATTTTCTGTGGTAAAAGCGCACATTTGTAAGGCCGCCATTATGAGGAGAAGCCATCGTGCGTGAAGGAAAATCACTCACCGGAAACCAAAATTTTCACGGACAAGAATCAGGGGCAACTTTAAAGGCCTCGGGGGCGGAGGCCCCCGAGACTTTTTTTTTCGCCGGAGACTTCTTTTTCGCCGGAATATTATGGCCGGACGGCGGCCGGAAAGTGGTCAAAAAACAACCGGTCGGTTGGCCGGTGGCCGGTGGTCGGAAGTCAATGGCCAGTGGCTGGTGGCCGAATTCAAAAGTGGACTTGTCTTCTCAAGGGCGGCCACACATGGGCGGATTGGAGGGTCCGATTTGGACTTATTCGCACAAGGGCGGCTACACATGGCTGTCTCTCATAAGAGAGGGCATCCCTTTTGGCCTATAAAAGGAGGCCACTTCTACACACATTTCATAGTGTGAAGTTGATGCAACAAGGTGAGTGTGAGGTGGTGAGAGTGAAGCAAGGCGGGAGCTCTATTAAGGGTTTAATCCCTTTGTAAACTACTTCTTCTTTTGAAGTGCTAAAGCCATTGAGTGGCTGCTTTCTCGTGGACGTAGCCCACATTGGGTGAACCACGTATATCGTGTGTACTCTCTCTCTCTCTCTCTACTCTATAATCTCTTGTGTGTGAAATCTATCTCTCTCCATTAAGTAATCTACTCAAATATCTATTTAGCTACGTCTTATTTCCTAACAACTGGTATCAGAGCAAGGTTTGCTCATAGCTAAATTATCTCAAGGAAAGGATTCCTTGAATTGAGTGGGAGTTATGGCGGAGGAAGGGAAGCTCAAGATTGAGAAGTTCAACGGCAAAAACTACCAACATTGGAAGATGCAGATTGAAGACTATCTCTACCAGAAGGACCTCTATTTGCCACTAGGCGGTCTTGCGAAGAAGCCCGCAACAATGGCAGATGAAGCATGGATTGTCCTTGATCGAAAGGCACTGGGAACAATCCGGTTAAGCTTGGCGTCAACGGTGGCCTTCAATGTTTCGGAGATGAAGACCACGGAGGACTTGATGAAGTCACTTGACGACTTCTACGAAAAACCATCGGCATCCAATAAGGTATTTCTTATGAAACGCTTGTTCAATCTAAAGATGGCAAAGAATGGTTCAATTGCAGAACACCTAAATGACTTTAACACAAACATAAGTCAACTTCGATCAGTGAAAATCAATTTCGATGACGAAGTGCGAGCTCTCCTTATACTATCATCTCTACCGGATAGTTGGGACAGCCTTGTGATGGTTGTAAGTAATTCTATCTCTGGCACAAATACTCTTAAGGTTGATGATGTTGTGGGTGTCCTCCTAAGCGAGGAAATGCGAAGGAGAAGCACAGGAGAATCATCAAGTGCTGCACTATCAGTGGAAATAAGAGGAAGGCTTAAGGAGAGGTTCAAAAACCAAAAGGGTCGTGATCGCTCAAGGCGGAGCAAGTCACGCACAAAGTCAGTTCTTGAATGTTGGAACTGCGGCAAGAAGGGCCACGTCAAGAAGGATTGCTGGTCCAAGAAGAAGAAGGAGACAGAGTCTCAAGACAACAAGCCAACATCGGAGGCCAATGTGGCAGGTAAAGTAGAGCAAGATGCTCTAATTCTCTCATTAGACAATGTGTCTAATTCCTGGATAGTAGATTCCGGGGCTTCATTCCATGCGACACCACACAAGCAACATTTCCAAGACTACACCAAAGGTAATTTTGGGTATGTATACTTGGGAGATTATGAAGCTTGTGAGATTGTCGGCAAAGGTACAGTTTCTATCAAAACTGCTAACGGAAATGAATGGAAGCTTAAAGATGTTAGGCATGTTCCTTCTCTTCGCAAAAATTTGATCTCTACAGGACAATTGGACGATGAAGGTCACAACATTGCATTCGGAAACAAACGGTGGAAGATCTCAAAGGGATCTTTGGTGGTTGCCAAGGGTGAAAAAGTCGGTACACTTTACTTGTGTACTGTTAGCACGCAACCTTCAGCTTGTGCAGCAACTACAAAAGTTGACAGTGCGGTGTGGCACTACCGACTTGGGCATATGAGTGCCAAAGGAATGCAAATCCTTCAAACAAAGAAGCTTCTACCAGGTTTGAAAGAAGTGGACTTAGAGTTCTGTGAAGATTGTGTTTATGGTAAACAAAAGAGGGTAAAATTTCAAAAATCAGGAAATGAAAGAAAAAATAAAAAACTTGAGTTGGTTCATTCTGATGTTTGGGGTCCTGCAAGTACACCATCGCTTGGTGGTTCATTGTACTATGTAACATTCATAGACGATGCGACTAGAAAAACATGGGTTTATGTCATGAAGAATAAATCCGATGTATTTTCCATATTTCAAAGGTGGAAAGCCTTTGTGGAGAATGAAACAGGTACCAAGGTTAAATGCCTCACATCCGACAATGGAGGCGAATATTGCAGCCAAGCTTTTGAAAGCTTTTGTGCTAGCAATGGCATTCGGAGGCAAAGGACAACCCCAAGGACACCTCAACAAAATGGGATTTCGGAAAGGATGAACAGAACAATCATGGAACGAGCACGAAGCATGCGGCTACATGCAGGCCTACCGCTTGAGCTTTGGGCGGAAGCTGTAAGTACGTCTGTGTACTTAATCAATCGGTCACCCTCAACGGCATTGGATGGGGGAGTTCCAGAAGAGGCATGGACAGGTAAACCGGTAAATTATGCATTTCTCAAAGTGTTTGGGTGTGAGGCTTTCATGCACATAGATAGAAGCCTAAGATCAAAGTTAGATACAAAGTCCAAAAAGTGTTTCTTCATTGGCTATGGAGAAGGAGACTTTGGGTATCGCCTATGGAATCCTAAAGATGGTAAAATATTAAGGATTAGGGATGTAATTTTTAATGAACAAAATATGTACAAAGATTACTTGGAAAGAAAACAAACAAAAGAAACAGGTGATGAGTACATGGAGCTTGAGGATGGTGAAGACTCAAGGACTGCAAACGGTGACAATGTGCAACAACGTCGACCAAATGAGGAGCCTCAACCTATTCCCCGAAGATCTACAAGAGCAAGTAGAGCTCCAGAAAGGTTTGTTCCTTCCTTCAACCATCTCTTGATCTCAGATTCTGGAGAGCCGGAATCATATGAAGAAGCTATGCAACATGAATCCAAAGAAGAATGGACGAAGAGCATGCAAGTGGAGATGGACTCACTACATCGCAACCAAACATGGGAGTGGGAGTTGGTTGAGTTGCCTAAAGGTAAGCGGGCACTTCAAAACAAATGGGTGTACAAACTACAGGAAGAAGAAGGTGGGAAGAAAAGGTACAAGTCTAGGCTTGTGGTAAAAGTTTTTTCTCAAAAGAAAGGTATTGACTTCAATGAAATATTTTCTCCTGTTGTAAAAATGAACTCAATTAGGCTTGTCTTAAGCCTTGTGGCTGCTCATAATCTAAATCTCGAGCAAATGGATGTAAATACGGCATTTCCTCACGTTGACTTAGAGGAGGAAATCTACATGCTTCAACCAAAGGGGTATGAAGTAAAAGGTAAGGAGAAAATGGTTTGAAGATTAAAGAAGAGCTTGTATGGTTTAAAGCAAGCATCAAGACAATGGTACTTGAAGTTTGATCGATGGATGTTGGATCATGGATTCACAAGATGCAACTCGGATCACTGCGTCTACACGGAGAATTTGGGAGATGGGAAATTCATCATCCTAATGTTGTATGTTGATGACATGTTGATTGCAAGTGCTAACATGCAGGACATCAAAGACCTAAAAGAGGAGCTGTCCAAATCTTTTTCAATGAAAGATTTAGGTGCTGCAAAGAGGATACTTGGTATGAAAATATCAAGGGACAGGACGAAGAAGACGATAAAGCTGTCTCAAGAAGATTACATCAAGACGGTACTAGAAAGGTTTGCAATGCAAAATGCAAAACCAGTTTCTACACCTTTGGCTGGTCATTTTAAACTAACGAAGGATATGTGTCCAAAGACACAAGAGGAGATAGCCTATATGTCTAAAGTTCCATATGCTGCAGCGGTAGGTTCTCTAATGTATGCTATGGTCTGGACAAGGCCAGACATTGCACATGCAGTGGGAGTTGTGAGTAGGTTCATGGACAACCCAGGTAAAGAGCATTGGCAAGCTGTGAAGTGGATACTTAGGTATCTAAAAGGGACAACAACAAATGCTTTGTATTTTGGAGGAACTGATATTTTTCTAGAAGGGTATGCTGATGCAGATATGGCAGGTGACAAAGATACTCGAAGGAGCACTACTGGCTATGTGTTCACGGTTGGAGGCACAGCAGTAAGCTGGGCTTCAAAGCTGCAGAAAGTGGTTTCACTTTCTACCACGGAAGCAGAGTATGTAGCAATGACGGAGGCAAGCAAAGAAATTCTGTGGCTTCACAGATTCTTAGAAGAGCTTGGATTCAAACAAGACAATTGTGTCTTGTACAGTGATAGCCAAAGCGCTATCCATCTTGTGAAGAACTCAGCCTTTCATTCAAGGACAAAGCACATTGAGGTGAGATATCACTTCATACGCGCTCTTTTGGAAGAGGGACAACTAAAGCTAGAAAAGGTGCATACAAGTGAAAATCCTGCAGACATGTTTACACAGGTGGTCAACAAGGAGAAGTTGAGCTTTTGCTCATCTTCAATCGGCATTCAAGGATAAGAAGCCAGAATGGAAAGCAGTCATAGGTTTGGTTTGGAGATCAGTCTCCAAGTGGGAGATTGTTAAGTATGGAGCCTGATTTACCCTTGTAATTTTCTGTGGTAAAAGCTCACATTTGTAAGGCCCCCATTATGAGGAGAAGCCATCGTGCGTGAAGGAAAATCACTCACCGGAAACCAAAATTTTCACGGACAAGAATCAGGGGCAACTTTAAAGGCCTCGGGGGCGGAGGCCCCCGAGACTTCTTTTTCGCCGGAATATTATGGCCGGACGGCGGCCGGAAAGTGGTCGGAAAACAACCGGTCGGTTGGCCGGTGGCCGGTAGTCAATGGCCGATGGCCGGTGGTCGGAAGTCAATGGCCGATGGCCGGTGGTCGGAAGTCAATGGCCGGTGGCCGGTGGCCGAATTCAAAAGTGGACTTGTCTTCTCAAGGGCGGCCACACATGGGCGGATTGGAGGGTCCGATTTGGACTTATTCGCACAAGGACGGCTACACATGGCTGTCTCTCATAAGAGAGGGTAGCCCTTTTGGCCTATAAAAGGAGGCCATTTCTACACACATTTCATAGTGTGAAGTTGATGCAAGAAGGTGAGTGTGAGGTGGTGAGAGTGAAGCAAGGCGGGAGCTCTATTAAGGGTTTAATCCCTTTGTAAACTACTTCTACTTTTGAAGTGCTAAAGCCATTGAGTGGCTGCTTTCCCGTGGACGTAGCCCACATTGGGTGAACCACGTATATCGTGTGTACTCTCTCTCTCTCTCTCTCTCTACTCTATAATCTCTTGTGTGTGAAATCTATCTCTCTCCATTAAGTAATCTACTCAAATATCTATTTAGCTACATCTTACTTCCTAACATTTGAATGGTCTATAGATATTTCCAACATCGAGTGAGTTCACTTGTTTTCCTCACAGACATGGGGATAGCACAGTGGATTATGTTTTGGCTCGACCCAGTTTTATACCCTCTATTTAGGATTTTTCAGTCGGGCTCAGGCCTATTGGGGTAGCAGTAGATCATGTCCTTCTCACATTTACTATCTCTTTTCAGTTCATCACGGCTCGATGGCACAAACATCTACACATACTCGATATAATTTCACATCAGTAGAGATTGATAATGTCTACATAGATGGCATATACAGATGCTTATCTACTAAGGAGTCGGGACTTCCATTAGAGGAGCTTACCCAGATACTGATAGAGACATTACATGATGCAGCAGTAGAGGCATATCCACACAGCCAGCCTGAGCACAGATGCAATTCTGGGAGCATGCCCAAGAACAATTGGTATGGTGAGGAGTGTAGAGAGACGAGCGCCACACTTCAAAGAGAGGTGTTTTTGGGAGTCATTACTCATAGATAGTCACAGATTTTCTTTCAATGGCTTGTACAACAGAAGAAGAGGGCCTAAATTGCTCAGCTAGAGAAGGAGTTGTATAGGCTATTTTTAAGCCAAGACTCAGGTGAGGCATGGAGATTCTTTTATGAGCACTCCCCTCCACTAGCTATCACATCCACTGAGAGTTGGGGTGAGTATGCAGCATCTCTTTACATAGTTATGGGACAGCTGCCTCTACCAGACACCCCAATACCATTTCCAGAGATGCATTTTCTTTACCACTGAGATGGTGAGGAAAGCTATTGGCAGGATGAGGACTAGGAGAGCGTATGATCATGATGGATTGGTGATGGAGCACTTTATACATGCCCAAGATATGTTTGCAGGACTTCTTGCATTGATGTTCAATTAAGCCATGTGTGAGGGTTTTCCTGATACATGGAGTATGTTGACTATTGTGCCTATTTTCAAGGCAGGAGATCCAACGATGCCCGAGAACTATCACACCATTATGATTGGCACACATTGGCCAGGTTATATGCATCTATTCTTGAGCAGCAATTGAGTAGATGGGCAGAGAGAGCAAGCATATGAGCATCAAGACAGACATGTTTCAAAAGAGGTTTTTCTACTCTTGATCACATATTGACACTCAGAGCTATTATTGAGGAGGGCAGATAACATGATAGGAGGATTTATTGTACTTTTGTGGATTTTTGCAAAGCATTTGAAGCAGTCCCCAGAGCTTGATTGATGCGCAGATTACAGGAGATGGGTGGACCCACAAAGCTGATTTGGGGGATCATGGCCCTGTACAGGACAGTTGTGGGTCAGGTCCGCACTCCCGAGGGGGTACCGTGTTGGAGATTTTTCACTCCACTATTGGGTTGAAATAGAGTTTTCCACTCTCCCCTAATTTATTTGGTATTTATGTGGATGAGGTTTCAGATTACATTAAGAGGCGAGGCGACAGAGGAGCGCAGTTAGCAAGGACTTGGATCTCATTGCTACTATATGAAAATGATATTGTGTTGATCTCAGATTCACCAAAGGGAATGCAACGACAATTGGATACAGTGCACATATTTGCTAGTGATAGCGGCTTATTAGTGAACCTTGGCAAGACCAAGGTTATGGTGTTCAACACCACACCATAGTGGGTCAGGTGACCTACACCTACCTTTTCATATGGTCACGAGACAGTGTAATATAAAGATGCATACACTTACCTTGGTGTGGTCTTTACTAGCCCAGTTTTTTCTTTGAGGAGAGCAGCAGAGACTAGGCTAACGAGAGCATATGCGGCTTTAGGGAAGATGGAGAGGATGTACGCACCTCATAAAGCATAGCTGATGTGACCAAAGTGTCAAAAAGATTTATGAGGTGCAGATATGAGGTCCGCCTTAGCCGGCAAGCTGGCAGTATTGATGGATGATGGAAGTGCATGGAGAGGCCTCTGGTCTCTATAATTTCTTGGATGATTAGGGCCAAGGCCTCTGTATTGCATGAGATTATCTGTGTAGGGCAACTGCTTCCCCATTGGTCATTGGGGAACTTACCAAATCTATTTCTTTCATACATAGTATCTGGGATCTCCCCAGAAACAGATATGCCCATCTAGCTTTGGAGTATTCTTGATAGCTTGCCTCACAGGGAGACACCTCTTGTTGGTATGCACAGATGACAACTTGGCTCAAGTTGCATGGTTTTGACATGGATAGATTACCCCCCTTTCCTTTTGTTGGACGCACCCTCACATGGACTGAGATCACCCAGATCATCAGAGAGGACTTGATTCATTTAGACACTAGGAGGACATGGATATAGCCTATGCATGTGCTTGGCGTGAATATGGATTTCTACAGAGAGCTGTTACCATATACATGTGGTAGTGATGTGTGTGAACACACTAGGACCACCGGGGCATTTTTTCCCTCTTTAGGAGGTTTTTTCCCCCGTGCATTGTATATACGCCCATCACTCTAGGGCTATCGATTTTTCCATTGCACACTAACTAACACATTCTCTATTGTGTGCCTTGAGCTTCCTTCGTCTTCTCCAAGCATTGTGTGTTTCCCTGCAACCCTAATTCCAACAATTAGTATCAGAGCAAGTTACGTCCTCTCGGGCTTAGTCGCCAGCTGCTCCAGCACACGCCTCCTCACTTTCTCCAATTACAGTGAGGTTTGGCAAGCATTCGCAGGTCGACAAATATTTCGGGTGAGCAGGTGCCTTACAGTCTTCTATGATTTGTGCTATGTGCACATGTTGTTTCCACTCCGTTTCTCCTATTTTCAGGCAGTTTTCACATCAGGTGCAGCATTTACCATGGCTAACAACAACACATATGTCTTCAAGATGTTTGTTGTTGAGGAAAGGTTGGATGGGGACAATTACCCTATGTGGGCTTATATGATGCAACACGTTCTTGTGTCAAAGGGCGTCTGGAATATTGTGCAGGGCATTGATGTACGTCCTGGTTCTGAGGATGTAGGCGATGTTGAGGATGTTGCAGGTCTTGCTGCAAGGATTGATGCTATTAGAGTTGTTTTGCCTACGGCAGCACAAGCTCGTTGGGATGTAAAGGATGCGCAGGCTCATGCATTGATTGCGTTGTCTATGAAGCGCACCATTGCTCCTCACATCCGTTCAGCAAAAACTGCAAAACAGGCTTGGGATATATTGGTTGGTGTTTATGCAAGTCACAATGAGGCTAAAATTGCTTTGTTGTGTAAAGAGCTGGAGTCAAAGATTTGCATGAGGAAGATGATATGGAAACTTTTCTTACTGGTGTCAAGGATATTAATGAGCAACTTATTTCTGCGGGTGAAGTCGTTTCAGACGGTTTCCTTGTGCAGATTGTTCTTGATGCCTTACCAGATTCCTACCATACTTTTGCTAGTACTTGGAGACTAATGACCCAAGGAAATCCTAAAGTTGTCAAGTTTGATGCATTATGCACATTGTTGTTGCAAGAGTCACTTTTCAAAAAAACAAGACTAGGTAGCGTGCAGTTGAACACGCTTTTATTGCTTCTCAAAGAAAGGGTGGTAACAGCAATGCAGCCACTTCTTATGGTTCTGCTGCAAGTGGCAAAAATTTTGTTCCTAATGCTTCTGCTGGCAGCAATTTGTCTAGAAATTCTGGTGATAAGGGCAAAAGCAAAATGTGTTGCCATTATTGTAAAGCTAATGATCACTTGATCAAGTCGTGTCCTAAGTTGAAGGCCAAAGAGGCTAAGAAGAAAGAGGGTAGTTCCACTACAAATGCTGGTTCCACTACAAATGCAGCCATTGTTGAGTCTTCTGTGAAAGGAAACTATGTTGCTGATGTTGATGCAGAATGGGATTTTAGCGCAGAGTGCACTTACAATCCTATTGTCCATGATGCATGCTTGTCAGTTGCTGCAGATTCACATGTGTGGTATTTCGACAGTGGTGCTACAAAGCACATTACCTCACATCGTGAATTGTTCACCTCTTTGGAGTCTGTCCCTCATGGGAATTCAGTCACTTGTGCCAACAATGCCTCTTATCCAGTTCAGGGAGTTGGAAAGATTGTGCTTACTGCTGCAAATGGAAGCTCCTTCACACTTGTTGATGCACTTTATGTACCTGGGATCAAGAAGAATCTCTTGTGTGTATCCGCACTTGCTAGGCTTGGACTTGTAGTCAAAATTGTGGATGACAGATGTACAGTTCATGATCTTAGTTTTGGTGATGAAATTGTTGCATCTGGCCTTTTGTGCCATGGGCTGTATAAGCTCACTTTGTATGACAAGTGTGAACAAAATTTTGCAAATGCTGTTGCAAATTCAAGGGCTATTTTACATGCAAAACTTTGGCATGCACGTTTTGGTCATTTGAATTTTGCGAGTTTGCTGCGTTTGTAGAAATCTGATATGGTTGCTTCTTTGCCACCTCTTGAAGCACCTATCAAACATGTTTGTGAAGGCTATATTCTAGGTAAAATGCAGCATTCTAAGTTTCCAAAGGATGGTTCAGTTAGGGCCACATGCAGGTTGCCACTTGTGCATAGTGATGTTTATGGGCCCATGCAAACTCCGTCCTTGGGCAATTACCTGTACTTCGTGAATTTCATTGATGATAACTCCAGGCATGCATGGGTATTTCCGCTTAAAGCGAAGTCAAAAGTTTTTATGTGCTTCAAACAATTTCTGGCTATGGCTGAAAATGTATCAAAATGTACTATGGGCACCCTCCGTTCCGATCGAGGGGGGGAGTATATGTCTCATGAATTTAATGCATTTCTAGCTAGTCGTGGGATAAAACACCAATGTACAGTGCCTTATACACCTCAGCAAAATGCTGTTGCTGAGAGGAAAAACAGGTCACTTACTGAAATGGCATGATGTATGGTCAAAAGTCAAGCTTTGCCGCATTCTTTTTGGCTTGAGGCCATCATGTGTGCCACTTATGTACTAAACAGGTGTCCTATGAAAGCTTTGCAGTCCATTACTCCATATGAAGCATGGCATGATAGAAAGCCTTCTATTGAGCACATGCGTGTTTTTGGTTGTTTGGCATATGCTTTGGTGCCACAAACACAACGCAAAAAATTCGATGATAACGCTGTCAAATGTATTTTTGTTGGTTATAGTGCTAAAAACAAAGGTTACAGGTTGTATCATCCGCAAACAAAATGTATTCTGGTTTCACGAGATGTAGTGTTTGTGGAAGATTCTGTTTCACCCTTGCTGTCATGTACTAGAGACAGTAATGTAAGCTCACAGGACATTTATGACACTTTGTTTCCTCTTTTTAGTGGTGAAAATACGAATGTAAGTTCCAATGAGGCAAATGTACAACCTATGGAGGTTTCTGAAAATGCTATAGATCAGCCTATTACTAATGCATATGTACATGATGTACTTGATGAGGAAAGGGCTAAAAATGAGCAAACAAGGCTTTTGTAACAGTCCAACAGAAAGCATATTGTATGTAAAGCATGAGGGTGATGTACTTATCATTGTGGTTCTTTATGTCGATGATTTGTTGATCACTGGACCAAATGAGAAACATATTGTTGAATTTAAGGCTGATTTGAATGCTAGTTTCAAGATGAAAGATTTGGGGTTGTTGCATCATTACTTGGGTATAGAGTTTAAGGTGTGACGGTGGTATTGCCTTGTGTCAGAAAAGTTACATAGAGACATTGCTATGTAAGTTTGGACTTGCAGATTGCAAACCTATTGCCACTCCCATGGAAATAGGTTTGGAGTTGAGTCTACATGATGCTAGCAATCCTGCTGATGTCACTCTTTATCAAATTGTTGTTGGCTGCCTCATTTATGCATGCAACACGAGGCCGGATATTCAGTTTGCAATCTCACACGTTAGCAGATTTATGCATAGCCCAGGGTCTAAGCATTGCTAGGTTTTCAAGAGGATTTTCCGCTGCCTTAGTGGCACTTTACATCTTGGCTTGTTTTATCCCAAGGGGGGATCATTGCCGCGAGACTTACATGATTTTTTGGACTTAAATTGGGTTGGTTGTTTTGACACGCGAGTGTCCACAAGTGGTTTTTGTTTCATGCTTGGCAGTTCATGTATATCATGATTGAGCAAGAAGCAACCTACTGTGGCCACTTTGAGTTGTGAGGCTGAGTACAGGGCAGTCTTCACAGCTACGGTTGAGTGTGTATGGCTCAGACGCCTTATGGCTGATTTGGGTGTTGGACGGGACACTGCCAACACTATCTACACTGACAGTCAAAGTGCATTGGCAGTTGCAAGGAACCCAATTTTTCATGCTCGCACAAAGCACATTGAGGTGCATTACCACTATGTCAGGGAGAGGCTCTCAGCAAGAGAGATCAGCTTGGCTTATGTGCCAACCCAGGACAACCTTGCAGATCTTTTCACAAAGGCATTGTCTCATGAGAATCTTGAAGCTTTCCGCAAAGCTTTGGGCTTACTCCCCTTTGTGGACTGATCATGTCCTCAGGGCATGGTACTTCCATCTACTCATGTGCCAGCTCTCGTTCAGCGCATCACCCCAGGGGGGATTTGTTACCATATACATGTGGTGATGATGTGTGTGAACTCATTAGGACCACCAGGGCATTTTTTCCCTCTTTAGGAGGTTTTTCCCCCCGAGCATTGTATATAGGCCCATCACTTTAGGGCTATCTATCTTTCCATTTCACACTAAGTAACACACTCTCTATTGTGTGCCTTGAGCTTCCTTCATCTTCTCCAAGCAGTGTGCGTTTCTCTGCAACCCTAATTCCAACAAGAGCATCTTCTTGAGCTTACAGAGGATGGTTTTGTGACCAAACCCACCTACATAGACACCCATCTATCCCCTGGATTTTGCAATGTGTTCTTGGACGGATGCGCACATCATCACATCAGTTCGAGATTAAGGTTGGAAGAATTAGAGGAGTACTAGCAAAGGCCAAGATTTGTCGATTATGCCATATAGAGCCACTGATAGACTAACATCACACATTAGGAAAATTTTGGACTCTCAAATGGGCCCTATAAGGACTTTGATTTTCTCCCTTTTCCAAAATGGGTGCATGATAAAAAAAATTACAAATGAAATCAAAACTTATTGAACCTTTTGGGTTAGAATGTATTCCTCAAGATCTATCCATTGATATATAGCATGCCATCAGATTCCTTATATTCTAGCAGATTCTATTTTTTGACGTGACAACTCCGTCTTATAAATAAAATCTCTCCCCACATTTCACCTTCAGTGGGGAGGCCATAACTTCTACAAATCAACTCTAGATTTTTTGGAGTTTGGGGATTTAGAACCTACTTTTTAAGATCTCTCCGATGATATGGTGGTTGATAGGGTTTTGTTGACAAAGCATTTATGTACTTCACCGGGTTGCCCACTTTGGACAAGAGAGGCAAAGTCAAACCTCCTTATAGGGCCCCATTGAGAGTCCAAATTTTCCCTAATGTATGTCATTGTCCAGTCTATAATGAGATACGAGGCCATTTCCACTTCCTGGTTTTGGACCACAAGCCAAAGTTATGAGATATCATAATCAAAGATGCCTTGGGCTATTTTTATTGGAGTTGGCAGACATAGGGGGAGCCTCTTGAGGAGATCACATAGTAGGAGACGCTCACAAAGGGAGATCACTGATTTCTTCAGACTATATACGTGACATTCAGATGAGCAAGCATCACCGCAAACTTCAGAGTCCACCTATATACCAGAGGTACACTGACTGACAGAGCCATTGAGCTTGGGAGATCTAGACGCCCACAACCGTAAGGGTCATCAAGACATCGGAGGAAGCTGCCTCAAAGGGTCCAGATTGTTCTGGGACAACATGGGAGACACCCAGTCATAGTCCTCACAGAGGAGGACATTAATGAGCTTCGCCAACAACCAATGCTCGAAATCATAGGATAGGATCTTGATTCTAGCATTTCAGCCTTTCATTTCATTTCACTTTAGCTCATTTTAGATTCAGTTTTCAGTCTTTTACACAGACCTTGTATCAGATTCACCATTTGTAAACTCTTTTGTGTCATAGGTCACTTTGGCCTTTTTGAACACGTTAATATATCATTTCATTTTATTTTCTCTCTCTCTCTCCCTCTTCCATTAGCCCAAGTGGGTGCTAAGCACCCACTCGTACTAGAGAGAGAGAGAGAGAGAGAGAGAGAGAGAGAGAGAGAGATTATTATCATCCTTGGAGGTCAAATACAACCTATGGGACCAAAGTTACATGTGATGTAGTATGTATGGAGTTGATGAGTGATTCTAGATGCTCCAAAATTGTGGTGATGAGAGTCGCAATGGAGAGCCTACATTGTGGCTCGGAGAGGAAAGTGTGTAGGTCTAAGTGATGGCTAAAAATGTGAGGGAAGCAATTTTTTATGTGATCAAAAAGTTGAGCACTCTAGCAGTGTGGTGTACTCAGACTCTCAAATTTGCAGTGAGTATAATGTGCACAATTGATTATGGCTTCAATAGTGCATATCATTGACAAGGGGATAGGCCCAAGCATATAAGGGTGAGTACAGTTTCTTCTTTCATCAAAGAACATGATTTTGGCGGTTGGGGGCAATATGGGTGGTGTAATGTATGAAGGGTGAAACCAAATTCCTCCCAATCTGTAATACATTAGTGTTGTAGAAAAGCTTCATTCAATTAGAAGTCTATTAAGGAATCATGTAGCAAGTGTAATACATCCCATCTCCCAAACCACTTTTTTATGTCTTGCATCCATCCTATGCTCAAGATCTTGCTTTTGTGTGTCTTTTGAACTTTTTTCTTGCTTCACATGCAATTATAGGAAGTTGATGTGATGGGTTTTGATGCATCTTTATCATGTAATCCACAACCTTTTCCATGCCCATAACCTCAATTGGAAGAGATCGTGAGTCAAGAAGCAGGAGCATATATGATGTTTGTGTCTTAACTTGGAGAGAGTTTGTAAGAGAATGCTTTTTGGATATTTTCAAACTCTTTCCAAGTAGACTTTGAGATGCTCCCACCCCACGCTTCAACTCTATAAGGAAGAACCGATGTCACCAATGTGTCAAAAAGGTACTTTAGAAGAACCAAACATTGATATTTCCCGCTTTACACATGTTCTCAAATGCATAGTACACTCTCTTCCTGGCTTCCAAACAATGCATAGCACATTCATGCCACTTGTGATTGGGTGGAACCTCAAGGCCAAGGTACTTAAATCCGCTCAATAACTTCAAGTGTCTCATAGTTGTACACAATGCATGGCTTCTCCTTATGGTTGGTTTTCACAAGCATAACCTTTGTTTTGGATTCATTCATGATGATCCCACTATGCAATCAAAGTTCTCAAGGACGACCATAAGCTTTTGTGCATCTTCTAAAGTGTGTGCTAGAAGCACTACATCATCTACATACAACAAAAGCATGATTAACGCATTTGAGAATTAACACATAAAAATTTTGAAATTCCTCTTTCCATGCACAATTTACATATCACATTCTCATAGATTCAAGAAACTACAAACATAAATTCACTTGGCACTCGGAGTTCTTCCATCTTTCTCCACAAATAGTTATGTGGAATCATAGCAAAGGCTTTCTTGAATTCCACAAAGCAACAATATGATCGCTTGTCTTTCAATCGACTTTCCTACGTAAGAACATGTGAGAACACGAAGAGTAACAAGATGGTCAATGGTGCTATGGCATCGATGAGAACCCGCTTGTTTTTTTGCACGCTTGACATAGGTTTCTCAAACCAATCACTTAATTTTATCTCCATTATGCACCCAAAAAGCTTTTCCATAAGAGACCCAATAATTATAGTGCAATAGTTGAGACCCAATAATTATATTCCAAAAGTTATTTACATTCTCTCCTTTATGCAAAGGCTTGATCCAATTACTACTCCAATTATAAGCCATACCATGTTGAAGTGCAAGGTTGAACATATCACACATCCAATCATGTGTAAAATCTCTCATCCATTTAATCATTTCCGGCTTGATACCTTGTAGATCTCCCACTTTGCAAGAGGCCAAATTTTTGAGCCCGCCGCACATGTCCTTGATGGTTTTTTTTTAAAAAGAGGGCATACATGGGAGTGAATCATGAAATGGCATCTTTCCAATATTTAGTTGCTCGTATAGTTGCCTACAATGTGTGTAAATATCCATAAGACTCAAGCTTTACACATGTTCTCAAATGCATAGTACACTCTCTTCCTGGCTTCCAAACAATGCATAGCACATTCATGCCACTTGTGATTGGGTGGAACCTCAAGGCCAAGGTACTTAAATCCGCTCAATAACTTCAAGTGTCTCATAGTTGTACACAATGCATGGCTTCTCCTTATGGTTGGTTTTGACAAGCATAACCTGTCATAAAATATAATATCTAACTAACCCAAATGATTTTCTCATATTAAATTGATCACTTAATGTGGGAGAATAAACGGGAACAAGTGTTAAGATATAGGTATGTGCTTTTAGATCTATCTCAACACGGGGCCAATGTAAAGGGGCCCAAAAGGGAGATGGTCTATCAAAGAGCAAGGCTAACCAATGGAGCATAAGACCTTAGGGTTAGCTTCATTGAAGACCTCCAATAAATGTGTGTAAAAGTCCTTTTGACCTTAAGTAAGCTAGGGCTGAGCTTGAGGTGGGAACCCGGCCCAAGCTCGAGGTGCTTGTCCTGCTTGAGGTGCTTGTCATGCTTGAGGTGTTTTTCATGCTTGAGGTGCTTGATTAAGATGCTTGAGGTGCTTGACTGGCTCCATGCTTGAGGTGCTTGACTTGCTGCATGATTAAAGTACTTGAGGTGCCTTGAGAAGCTTGCCTGAGATGCTTGTGGGAACCCCCCTAGTTCAAGTGCTTTGTCATGCTTGGTGAGTAAGGTGCTTGATCACCTAAAAGTCAAAAGCATTCCTACAAGAGGGGGGGCGAGCCCTTTTCCTAGGGCCTAGAGAGAGAACACCCACTCACACACACAAGGGAAGCCCATCTTGAAGAGGCAGCAAGGACACATGTCAGGCCCCTACCCATGTTACCTTCATGTGTTGCTTGAAGCCTATTGGCTAGGCTTCAAAGGGGTCCAATGATAAATTACATGAATTATCTAATTGTTTTAGCATTTATCAAGTCCTCTCTCTCAAAGGGGAAAGGGGGACACTTGTCCCAAGGCTACCCATGTTGCTTGTAATGGCTCCTGCTTGTGATTGGCTAGGCCTGGAGGGGTCCAATGAGCTTCAGGCATGAGCTACAAGGGGGGGTCGACCCAAGCAAGCTAGGGGGGTGCCTAGGGGGTATACTCACCCACACACACTCACAAGCACTCTCATTGTGTGATATGCAAAGTGCAAGAGCTCCCTCTCCAAGCAAGTAGAGGTTGAGAGCCTACACCAACACTCTTGGCTATGGAGTGCAAATCCAACCAAGAGCCATGCTTCAATGCTTAAGCTTGCCATCTCCTTCTTCTTCATTACTATGCTATTATGTATGCTAGCAACAAGAGTATGATAAGTGAGGAACTAATTCTTTCTCCTACGAAATGTTTCTTCTTCCTCTTCCCTACCCTCATTCCCTGCTAGCTCTCTCCACCTTCGAAGGTGTTTGAGGTCTTGGGACTGAGGCTTGGGATAGTTAAAGCTTTCTTCAAGTTTATGTTATGTTTGTGGTGCATGAAGCCTTCCATCTTCATGGCATCACCTAGGTCACAAGGAACACAAAGACTGTATTGTAACAAGTCTCTCTTTATGGGAGAAATCATAATACAAATGCCTATTGGAGGGGGGACCGGCTCCACATAAATCCGGTCCTCAATTGTTGTCATGTTCTCTAAACTCTCTCTCTTGCAAAAGTATTGTCTATGCCAAGTTAACTAATTGCTATGATTATGTTGCTATCTTCAATTATGTCTACCCGCTATGCTCACAAAATCATTTCTTGAAAGTACTCTCATTAAATTCCGCTATTCTCAAATTGAATAGGGAAATTCCATTACATTGGTATCAGAGCATTTGGTTTCTCTTTTCTTGCTTAAGAAGAGAGGTCCTTAAGTAGCCTATAAATGGTTGATGTTGTTAATTATAATAGAGTAAGTGGAACTGGGATCTAATACCGGTTTTGTTAAGCCCACTATGTGGGGGATGGTGCACACCTCGGGGGCTTTGGAGTTAATAATGGAGTCTTTTTAGACTTGCCTACGGCTTTACCATTATTGAGCCATAAGAAGTCCGAAAGGAGCTAGCCCTTGGCAACTCTGCTATGTTAGACCTACTCCTCTACTCTCTATAATTAACCACTTTGAGCCGTGGGTGTAGATACTTAAGAGCCGATTTTCAAAGGCTAAGAGGAGTGGCAACTAAGGTTTTGAATTGCCAAAGCATACACTAAGTACATACATAAAATTTTGTTAACATGGCTGACAATAATCAAGAGAGTAGAATGAACATTGATAGCTTTGATTTTGCACATGAAGGTGCTAATGATGATGCTCCCATGTTTGTGAATTATCTTGTGACTAGGTTGCAACAAGCTATGGGCAACCCTACCTTGCAAGCCGAAGTTACTCAACAACTTCGTGCCTATGGAATTTCCCTTCCTCTCCAAGAGGAGAGAGAGCTTAGGAGGCCTCTTGAAGAGACCCCCAAAAGAAGACTCTCTCCCATTCGAGAGGAGGAATCCAAAGAGAAAGAAAGCAATGAAAGTCTAAGTTCTTCTGAAGATGTGGCTCCACGAAGAAGGCGGTCTAAACGATCGCCTACTCCTCCCAAGAGGAAAAGAGCAACCCATAGTCCTTCTCCTCATCACTCTCAAAGGCAAGAGAGGAAACAAAGGAAGAAAAGGGCTAGGAAGAGGTCACCCTCTTCTCCTTCTTCTTCACCTTCCTTCTCTTCCGATGAAAGTTATGGCTATTCTCCTAGAGAATACAAGAGGGGAGGGCATCGCAAATCATTTCCTGCATGGCGAAGGTCACAAAAGCTAAAGAAGTTCAAGGAGGGAGGAAAGAGTATCTCTTTTCTCACCTACGATGGCACCTTTGGTGCTACCGACAAAGTGTTGGCCTTCATCCAGCAATTTGATGCGGCCTTTGGGGACGAGGGCTTCACAGAGTCCTCCAAGCTACGCCATGTAGCTATGCACTTCCAAAAATCAGCTCGTCAATGGTGGGCTAGCCTTCGTGGCAATGGAGAAGCCCCAAAGACATGGAAAACTCTACGAGTTTCCATCATGAAGCAATTTCTTCCAAGCGATACTAAAGATAAAGTTCTTACCGAATGGCGCGGCTTGAAGCTCCTCTCTCATGAGTCTATCAACAAGTATGTAGATAAGTTTTGGGATTTACATCTCAAAGCTACTGTCTTTCAAAAGATAGACTTTGCCGAGCAAAGACAACAATTCTGTGCGGGATTACCTGAAGAGATGGCCGAATATATCAACTCTCAACGGCCCGGTACTATTACCGAAGTAATCCACCACACCATGGTTGCTTCACGCATCAATTTCCATCAAGGGGCTAGACGTAATGTCAAGCCCATGGAAAACAAAGATAAAAATGATGCAAAGGGGAAATCCAATGCTCAAAATAATTCCCAAGGCACTTCCAACAACAACAACAACAATCGGTCCAAGGAGAAGGGAGTTTACAAAGGTAAAAACAAACTCTCTCCTGAAGAGCTTGAAGCTTTTCGCAAGGACCATAAGTGTTTCAAGTGTGGGGAGCAAGGACATGGCTATCGTTCTTGCCCCAAGAAGAATACTCGCAATGAGACTCCTAGGGCTTCCACCATCAAAGCTCCAAAAAAGGATGCTCATTGCAAAGGATCATCACTCTCCTATGCTTGGGGAAAGGTAAGAGAGCATGATGCCTTCATCTTGTTTGACCCTGTCTCTACTCTCAACTTCATATCAATAGAGTTGGCCACCAAGTTGGGCATTCAAGCTTTTGAGATGGGAGATATAGTAACAGCTAATGCAGCTTTCAAGGGACAACAAGCCTCCGTTACTCCCTTGATTGGGAAGTTGAGGCTTCATGTCCAAAGCTATGTCGACAAAGAAGACTTCTTCATCTCTCCCCTCCAACATCAGGATGTTATCCTAGGGGCACCATGGTTTGATCGCATGGCTGCCAACATGAAGTTCCCTGAAAGGAGAATTTACTTCACCTACAGGGGAAAGAACATGTATATAGATGCTAATGAGCGTGGTCGCACTATTCCACTTGTAAATCCTCTTTCTTTTGATAAATCAATGAAGAGCTCAGTTTCTGCGTACATGATTTATGTCAAAGAGTCTCTAAAAGCTAATAATGTTTCATCAAATGAAAATGATAGGAATCAAGAAGAGTTAGACTTGTCTACTTTTCTAAAAGGATTCCAAGATGTATTCATCGATGATATCCCTATGGACCTACCTCCAAAACGAGGGGATGATGACCATCGTATTGAGATCCTTCCAAGAAGCTCACCGCCTAACAAACCTCCTTATCGAGTCTCACAAGCTCAACAAGAGGAGATCATGAAGCAAGTACAAGAGCTGGTAGACAAAGGGATGGTGAGGCCTAGTTCCTCTCCCTTTTTTTCTCCAGTCCTTTTAGTGCAAAAGAAAGATGGTACATACCGTATGTGTGTGGACTATCGAGCACTAAACCATATCACTATCAAAAACAGATTTCCCGTACCTCGGGTAGAAGATCTGTTTGATAAGCTACAAGGCTCTACCTACTTCAGTAGGATTGACCTTAAGAGTGGCTATCATCAAATAAGGATAGTGGATGAGGATATCTTAAAGACCGCGTTTCGCACAACATTTGGTCTTTATGAATATCTAGTCATGCCTTTTGGCTTGACTAATGCACCAGCTACGTTCAATCGTTTGATGGAGAAAATTTTTAGACCATATCGAAAATTCACTGGAGTGTTCTTCGATGATATCATCATCTACTCCAAGTCTTTGGAGGAACATAAGCAACATCTCCAAGTGATTTTTCAAGCCTTGAGGGAGAACAAACTTTTTCTCAACCAAAAGAAAAGTGAATTCTTCCTTCAAGAGATTCAATATCTAGGCCATATTATCTCTCACGATGGTATTCGTATGGATCCATCAAAGTTAGAGGTAATAAAATCATGGCCTAACCCAAGGAATCTACATCAGCTAAGAAGCTTTATTGGTATGTGTGCATACTATAGACGCTTCATAGCAAAATTCTCTCAAGTAGCAGGACCACTACACGACTTAACCAAGAAGAATGTTAAGTTTGTATGGACTGCTAAGGAGCAAAATGATTTTGAAAAACTCAAAGAGAAGCTTACTTCCCAACCAGTCCTCGTGCTTCCGGATCTCTCAAAGCCATTTGAGGTCCAATGTGATGCTTGTGGTGATTGCCTTGGAGCGGTTTTGCTTCAAGAAGGGCATGCCATAGCATATGAGAGCCGAAGGCTCAATGGTGATGAACGAGTCTTGGGCATTTATGAGAAAGAGCTTTTAGCTGTTCTACATGCCCTAGACACATGGAAGCACTACCTATTGGGGACTCCATTTATCCTACGAACCGACCACCAAAGTCTCAAGTATTTCATGACGCAAACCAAGCTTTCCGACAAACAAATGAGGTGGGCAAATTTTCTTTCGCAATTTAATTTCCATATTGCTCACATAGCTGGTAAGCACAATCAAGTTGTCGATGCACTTTCACGACGACCAAAAGTTAATGCGGTGTCTATAGCTACTCACAATGATCTATCCTCTATGATAGATGAGTATGCTAATGACCCTGACTTTAGAGACATAATGTCAGCCCTTGCTTTGGGGAAGAAAGAGGAACCATTCACCTTGCAGGATGGTTATCTTCTCCACGGCAATAGGCTATGTGTTACCCATTCCCTTCGTGAGAAGGTTATGTATGAATCCCATGCTCCTCCATATGCAGGGCATAGAGGTATTCAACCTACTCTCCGAGGAGTAGAGACGTATTTCTATTGGCCTACCATGAAAGTGGACATACAAGAGTATGTTTCAAAATGTGTAGTATGCCAAAAGACCAAGTATGATAGAGGGAAGCAACCTGGATTACTCCAGCCATTGCCTATTCCAAATTCACCATGGGAGAGTATATCCATGGATTTCATCTTTGGATTACCCAAGTCTATCCATGGGAATACACCATGGATAGACCATGGATTACCCACATCCATCGTGTCAGATAGAGATCCTAGAATGACCAGTAATTTCTGGAAAGGTCTCTTTGAAAATCTAGGAACAAGATTGAATTTCTCTTCGGCCTATCACCCACAAACGGATGGCCAAAGTGAGATAGCCAATCTTACGATACTCGATCTACTCAAGACTTATGTTACCGAAGTAGATCAACGCTCACAATGGGAAAAGTATTTACCGCTAGTAGAGTATGCCTACAATAATACTGTACATACTTCTACGGGCAAAGCACCTTTTGAGATCATAGAAGGAAGACCTAAAAGTCCCTTGCTACTGAAAGTACATGGGAAGATCTTCGCCGCCGATGAGTATAGCCGTGACCTACAAGAATCTTTTCAAAAGATTAGGGAGGCTATAGCCATCTCTCAACAAAGGCAAAAAGCTGCTGCTGATAAGCACAGAAGAGCCTTAATGTTCAAAGAAAATGATTGGGTCTTACTCAAGTTTCCTAAGGCTCGATTAAGGCAAACGACGGGCAAAAATCCTACGGGCCATCAAAAGTATTATGCTAAACTAGCAAAAAGATACTATGGTCCTTTCCAAATCTTGAAGCCTATCAATGAGACGGCTTATCAACTCAAGTTGCCCAACCATTGGCATATACACAATGCCTTTCATGTAAGCTTACTTAAGCCCTACAAAGGAGAGCCACCAATTGAACCAATTATTGAAGACCCTCCCGAAGTTGAAGACCAAGAAGAGGTGCTACAACCCGAAGCTATCCTTCGGCATGAAGACAAGGTACTACGACATGGTAAGATTATCCGACGGTATCTTATTAAGTTCAAAAATTATCCTTTTGAAGATGCTAAATGGATGCAAGGAGTACAACTTAAGGATAGTATGAACCTTGTCAATGCTTACAATGCTACATTAGAGTAAGCAAATGTACAAATTTCTTTTAAATAACTCATGTTTTTGTCTTATATGACTAGTCCTCTTTTTAATTGTGCACAAATTTAACTAGTATGCATGCTTAGAATCATGTTTGTGATGACGACGTCTCTCAAACACCAAGTAGAATTTGTCACTCTACTTTGGGAGAATGAAATGGACTAAAGAGCAGACATGCTTGCGGCAGCTATGTCTCCCAAGCACCAAATGGATTAGTCATCCATCTTGGAAAGATGTCGTAGGGTAAAAAGGGATCCTTTACCCGCTAAGTACGATTGACTAATGACTAAGACTTTATCTCTTCTACCTCATAGTCGAGGACGACTATGATTTCAAGAGAGAGGTAATGTCATAAAATATAATATCTAACTAACCCAAATGATTTTCTCATATTAAATTGATCACTTAATGTGGGAGAATAAACGGGAACAAGTGTTAAGATATAGGTATGTGCTTTTAGATCTATCTCAACACGGGGCCAATGTAAAGGGGCCCAAAAGGGAGATGGTCTATCAAAGAGCAAGGCTAACCAATGGAGCATAAGACCTTAGGGTTAGCTTCATTGAAGACCTCCAATAAATGTGTGTAAAAGTCCTTTTGACCTTAAGTAAGCTAGGGCTGAGCTTGAGGTGGGAACCCGGCCCAAGCTCGAGGTGCTTGTCCTGCTTGAGGTGCTTGTCATGCTTGAGGTGTTTTTCATGCTTGAGGTGCTTGATTAAGATGCTTGAGGTGCTTGACTGGCTCCATGCTTGAGGTGCTTGACTTGTTGCATGATTAAAGTACTTGAGGTGCCTTGAGAAGCTTGCCTGAGATGCTTGTGGGAACCCCCCTAGTTCAAGTGCTTTGTCATGCTTGGTGAGTAAGGTGCTTGATCACCTAAAAGTCAAAAGCATTCCTACAAGAGGGGGGGCGAGCCCTTTTCCTAGGGCCTAGAGAGAGAACACCCACTCACACACACAAGGGAAGCCCATCTTGAAGAGGCAGCAAGGACACATGTCAGGCCCCTACCCATGTTACCTTCATGTGTTGCTTGAAGCCTATTGGCTAGGCTTCAAAGGGGTCCAATGATAAATTACATGAATTATCTAATTGTTTTAGCATTTATCAAGTCCTCTCTCTCAAAGGGGAAAGGGGGACACTTGTCCCAAGGCTACCCATGTTGCTTGTAATGGCTCCTGCTTGTGATTGGCTAGGCCTGGAGGGGTCCAATGAGCTTCAGGCATGAGCTACAAGGGGGGGTCGACCCAAGCAAGCTAGGGGGGTGCCTAGGGGGTATACTCACCCACACACACTCACAAGCACTCTCATTGTGTGATATGCAAAGTGCAAGAGCTCCCTCTCCAAGCAAGTAGAGGTTGAGAGCCTACACCAACACTCTTGGCTATGGAGTGCAAATCCAACCAAGAGCCATGCTTCAATGCTTAAGCTTGCCATCTCCTTCTTCTTCATTACTATGCTATTATGTATGCTAGCAACAAGAGTATGATAAGTGAGGAACTAATTCTTTCTCCTACGAAATGTTTCTTCTTCCTCTTCCCTACCCTCATTCCCTGCTAGCTCTCTCCACCTTCGAAGGTGTTTGAGGTCTTGGGACTGAGGCTTGGGATAGTTAAAGCTTTCTTCAAGTTTATGTTATGTTTGTGGTGCATGAAGCCTTCCATCTTCATGGCATCACCTAGGTCACAAGGAACACAAAGACTGTATTGTAACAAGTCTCTCTTTATGGGAGAAATCATAATACAAATGCCTATTGGAGGGGGGACCGGCTCCACATAAATCCGGTCCTCAATTGTTGTCATGTTCTCTAAACTCTCTCTCTTGCAAAAGTATTGTCTATGCCAAGTTAACTAATTGCTATGATTATGTTGCTATCTTCAATTATGTCTACCCGCTATGCTCACAAAATCATTTCTTGAAAGTACTCTCATTAAATTCCGCTATTCTCAAATTGAATAGGGAAATTCCATTACATAACCTTTGTTTTGGATTCATTCATGATGATCCCACTATGCAATCAAAGTTCTCAAGGACGACCATAAGCTTTTGTGCATCTTCTAAAGTGTGTGCTAGAAGCACTACATCATCTACATACAACAAAAGCATGATTAACGCACTGCACAAAAGCCTCTCAGATTTCTTTCTCTACAAGTTTCACCAAAATCTTCCACATCTGTGTCTTTTCTTGAATTTGAAAAAATCGATGCTTGACTTTCCACATTCTTCCCTTCTTTTAAACCAATGCCTTGTATGTATGCAAATGACTTTGATAGTTTTCTTTGTGCATAGATGCTCAAGGACTTTGAGCATCTTGACATTCTTTATCAAAACACTTTTTGCGTGATCTACCTGTGTTGATACCATGGACATGCTTTATGGCGAACACGTTCTTCAGCACAAGAACAAATAAGTTTCTTAAAAGCTTCCCATTTAGTTTCCAATGATGCACCAAATTGAAGCTTTGTCATCCATAACTTTTGCCCCAACCATTTCAATATACATTGGTGCCCTTTTGAAAGCCATACAAAGAGATAACTTCTCTTCTCTTTGGCTAAGATTATCAAGCTGAGTTGTTTCTTCACATGTAAGGTCAATACATAAGGTCCGATGGCCTAATTTTGGGGTCCATTAGCCAAGCGTAAAACTCTTTGTGTGATACTTGATGGATTTTAAAAGTAGCATGTAGTCAATCACACTATCCCATTGTGTTTTCTATATGTAAATCCATTGGTTCCACTCCATAGATACACCATTGGCCATAAGCATATCCGTGCTATTGCACATGTATAAAAGTAACTTTTCATATAGTGACCTGGATAAATGCATCCATTGAAGTATGATCATACAATTGAGCTGCCTCCGACTCCCTTGAAATGTATAGCATACCAAGTTGTTGAGTATCATGTTGCAATGTTTTTGTGCAAGCATTCATATCCCCAAAGACACTAACATCACCTTTTCCTTTAGGATAAGCAATGTCCTTCTCTAAATGAACAACTAGTTGATCTCTATCCATGCAACCATAAAAGAAAAAATCATGATGAGGAATGTAAAAACCGGCTACAAAAATGGGTGCTCTTTTTTGTGTCATAACTTTTAGTCATACATAATGTTTTTGTTGTCATCTTTCGCAATTAATACAAAATATTTCGGTTCTTTCTTCATCATACATGTTACGCCTCCTTACCATCATTGTTATTCTTTGACCACATCAATAAATGTACAGTATCATGCTTCCAAGTTTCAACAAAGAGTACGAATCACCTTTACTTGTTAGTTCATCCATGCCAACCTCCGCATTCCCTGGATATACCATTGCAATTCCAAAATCATACTTTCAATTGTAACTCGCCCTCATAGATCGCGCGTTCCTATTTGCTCGAGTGACTCGCCTCCTCCTTGGGTATGTTTTCTTCTTGAGAGATCCCCATATGCCTTGTGACACACATTTTGTTGCTTAATAGTGTCATCTTCACATACAAACATTTTGTTATCTCTCAAATAAATCCAACTAATATCAAGGATAATCTTTTGTATGGTGTTGTCCGGCATGGTGCATACAATTGGCCGTTCTCCCGAGTGAGGAGCTCCTTGCTTACCCACTCTATGTGCTCAGTAAACCATGACTCCTAACATGTCAAAGTGGGTTTTGAAGAAATCATTGATAACAATAGCAAGAGAAGGAGGTGTCTCTAACTTCTCTTTGAGAATTGCACGCAGAGGTAAGTAAAATCATTTGATATTTCGAATGCATGCACTTCAAAAGTGTCATCTTAAAATTTCATTGATGAAAACTTTGTTGTAGAAAGTAGAGGATTTAGTATTCATTCCCACAACAAACTTGGCAGAAATAAAGCTCACCAGCTGGTTGGCAGGAAAGGGCAATAAAGAGATGAGCTTATATGATGCATGTGTGTCCGATCTATCCAATTTGTTACTTCAAAGCGTGGAGATGCTTGCATTTGTGGAGGGCAAATATCATAGGGCCGGTCCATGTGGAGAAAATTGGCTCCTCGTCAAGCTTGAAGGAAGAGCTTCCACACCAACAACTGCAAGAGAGGTTGAGCACCACTCCTCTCTGTCAGTGCCCAGTTGTTAAAGGCGATAATGTTGCAATATTTAACAAGTAAAAATAAACGGGTCATGTCAACCAAGAGGAAGAAAATGCCTTACACTGGCCTAAGTACCTGACACAAAATGTTTCCAGGAATCAAAGAGGCTCTCAAGCAACAAGTGGAATCAACAATTCAATGAATATGATAAGGGACTAGTGGCAGAGGAAACCGCAATACATAAGACAATGTGGGAATTTTGTCGCATAACAAAGGGCAGCAAAGCACAATGCCAAGTATGGTTGGGTACACAAGTTGGGATGTGCAAAAGAATATCAAAAACGTCGATATAGGGACAGCAGCACCGTCATTCTAGGGAATTGGAACTCAGGATAACTGAACAGAGAATGCACCCGGAAGATGCTCAAAGGCTCAATTCATGTAGTTTTTACAACGACATTGTGGATCACACATGATATTTGTAACATCATCACACAGTGTCCAGTGAGAGTACAAAGCATATGGCACATCAAGAAGGGAATAAACTTAACACTTAGTGAATTGATGACTTCAGAAGCTGCAATATACACAATGAAAAAGAGTTCAATGACATAATCACAAAGTGTACGTTATCGACTCGGCATCTCAATTGCAGTCTCGAGGCGAATAGACTCGGCAGTTTCAATGGAGGCTTGTGGAACACATTGTTGTTAAGGCTAACATACATGAAAAATTTCTGGTTGATACATCTCATTCACAAGTTCGAGAGGCGAGTTGTTTGAAGTTTCAATGGAGGCTCAAATTGTGGGGCTAACATACATGAAAATATTACGCTCAATACATCTAGTTGAGGAGGTTAGAGGCAAGTTGTTTGAAGCTCACCTTGCAAATAGTTCAATTTGTATATGTGGAGACTTTGCAAATCTCATAGCACAAAGCAAACTATACATGGCTTGCAACAAGCATATTAACTCTCTCTTCCTTAGTTACTTTGGATTGAATGTGAACCATAACATGTTTATCCATCAAAGCAAGCTCACAAATGAAGATATATTGCAAGTGCTCAACAATTGTCGACATATTATGTAATCGAAGATATGTAGCACCTTATAAGTAGTGGAGCCCAGGAACAACCATGTCATATGGTTTCATTGTATCTTGTAATGTCTCTTTGGATATTTGAAGCATTTTACAATAGCAAATTGTCATTGATTTCTTGATGTGTGCATAATTGTGAACTATACGATGTCGTGCGAGAGAGAGAGAGAGAGAGAGAGAGAGAGAGACCTGGAAGATGCGATCTATTAGAGTGGGACTTTTGCTTGGTATTATTAGCAAACGAGAGTTTTTGCAGCAAGCTTTCTTTTTTGTTTAATGTGATGCAGCATTCACACACACACACACACACACACACACACTATAAACCTCTTAATCATAAGAAAAAGAACAATGTGAGAGAGAGGGGAAGAGAGCTAAGCCTAGGGCTACAAATAGAGGGAGATGGAGAAAATCTCTTTTAAAAATAGCTAACTCGCTCTAAAAGCTTTTGGAGCGAGCAGTATGTGCCCACGATTCAAGAAAAAGGAAGTCGTGGCGAAAAAAAGCGAGATTAAAGGTGCCGACTGCAGCGCGCAGAGCAACGTATAATGTTGAGATTCGCTATGTAACGGAAGCTCGCCATTAAACCTCGATAGAGACACACACACACACAGAGAGAGAGAGAGAGAGAGAGAGAGAGAGGAGGGGGAGATGCGAGCGCGCAGAGCAGGTAAATGCATTTTTTTTTATTTTGTAAATCGTTTAAGACATCAATAACTACTGGATGTCGGGTTGGCTAGGTGAGATGCACTTAAGGTGTCCATGCGAACGATGTGAGCCTTATCCACCGTCTCCTAGAGATAAGTCCTGCATAGCATTGGAACTTGAGGATTGGAATCAGTCCTAGCATAACATTTGGAACTTGGGATACTGACATGTTGGTCCAACCTTTATTATATTCAATACTTCATGGGATACCAGTTTTGGTAAAATCCAAAATTTAAGAAAAAAGAGATGAAAGAGTTGGCTGCTCCAAATGTGCCTAGTGGCAGCATCACCAATGCACCATACGTCTTGTGAGCGAGTCTCGAGCCATGGAGAAAAGACAAGTGGTGTTTCAAAGTAGTCCCAAGGTACACATATGAGTCTTCCACCTAGACTCACCTTCTAGGTAGTCTCTATAGGGGGCTGTACTTCTTACCTGTCTAGATATGTGAAAAATCAAAACTTTGGTTTTCCCAAGGTTCACTATAAGGTCTGCTCCTTTGATTCAACCACTCTACATGCCTATGTAATATGAGTCAGCACCAACTCATGCATAGGTGGAACAGCAGTAGCCCTTGGGCCTCCTAGAACAACAGCTTTTGAAGAGGGGTGAGGATCCTCAATTGTTTTAGGCTCTCTCAAAGACCTCACCTATATAGCTCTCTACACTGGTCATCATACCAACTCTTATGGGGCAGTGTCCAAGATCATTTAGTATTGCTTGTATGGGTATGGTGTAGAAACCTGTTTAGGGCAAGCGTGTGCATATCAAAAGAGAGTTGTGGTGAGAGCCTTCATTGATGTAGGATCTAGCTGGTAAATGCCCTGCTTAGGGCAAACATGTACAGAATAAAAGAGAGTTGTGATGAGAGCCTTCATTGATGTTCTAGGGTCTAGCTGGTAGATGCCCTTGTAAACATAAGGTAACTATACCAGTCTAAGCGCAACTAACCAAAAAATTAGGTTAATTTGGGGGGAGATTTTGTTATTCAATGCAAATCTGACGTATGAAGTATTACTTTTCAAGGGGCTTTGGCCAATATTGATAATTTGTGCAAGTCGGTATTCCAAAAATTTGGAAACTTAAACTGAAGAGGCAATTTGGGGTCAAAAAAGTTGGGCTCTCATCCTATCAACTTCCAAGATTTTGCACTTCTGTTGGAACAAGGAGTGCTTAGTGAGGGGCCTCATACACTTGGCCGTTGATGCACGCCTCCTTATTGGTTCACCTTGTACATTGAGTAGATTGTCTAAGAAGAGTACATAATGGTGTTTGGTACATATGGGTGGTAAGCATGGTGGAGGTGTTCTTTCAAATGAAAGTGAGGTAAGTACCATCAGCACCAACCGGTGAGGGGGTAATAGAGGGGAGCACCCATTGCTTGAAAAAGGGCCAAATGCAAATGAGGGCATAGGTACAGAGGTTTTCTTTTTGGACACCGATTTGCCAAATCGTAAAGACTCTTAAAAAAACTAACCTTCGAAGAGCTTCAGCATATTGACTGTTGAAATTACCAAACTATTGTTCCTTTACTATCTCCTCGGACAGAAATTTGTGAGAAGATCAAGTTTAGCAATGCTTCTGTAGATTCCAACAAAAATACTTCAACTCGGCCATCCAATACTAGCTAATTGCCCACCACGAATTCCACCTCTTGAGAAGGCTTATCTAGCTTCATCTTTTTTCCCCGGGTCATACATTGGCTTTTCCGAGTGTCAAGATGTCAAACAGTCACCAATCTCTTAGGAATTTACATAAAACTTCTGATAAGCATCACTAAAATCTGACTGCTGCTTCATCCCACAATTTCTGGCATCATACTTCTACATCACCCTGATTACATCTTTTTGCTCCAACTGCTTTGAAGCATTGCAGTGAATATCTCCAACCAAAGCCTCAATTGAAGCTTTTTGCCTCGTACAGCCAAATTGACACTAGTCTTTTAACATAATCATTGTTACTCTTCTAGCTGAACTTATTCGTACAAGCCTCTTTAAAAACAAGGTTGTGCAAGAAACCTTGCCAATGATGAAGACTTATGGACCTCACCTGATTAAACATGAAGCTTGTGCACGAAGCCTTGTCAATGCACAACTTTCGGAAACTCGTAGGAGCTTACCTGGGCATTCCGAGTAATTCGCAAAGGTTAATCTATAATACATTGAAGCTACCTGTCAGAGACTAACACATCGAAGCTACCTGTCAGACATATACTGAGGTCCATATCATGATATTAGCAAACATTTTCAGGTCCTTGCTTCAATTAAATATTCAATATGACATCAAACATCCACTGATGTGTGTTGATGGCAAAAGACATGGTCAGAAGAAACACACATCCAAAAGACCAATTGCCTCCATTTGCAGCAATTGAGCCTCAATAGAATCTTTTGTTTTTGTAAAATGATACAAAATCAGTACATCTACTTCAAAAATGGATTCAAGACCTCATCAATATTTTGGGGGTATCATCCACATTAATTACATCAGCTCTGATTAACTGACAATCAAAAATTTTGTACAGCTTATGAACTGGTCAACTTCCATGTACATCAAAAAGTCGTTCAAATTTAATCAAGTAAACTTGAACCTAATATTACAATACCCAACAGCATTCCCTTGTAAATAGCTGTAGTCCTTGACTTCTGTATAGGATACTCCGAAGAATAACATCGAGCGAAGTAATTGAAGGCAGAGTAGGATTGATCATGTTGGCATACTGATCAGCATTTTTCAGTCTGCTTCGCTTTACGCTGCTCACTGTATGGTTATCGATAACTTCATGCAGCCCATTTATTGAAACAAAATGACTTATTTTACCTTCAGCATATCTGTATACGGCTACCCTTCAGTGCGGAAGAGGGGGGCAATCTACAGGGAGGGATTGAGTCGGTATCAAAGCAATTATTTGGTTCTTTAAAAGGCTTGCATAATGTTGAATTTCAGTGTAGATTTGATAATTCTGTGATGAGCAAGGCCGCATACTGGCAAGGATTGAATCGAATGCCATGGCAATCTCTGCAGGGGGGAACTGCCTTTCTGTGAAAGCCTGCAGAAGCAAATTTTATGATAAGGCGATAATAAGCATAGTAAAACACAGATGTGTTGACACTCTTTGGCTATTCGCTTCTCCACAGCCTTAAAACAAAAGGCTCACCTGCACCATCAGCAACGTGGCAACGCAGGTCGACATAAGGTCTACCAAAAACACCGAATCTTTTCCATTAGCTGGCTTTGCAGCTCCACCCGCAGGATTTCCATTGGCCCAGTCTACAACACCACTAAAACTCGAGCTAATTCCTGCTGATGTAACTTCAGCTTTGACACCCTCTGCTTGTGAAACACCAATGTTTGCTTTCGGTAAATGGTTAAGAGCTGCACCAATTTTCGACAATGCATCCTCTCCCTCCTTTATTGAGAGCATAGTCTCAACTGCTGTGTTAACCATTAGTCTGGCCTGTTCCTTGGCATGCACAGTTACTTCCTTGGCAAGAGGGAACTGCTCCAATGAGAAGGCATTCGATTCTAGATTTCCTGGATGCATATATGTTGTTGTGTGTTGCAGCGAAGAACGATGCCATGGCGGTAAACAGTTTTCCTGATATTTGTTTCGCTGCCTCAGCTGTAATAGAGCTCCACAGACCTACAATGAGTACAAGAAAACAGGATAAATACAAACAGGTATAACCAAGCCTCAGCCATGGATGAAAATGACTGAATACCTGCTGATTCACTTCTCTAAGCTGCACGACCAGAGTTGCATATTGCTTTTTGAACATATCTAATGTACGGACAGCTTCTCCATCTCTTTGATTTGCATCTGCATCATCGTTCATGTTCCGTAATTCGACCAGTATAGCCTCCTGAAAAAGGTTTGTATTTTAGAGAAATCCATACAACATTTTCCGTTTCCTACAAGTTTTTTCACTTTGAATAAAATGTTTCTTCTAACTTCTTCCACAACATTAATTAACTGCTTCCAGAGATAAGTGGGAGCTCTTAACAAAAAAAATTTAGCATCCCATCATAATGCTGAGAATTGAAGACCTTAAGTAGGAGGAACAGAGCCAGTTAAATTTTTACTTAAGTCTCTTTAAGCAGGAAAAGTTGCTTTCAGTCATGCAGCAGATTTAATTACTACTTGTCCCAGTGATGCTTTCAGTTAATCCCCTCTGCCGATATCATATTCTAATTCTTCCTCCTCCTGACCAGAAAGGCCCAACCCAGGCAGTAAAGTTTCTGGTTGACGTTACCATGATGTGTCGTGTATTCTCTCATCAAGCCCTAGATTTAAGCAAGGACACATGACAAGTGAATGTTGCTTATAGAGTAAACAAACGTCACGCAAAAGCAGAGATGCAAAAGTCAATGCAAGATAATGTGACCACGACAAGCAACCTTCTTATCAAGAGCTCGAGTCAAGTCTGCAAGTGCCCTGATATCTGCTTCCTTGGCTTGAACTTGTGCTAATGAGTAGGGTTGATTGAACATTGCTTGCTGGGCTGCAGCTACGGCTTCATTAGCAGCCGCCTTGACTTGTAGGACGGAATCTACTGTATTAGCTGCCTGATCGGTTTACAAAAGGACAAAACAAAGCAACAATTAATGTTTGTTTGTACCCTGCTATTAGTTCATTCAAATTGCAACTAAGCAAGCATAAAGAAGCATCTCAAGAGACAAAAAGTAAACCTGTGCTTGCTTGCAAAGTGCATTTAACAAAGAACTAGAGGATGAGTTCGATGCGGGTACATTGCTAGGAGGCTTCTCTAGCCTATCATTAATAGAAGCCCGAGCTGCAAGGCCAGCGCTTGTTGGCATCCAAGGCTTGGCACCATGCTTGGAATCATCCATGCCCCTATTACCTCCTTCCACTAAGATGCTTTTACGAATTAGAGTGTCTGAAAGATTTTCAAAACTGTTTACAGGCATGCAATCAATATCCTGCCAAAAGAGAAACTGACTATTACAACTATCACAACAATGAGCTGTGTTCTTCCATACAAACTCGGTATGTAAGTCAAACAGAACATACCGCCACTAGTTCCACACCCATTTCTGGTCGATCAAATTGAACCCTGCATTTGTTCTTGTCAACTGTAAGAATGCTGCCATTATAAACTTCTTTTGTCTTTGGATGTCGTGCGATCACCCGCTGGCCCACAGTGAGAGGTCTAGGAAGATCTGTAGGCAGACCATCTCGTTGCCCAAGCCTAACCTCCTGGTAATGCTTCCGAACTGAGTCCCTATATGCCTCAAGTTTGTCCCTCTCTTCCTGTAAGAATCTCTTTGACAAACGCCGAGGCTTTCCAAGAGACCTGTTATGAAAAGCAGGAAAAAGGGTTGAGTTAGTGTCTTCGAGTCAGTGCCAAGTCATGAAAGATGCCCAGAACATTCAAGCATACCCTCGTATTACACCCCATTCAGCTCGAGTAAGCCTTGGCACATGACCAAGTCCTGCATGATTGAGGTATTCAACAAACTCGTTCCTTGCAAACCATGGAAGATCAATCGCACTATAAAACCATTCATAGATACACCACCGCCTAACTTTCTCAGATGAGAGGCAATGAGTAAGCCTAACCTGTACATACATGATAACATTTGAGCAATCAAACATAGGGTTGTTTCACAAGGTCAAAGAAACGTCTGATACTAGGCTTAAAAAGTCTGACGCCCTTTGGGAAAAAGGGAATACCTTATTACTATATTTCTCTTCTGCCACCACTGCATGTGAGCAATGACAAGTGGCTACTGATAGTGCAGAAGACTTGGACTTCTGCCTGCTTCTTTGTTTTCTAAAAGTGTAGTTCATTCTTTCTACTGCAGGACCTATCTCTACTTCTGATTCACCAATAACCACATCTTGTCGATCAAGCTCTTGATCCGGCTCCTGTTTAACAGGCTTCGCTGCGTACTTGCCTAGGGTTTGTCCCTGCACAACTCGTTTCAGCTTGGTACGAGCCATCAGATCTTCAGACTGCAGATTTGCAACCTGCATCACCAAATATTTCATAAAGAATGGAACAATGCAAGCATAACAGTTACTGTTAATACCATTAACTTTAAAACTAATAAAATCATGGACTGTAATCCCAACCCTCAACAAACTTTTTTGTGCAGAGAGAGAGAAATAAAATGAAATGAAATGTTATATTAACGTCTTCCAAAAGGCCAAAATGACCTATGAGACCAAAAAGTTACAATTGGTGAATCTGATACCATGTCTGAGTACGGAATTACAAAGTTACCCAGTTACAGAGGACTAACACTAAGGCACTAAGGAGAAAGGAAATAAAGGAGGAGGGGGGGGGGGGGGGGGGAAGGGGGGGGTTTGTGGGTTCAGATGAAATCTCTCATCGGTCGCTGTCGGATCTCATCGACCTCCTCCATGGTCTGAACTCTGGTTGGGCGTCTTGCATGTCGAGCTAGAGTGATCTGTATCTTCTGTTGCAACCTTCGTCGGTAGTGGGAGACCCCCCGAGGTCGTGGACATCTGGATCTGCCCAAGTTCAGTGGCTCTGTCAAGCAGTGTACCTCTAGTATGAGTAGGCTGTAATGACTGCTCCGTTTGCTCTCCTCTGTTTGGTGTAAAGAACTCTGTGATTCATCTCTGAGACTGTCTTTCCCCTGATGTCCTCAGCAAGCTCTCCCTAAGTCTACGCAACTCTAGCAGGAACAATCCGAGACACTTCTGATCCTTGTATCTCATGACTCTAGAAAAAGGTCCGAACCCTTCTCTGAACAAGCAGTGGAAGCGTCCGCGTATCTCATGACTCTAGAAAAAGGTCCGAACCCTTCTCTGAACAAGCAGTGGAAGCGTCCGCGTATCTCATAGTATGCCAGGCAGTGGCATGTGTAGTGCAGTTTTGTCTCTAGCTCTAAGTTACATAGGTGACATATCATGGCTCCTACCGCCACCCCTCGGAATTGGCCAGTCTCGATCTGGAGCTGATGTGAGGATGTGCGTATCTGTCCAATAGTGCATCTTATCCCATGAGATAAGTGTGTATCCATGTATGGTGGCCTAGCCGTCCTCCGTGAGTTGGAGAAGATGCTCTCTGTAGAAGGCCATCTTCATGCCCAACTCCTGTGTCGGCTGTATCCATGTGCTCCTAGTATTTAGCTGAATCAGATCCTGACGTATGAGCCTGGTGATCTCTGTCCGTGTGAGAGACAAGGAGGGTGCATCCAAGGAGTATTGAAGCGGAGGTAATCTATCCATATTGAGACCATGCGACTGGAACCATGATGCCATCTGTCCATACCAACATGCTGTATCGCCTTGTAGAGCTAGTTGTCGAGATGACTCCAAGGCAAGCCGAGCATATCTGTCTCTGGGGAGATCCCATAAACCGTGCATAAAGGAAACCGATCTCGTCAATGCCTCCACCACGAGGGGGGGGGGGGGGGGGGGGGGGGGGGGGGGGGGGGGGGGGTGGGGCCTAGCTCGGCTCGGATAATCTCATGTGGTACTGAGGCCTTAGCCCGAATCATCCGAGTGATCATAGAGACCAGAGGCCTCTCCATACATCTCCATCCATCTGTGTTACCAGATCTCCCATGGTGCTCTACTAAGGATCCCCAAACCTGAACTCCATAGAGCATAGCTGGAGTCACTAGAGTGTCAAAGAGCCATAGCTTTGTTCGCGGTTCCTGAAACTGAACCTGCGAACACATCCTCTCCAGTCCTCCCAAAGTTGTATATGCTCCTCGTCAGTCTAGTCTCTGATGCTCTCCTTAGTGAAAACACCGGTCCACTGAATACTACCCCAAGATAGGTATATGCAGCTGTGTACTCCACAGTCTCCTCGCCATACATAAATGTGGATGCCGACCTCCTGACCCACTGTGGTGTGGTGTTGAACACCATAACCTTGGTTTTTCCCAAATTTACCGATAATCCACTATCACGAGCAAATGTATGCAGAGCATCCAAATGACGTTGCATCCCCTCTGGGGAGTCTGAAATCAGCACAATATCATCAGCATATAGTAACAGCGGAATCGATGTCCCTGCTAGCTGAGCCCCCTTGTCTCCTTGCCGCTCTACATAGTCTAAAAACTCATCCACATACATCCCAAAAAGAGTCGGGGATAGTGGGCATCCCTGCTTTACTCCAATAGTGGTGTCAGACATTCCCTCAGTGGTGAGTACCCGTCCCATCACTGTCCTGTATAGAGCCAGAATACCCCATATCAGCTCTGTAGGCACACCCATGTCCTGAAGTCTGTGTATAAGTCTGGCTCTCGACACTGTGTCAAAAGCTTTGCGGAAATCCACAAAGCTACGATAGATTTTCTTGCCATGGTGTCTACCCTCCTCAATTATAGCTCTGACTGTTAGAATCTGGTCAAGAGTGGAGAAACCTCTCCTGAAACCTGCTTGCCCTAGTGCTCTTATTCCCTCTTGCTCTGGCCACCTATTCAGCTCCTGCTCAAGGACGGATGCATACAACCTAGCTAATGTGTGGCCAACCATGATGGTGCGATAATTCGCGGGAATCATGGGATCTCCTGACTTGAAAATAGGCACAATCGTAGACATATCCAGGTCTCCAGGAAGCCTTCATACATGGCTCGATTAAACATCATAGCCAGGAGCTCTGCAAGCATATCCCTGGCATGGATGAAGTGCTCTGCTACCAGACCATCATGATCATGCGCTCTCCTTGTCTTCATCCTATCAATGGCTTTCCTTACCCTCTCGGCAATAAAGAAAGAACATGTCTCTCGGCATGTCTCTAGTGGGTCCGCCAGAGATGGTTGCTCTGATGCCGTGTAGAGAGATGTGGCATATTCCCCCCATGTCTTAGTGGAGGTGACCGCGGGTGGTGGTGAATGCTCGTGGAATAGCCTCCATGCTTCGCCTGAGTCCTGACTTATAAATAGCTGATATAGATCCCGCTCTGGTTGAGATAGATAGGCCCTTTTCTTTTGTCGCACTAGGCAACGAAAGATAATCCGTGACTGTCGATGTGTGGTAATACCCGTGAGCACTTCCCTCTGTAGTTTGATCCTCGTCTCTTTGCACTCCTCATCATACCAACTGTTCTGGGGCATGTTCCCAGATCGTCTCTGTGTGGGTTGACTGTGGGGGTATGCCTTTGATGCTGCATCATGGAGCGTCTCTGTCAAAATCTGAGTGAGTTCATCTAGTGGTCGTCCCGGCTCCTAGGTGCATAGCTGCCTCTATATCTCATCCATATATACACAATCCGTCTCCCTCATGAAGGTATATCAAGTGTGTATGGAGACCCCACCTAATGGAGTTGTGTTGAACTGAAAGGTCAAGGTGAAAGACACGATAGCATGATCAACTGCTACTCCAACTGGCCTAGTGCCTACCATGAAATCCTGAAAGAATGGGATGAGACGTGGCTGGGCCATAACATAATCCACTTTGCTTGCACCATGTCGATGTGGAAAGCAAGTAAAACCTCCGGCTGTCGAAAATCTTTGTAGGCCATTCACAATGGCCAATCTGTGTGCAGTTCCCATATCTATCAAGTATCTACCATACACAGAGAGAGAGAGAAATGAAATGAAAAGAAATGTTATATTAACGTCTTCAAAAGGCGAAAATGACCTATGAGACCAAAGCGTTACAATGTGGTGAATCTGATACAAAGTCAGTAACAAAATGAAATGATAAAATGATAAAATAAAAGTACTATGGGATCCTAATCTGGTAGGTGTGAACTAAGCAGCTACATGAGATAGCTAAATCACAAGTCACAAGAAATCCAACATCGGTCGCTGGCAGATCTCACCAATCTCCTCCATGGACAGTAGTCTGACCAGGCATCGTGCATGTCGGGCCAAAGTGATCCGAATCCTCTGATGTAGCCTCCGTCGATGCTGTGTAGTCCTCCGCAGTCGTGGGCGTCTCGATCTCCCCAGCTCAATCGCTCGATCGATCAATGTGCCTCTAGTGTGAGGCGACAAGATCTGGTGTGGTAGTAGCTCCTTTGGGTGTCCAATGTCTGCTCTAAAGAAGTCTGTGATGTGCCTCTGAGACTGGCTAGCCTCTCCTCTCATCAGGCTCTCTCTGTGTCTGCGCAACTCGAGCAGGAACAAACCAAGGCATCTCTGATCCTCGTACCTCATGACTCTGGAGAGTGGTCCAAAGCCCTCTCTAAACAAGCAGTGCAAGCGGCCTCGTATCTCGTAGTAGACGGGGGAGTGGCATGTGTAGTGTAACTCTATCTCAGGCTCCATGTCCTGGCCTCTGCTGTCACTCCGCTGTATCTCCCAGTCTCGATCCGCAGCTGGTGTGAGGATGTGCGTATCTGGCCAATGGCACACCATATCCCATGAGACAGGTGGGTGTCCATGTATCTAGGCCTCGTCACAAAACAATCCGCCACTGGAGAAGATGCTCTCTATAGAAAGCCATCTTCGTGCCCAGCTCCTGTGTTGGCTGTACCCATATCCTCCTAGTGTCTAGCTGAATCGGGTCCTGGCAGATGAGCCTGGTGGCCTCGGACTGTGTAAGAGTCAGAGAGGGTGCATACACTGAGTACTGGAAGGGGGGCAATCAGTCTATATTGAATCCATGTGCCTAGAACCATGACGTCATCTCCCAATACCAACATGTTGTGTCTCCCTGCCTGGCTAAATGTCGAGAGGACTCAAGTGCAAGGTGAGCGTATCTGTCTCTCGGAAGTTCCCACAAGCAATGTAGGAAGGAAACAGATCTGGTGAGCGCCTCAACTACTAGTGGGGGGGGGGGGGGGGGGGGGGGGGGGCAGCTAGCTCTGCTCGGATAATGGCACATGGTATTGAAGCCTTGGCTCTAATGAGCCGCGAGATCATAGAGACCAGAGGCTTCTCCATGTCCCTCCATCCATCAATACGACCTGTTCTCCCGTGATGATCCAATGAAGGCCCCCATATCTCAGCTCCATAGAGCAACACAGAAGCCACCAAAGTGTCAAATAGCCAGAGCTTTGTCCGAGGCTCCTGAAACTGAACCTGTGAACACATCCTCTCCAGTTTCCCCAATGCCGAATGGGCTCTGGTCAATCTAGTCTCTGCTACTCTCCTCAAAGAAAATGCTGATCCACTAAAAACCACTCCAAGGTAAGTGTAAGCATCTGTATATTCCACCGTCTCCTAGCCATATGTGAATGAGGGCGCTAACCTCCTGATCCACTGTGGGGTGGTATTAAACACCATAGCCTTGATTTTACCAAGGTTGACAGACAAGTCACTCTCCTGGGCAAGCCTATGCAAAGCATCCAAGTGAAGTTGCATCCCCTCCAGAGAGTCGGAGATCAACACAACATCATCAGCATATAACAATAGAGGAATCCATGTCCCTGCCAACGGTGCACCTCTATCACCATCTCTCTCAATGTAGTCAGAAACCTCATCCACATACATACCAAATAGAGTAGGAGAGAGCGGGCATCCCTGCTTCACCCCAATAGTGGAGTGAACCGATGTAGATAGACCCTCTAAGGTGCGTACATGCCCTACTATTGATCTGTACAGTGCCATGATCCCCCAAATGAGCTCTATGGGTACTCCCATCTCTTGTAATCTGCGCATCAATCTAGCTCTGGGTACTGTGTCAAATGCTTTGCGGAAGTCCACAAAGCTACAAGAGATCCGTCTCCCACGGGATCTGCCTTCCTCGATGATGGACCTGAGTGTCAAAATATGGTCAAGAGTAGAACCACCTCTCCTGAACCCTGTGTAACCGGCCCGTAGGGCGGTAGGCATTGGCTTTCACCCGAAATTCTTTACTTTAGACACACACACAGAGCACTTTGCAAAGAGAACCTGCGACGAGAATTAACACTTGATCACACACACGGCTCGGAAGCTAGAAGGCTCCGAGCAGACGCCGACAACCCGTAGGCCCCAAAACTGGCGCCCCTTTCGGTATTTCTTCATTCTTTAGGAGGGTAAATTACAAGGTAAGGTCCTGGGAATCCTTCACGTGTATCCACCTAGATACCATTTGATTTGGCCAAATTTCGGTAGCATAACAGCCCCAAAACTTGCACGAAACCAATTTCCCTGCTGGAACTCGCTTGCACTGTCGTATACCCTCTGATTCCTGTCCAAAAACAGTAAATTCAGCACGCTGTATTTACTGGTTTTTGCCCTGTTTTCAGCCCCAAACAGTCCCCAAACTGTCCTCTGCCAGCGGGGCACGATTCCCAATGGTCCTGCCGTCCGTACGGCTGAAAAACAGTGAATTTACAACGCATACACAGCGCTGATTTTGCACCTGTACGGTGAGGTTATGACCCTCACCAGTGCCTGCTTTGGAGCAGCAGTTAGCTACCCCTGTTCCTGCTCAAGGAGGCTCTTGCCTCAGCACAAAAGCATGAACCCACACAACTATACATCAGTCAAATGAGTAGCCCTCTTGTGGGGCATCACATAACTGCACGTAGGGGAGAGAGAGAGAGCAGTGTGTAGCGTGCAGGGCAGCACTCCTAGCACCACACTGTACATGAGAGGGAAAGAAAGCACTCCATAGCTCTTAACCTGTGACAGGTTGCAAATGAGGCCTCTCCCAGCATAAAAATCAGCGCCCATTTTTCTGCAAGAGGAAAGTTCACCAAAATGTGACACTTGGCGCATTTTCAAGCATTTTCTCGTTTCGGGTTCGTCGCTTAAAAATATCCTGACCGGTTGCCCAGTTGACTTCGCGGCAGAGTTATAAAGTGTTCCCCTAGTCATACCGGAGGTAATGACGCGAACACATTTCACGGCCCAAAATAGCAGTTCCCTAAATTTTAGGAGATGCTTCCGTTGGGCTCCCACTGGTCTTCTGACCATCTATCCTCATTGGAGCCGCATCCAAAAGTGCAATGTGGCCCAACTGTCGGATACTTTTTGTTGGTAGTCCCACCTTGACTTTACGCCTTAATTGAGTTCACTTCCTAGTATCCACCAACTTACTAAGTGCGACGGGGGGACCTATATGATCTTGCTCTGAGCCTAGACATCCTCTTACCATACGAATTCCAATGCCGACCACTCCCGTCTGCGGGTGAATCAACCGTTCACATTGGCCATACAATGTCCGACCGTTTGCTACTTCAAAAAGAGGGTCTTAAACAAATAAAATAAACCCCATTGGAAAGAAACCAACAACCAAGGTTAGCAGTTGCCACATCTCTGTGACATGGTTAATAACTGCCACGTCCTCGTGACACCCTGCCTGCCCAACAGCACGCATTCCCACCCTCTTTGCCCATCTACTCAGTTGTTGTTGCTGCTCAAGAATGGATGCATACAACCATGCCAATGTGTGTCCAATCATGATAGTGCGATAATTTCCAAGCTCCATAGGGTCTCCTGATTTGAAGATAGGTACGATCGTAGACAAGCTCCAAGTATCAAGCAAGCCCTCACACATGGCACGGTTAAACATAACTGCTAGAAGCTCTGCTAGTAGACCTCTGGCATGCATGAAATGCTCAGCCACTAAGCCATCATGATCATATGCTCTCCCTGTCCTCATCCTGTCAATGGCTTTCTTCAGGATCTCAATGATGAAAAAGGCACATGTGTGTGGGCATGGATCGAGGGGGTCGGAAAGGGACTGCTGTCCAAAACTGTGTACAAAGATGATGTGTACTGACCCCAGGTCTCTGTAGAGGTAATGGCAGGGGGGGGGAGACTGTTCATGAAAGAGCCTCCATGCCTCACGTGAGTTACTCGAGAATAGCTGGTATAGATCCTCCTCTAGTCGAGCCAAAAATGCCCTCTTCTTCAGACGCACCAAGCGTCGGAAGTCAATCTGTGATTGTCTGTGTGTGATGTCCCCCAAAAGCACTAAGCACTTCCCTTTGAAGTCTAGCTCTAGTCTGACAGACTTCCTCATCATACCAACTGTTATGAGGCATGCTCCCAGAACAATGTCTCTGCTCAGGCTGTGTGTGTGTGGGTATGCCTCTGCTGCTGTTGCACACACACACACACACACACACACACACACAGATGAAATGACATGAAATGTTATATTAACATCTTCAGAAGGCCAAAATGACCTATGAGACAAGAGTGTTACAATGTGATGAATCTGATACAAAGTCAAAGTAACAAAATGAAATGACAAAATGATAAAATGATAAAATAAAAGTACTATGGGATCCTAAACTAGTAGGCGTCAACTAAGCAGCTAACTGGGGATAGCTAAATCACAAGTCACAAGAGATCAAGCATCAGTCATCACTGGCGGATCTCATCGATCTCCTCCATCGACAGCAGTCCGACCGGGCGTCGTGCATGTCGGGCCAAAGTGGTCCGAATCCTCTGATGTAGCCTCCGTCGATGTTGTGTAGTCCTCCGCAGTCGTGGGCGTCTCGATCTCCCTAGCTCAGTCGCTCGATTGATCAGTGTACCTCTGGTGTGAGGCGACAAGATCTGCTGGTGTGAGGCGAAGAGAGAGAGAGAGAGAGATGTAATATTAACGTCTTCAAAAGGCCAAAATGACCTATGAGACCAAAAGGTTACATATGGTGAATCTAATACCAGGTCTAGGTACAAAAAGTACAAAGAACTGAAAAGAAAATAGTGGGTAGGGGTGGGGTGAAAGCTGATACAAAGGGAATAGGAAATACAAAGGGTGAGCTGATACAATGGAGCTCTCTGACATTCGAGGTATCATATACATATATATCAATATCTAGGACAGCTCCTATGTCGCGCTAGTACGGTATGGATCCTCTATCGCAATCTGCGACGATATCGAGAGGGCCCCCTCATCCGTGTGCGACGAGACCGCCCCAACTCTATCGCCCGATCAAGCAGTATGCCTCTGGTACCTCTGTTGTTGTTATGCTATGGGGGCTACCTGAACTCCTCTGTCTGTGACTGAAAGAGAGAGAGAGAGAGAGAGAGAGAGAGAGAGAGAGAGAGAGAGAGAGAGAGAGAGATGAAAAGAAATGAATTGTGCCAAAATGACCTATGAGACAAGAGCGTTACAATGTGGTGAATCTGATACAAAGTCAGAGTAACAAAAGAAATGACAAAATGATAAAATAAAAATACTATGGGATCCTAAATTGGTAGATGTGAACTAAGCAGCTAGTTGGGATAGCTAAATCACAAGTCACAAGAGATCCAGCATCGGTCACTGGCAGATCTCATCATGGTCAGCAATTTGACCGAGCGTCGTGCATGTCGGGCCAAAGTGATCCGAATCCTCTGATGTAGCCTTCGTCGATGTTGTGTAGTCCTTCGCAGTCGTGGGCGTCTGGATCTCCCTAGCTCAGTCACTCGATCAATCAGTGTGCCTCTCGTGTGAGGCGACAAGATCTGCTGTGGTAGTAGCTCCTCTGGGTGTCCACTATCTGCTCTACCATCTCTCACTCTTACACAGCTCGAGATCACCAAGCACATCCGCCAAGACTTGACTCAGCTAGACACCAGGAGGACATGAATACAGCCAGCACAAGAGCTGGCAACAAAGATGGCTTTGTACAGAGAGCATCTTCTCCTGCTTACGGAGGATGGTTTTGTGACAAGACCCAAATACATGGACACCCACTTGTCTCATGGAATAGGATGTTGAACCCATGTGCCTCAAACCATGATGTCATCTCCCCGTACGAGCATAATGTATCTCCCTGCATGGCTAACTGTAGAGAGGACTCAAGTGCAAGGCGAGCATATCTGTCTCTGGGAAGTTCCCACATACGGTGTATGGAGACTGATCTGGTGAGCGCCTAGTGGGAGGGACGTTAGCTCTGCTCGGATAATGCCACGTGGTATTGAAGCCTTGGCTCTAATGAGCCACGAGATCATAGAGACTAGAGGTTTCTCCATGTCTCCCCGTCCATCCGTGCGACCCGACCTCCCGTGATGATCCAATGAAGGTCCCCATATCTCAGCTCCATAGAGCAATGCAGAGGCCACCAAAGTGTCAAAGAGCAAGAGCATCATCTATGCTCCTGAAACTGAACCTACAAACACATTCTCTCCAATCTACCCAATGTTGCATGGGCTCTAGTCAATCTGGTCTCTACTACTCTCCTCAATGAAAATGCTGGTCCGCTAAAAACCACTCCAAGGTAAGTGCAAGCATCCATATACTCCACGGTGTCCTGGCATATGTGAATGTAGGTGTTGACCTCTTGATCCACTGTGGGGTGGTATTAAAACACCATAGCCTTGGTTTTACCAAGGTTGACAGACAAACCACTTTCGTGGGCAAACCTATGCAAAGCATCCAAGTGACGTTGCATCCTCTCCAGAGAGTCAGAGATCAACACAATATCATCACCGTATAACAACAGTGGAATCCATGTCCCTGCCAGTTGTGCACCTCTATCACCATCGCTCTCAATGTAGTCAGAAACCTCATCCACATACATACCAAATAGAGTACGAGAGCGGGCAGCCTTGCTTCACCCCAGTAGTAGAGTGAACCTGTGTAGGTAGACCCTCTGAGGCGCATACATGCCCCACTATTGGCCTGTATAATGTCATGATCCCCCAAATGAGCTATGTAGGTCAATCTGCCACATCAATCTAGCTTTCGGTACTGTGTCAAATGATTTGCGGAAGTCCACACAGCTACAACAGATCCGTCTCCCATGTGATCTGCCCTCCTCAATGATGGCTCTAAGTGTGAAGATATGGTCAAGAGTAGAAAAGCCACTCCTAAACCCTGCCTACCCGACTGCGCGTATCCTCTCCCTCTCTGCCCATCTACTGAGTTGCTGCTCAAGAATGGATGCGTACAACCGGGCCAATGTGTGTCCAATCATGATAGTGCGATAATTCCTAGGCTCTATCGAGTCTCTTGACTTGAAGATAGGTACAATAGTAGATAGGCTCCAAGTGTCAGGGAAGCCTTCACACATGGCACGGTTAAACATGACAGCTAGAAGCTCTGCTAGATCTCTGCATGCATGAAATGCTCAGCCATTAAGCCATCATGATCATATGCTCTCCCAATCCTCACCCTGTCAATGGCCTTCTTCACCATCTAAGCGGTGAAAAAAGCACATGCGTGTGGGCATGGATCGGGAGGGTCTGGAAGGGGCGTCTATCCAAGAACTATGTACAAAGATGATGCGTACTGGCCCCAAGCCTCTGTAGAGGTAATGGCAAGGGGGGGAGAGTGCTCATGAAAGAGCCGCCATGCCTCACATGAGTCCTGACTCAAGAATAGCTGGTATAGATCCTGCTCTAGTGGAGCCAAAAATGTCCTCTTCTTTCGCCGCACTAGGCGTCGGAAGTCAATATGTGACAATCTATGAGTGATGTCCCCAATAGCACCTCCTCTGAAGTCTGGCTCTAGTCTCGCGGTATTCCACATCATACCAACTGTTCTGCGGCATGCTCCCAAAACGACGTCTCTGCTTAGGCTGAGTGTGTGGGTATGCCTCTGCTGCTACATCATGTAATGTCTGTGTCACTATAGTAGTAAGCTCCTCTATAGGTCGCCCTGGATCCTCAATGCACAGCCGTCTGTAGATCCTATCTATATATACAAAGTCCGTCTCCCACAGTAGGTGCTACTGCTCGTGGATTGTGTGCTACATTAAACTGAAAAGAGATGGTCATCGATAGAAGGACATGATCCACTACAACCCCAACAAGTCTGCGTCCTAACCGAGATCCTGGATACTAGAGATGACACTCGGCCTTGACATGACATAATCCACTCTGATGGCTCCATGTCTATGTGGAAAGCATGTAAAACCCCCCGCAGCGGGAAATCTCTGTAGGCCATTCAAGATGGCCAGTCCATGTGCAGTTCCCATGTCTATCAAGTGTCTTTCATACTCAATATGTTCCACATCCTGTGATAGTCTGGACAAGCCTTTCTCTACAACATCTAGCTCTCTCAGCATCTCCTCTGAAGTAACATAAACTATTGTTTGGTGATGGGCAGTCCTAGCATTGAAGTCCCCTAGTCACCATCTCTAGAGAACTGTCACAAGGCGGGCACCACGTGCCAATAGAAAAGAACAGACTGAACAACTTTAAGCACTTCATATAACAACTGAACTGAAATGGAGAGAGAGAGAGAGAGACGACACGCGACACGGAGTGGCGGAATTCCACCCCAGAGAGTATTGGCCCCAAACCTTGGCGCCCCTTTCGGTATTTCTTTATATTGCATCATCAAAGTACAAGCCGGTACTCCAGACTCTGCACCTTCTCCAGGAAGCATGCCAGAGAATGAGCCCTAGCCTCATGTTTAAAGGCCCTTGGCCTAAAAAGCAGTTTACATGAAAAGCTTTCAAAATCAAAAGCATCTGATCCAAAAAGCAGTTAAAAAAGCTTTCAAACTCAAAAGCTTCTGGTCCAAAAAGCAATGCCAAAAGCTACAAGCCTAAATCACGGAAATTCGTACAACTTGCCACGTCATCATGACAGCGCAATTTTCGAAAATCAGCCACGCTGTTGCAGTTTTAGGGTTAGGGTTTCCAAAATTAGGAATTGCAGGTTTTAGGGTTAGGGTTTGCAAAATTAGGGTTTGAAGGTTTTAGGGTTAGGGTTTTCAGAATTAGGGTTTTAGCAATTAGGGTTTCTTGAATTAGGGTTTCAACACTTAGGGTTTCCAAAATTAGGGTTTCAATAATTAGGGTTTCTTGCAAAAATTAGGGTTAGGGTTTTTTGCACTCGGGCAACCACGTCATCACTATGTGACACTTCTTCTGTTGCTTGTTCTTCTTAGGGTTTAGGCCCCTCGGCCAGCATCTGTAAGTTGGCTCCATTCTTTAGGCTTTGACACGTCAACAGTTTGTTACAAGAACTCCCATATGTCATCATCCAAAATAGAAAAGGGGGACGTCCTCTAGGTGATGCATAGACTGACGTATCCAGGGGAAAGTAACAAATAGCAATGTAAAGGTATTTGCCCGTCTCTGCTCTCAATCTCATCCACATGTAACCTAGCTTGCTCATCCGAGCGGGCTATATGTATCAAAGGCTGCAACTCCTCTCTGAATAACACTGCCACTTCCCTTGAGCCCCGCCCTCTATGCTCTGATCGCATCTCCTGTCTGCAGGCTGTCTCCTATCTGTATCCACGGATTAAATCCCCTTCAGGCTTCGATACCTCTTATTAGGATTAGGTGGGTAGCATTCCTAGTGTGCATTGTGTATGTGTAATCAAAGAGAGCTAGAGCACAATGTACTCTAATGAAACTCTTGATTATGCATTAGAAAAGAGAGATTACAAGCTTCTTATATAGGCATCCATAGAGAGTGACATCATGGATAAATATACAATTGTCTAGAATAAAATTGTATAAAAGCTATGCAATAGGTATAACAATGGGAATCGAACCATAACAAGAACCTACAATACTAGAGATCAAACTATAACGAGGAGAGAGGGTACAATACGAGGGGGGGGGGGGGGGGGGGGGGGGGGGGGGGTGTCATCCCATGAGCTGCTGCCACATGGGTTCTTGCAATGCGGTATCTATCTCCTGGCTAATAAAGAAGTGAGTAGGCCTCAACCAGTCTATAGTAATGACATCCTGGATTCTCATCTGTAGGCAACGTCGCTTCTCTACCTGGAGAGGAGAGTCGAGACTCCTCGGCTCTCCTATATAGCTAATAAAGCTTGGGTCGAACACTATCGAATTGAGCTACCACAACTTTATAAAATGATGCTAATATGTCACGTATTTTTAAGTTGATGAACTACCAATAAGAGGTGCTTCGTATGCAGTTATTACCTAAGCGTGGTACTATTGGTGTTGTATGGGAACACTCTACACCTAGCAGACATTGATTGTGCCCATGTGCAATGAGAGGGTGTGCAGCTACTCTAGAGTGCCTGGACATGCACGTAATGTGTACAGGCTCACAAGGGTGCCAAAACACTTCCTAGGCTGTCCTAAACCCTAGAGATAGGAGTTACAGCTTCTCCACAAGGTTAGATGTGCACGTGACACAGAGGTTGAGCGCTCTGTTGTAACACAAATTAGTTGTGTACGGACACACAATGTAGGAGTAAATCTGAACAGTGGAATAATCAAATAAAGAAATGCCATGAGGGGCACCTATTTGAGGGCCAACACTTTCCGCAAACGGAAGTCCGCTTCTTCCATGTCGTCTCAAAATTTCAAGTTTTTAATTGTTTTAGCTCTTTTACCCCATCTATATTAGAGTCCGTTTCAATGATTCTCCAATAGGCATCTGGTGCCAATCAACATAACAATATGAACATATTGTTATAAATGGATTAATCAATTATTTAGAGGCTGGAGGAAAAGTTAGAAAGCAAGAAAGAAAGAGTAAATTTACGTCTCCAAAAGCCCAATGAGGCCCATGAGAGAAAAAAAGTACATTTTGCTAGTTTTAAGCTGAAGTGTCAAGCTTGTCTCTACTTGTAGCTGATGAGAGGAGGTGCAAAGTTGTCTTGTGACACATCAAAGCACTTCCTAGATGTGTGAACCATGCATGTCAGCCATAAAATATGCTCAAATAATGTGAAGAAAATTCTCTTTGTAAAAGGCCCCTAAGGAGTCGTCATCCATGTCTTCTCTATATCCATTTGTGTGAGATCTTGCCTGATAATCTTGTTGATCTTTGAATGTGTCGATGCGAGTGACGGTGAGTCCAAGAAGTGCTAAAAGGGTGGCAATTTGTTCGTTGTTAAGCCATGCACTTAAAAACCAAGTTAACGTGTGTCTCCCCCATAGCTAGCTGTCGACATGATTTGAGGGCCAATCTAGCATAACGATGACCTGGACGCTCCCACAAGCCATGTATATAACAGAGTGATCTAGTAAGCGCCTCAACCACAATTGGTGTAGCTTCCAATTCCACACATCGGATTATCCTAGAGATCGTAGTAGTGACTAGCTCTTACAGCCATAACAAATCATCCAAAGCAGTCAACAGAATCCTATTGAGTCCTGCGAGAGTGCCACGAGAATCCAGCAAGGACATTGTATCCATATCTTCCCTTTCAAAATAAAAGTGTGGGCCTGGCATTAGTTGCAACCAACTTACGGCCTCCATGTGGCAAAACTGAGATGGAGCCCTGCCCTGGACATTAAAAAACAAGTCCCTCACCAAAGTGAGTGCACATGAGGGCAAGATCACAAGCCGTGCTTCGGCATCCGAATCATCTGCCAGTAAAAGTGCTGATGACGAGAAATTACAATCATGGCTGGCATGCATAGCCCAAATGCCAACAGCCACCATGAGCAACTATCTACACGAAATACACAATACAACAAGCTATGATCCTCCCCCAGCCATGCACCCAGCGCCGCAAGTGAGAAGGACTGGCATGGTCGACATCACATGAAATCAGGAATGCCTGAGCCAGCCAGCATAACCAACTTGCCAGCATAATCAACTATCTAGATGAAATACACAATACAACAAGCTATGATCGTCCCCCAGCCATGCACCCAGCGCCGCAAGTGAGAAGGACTGGCATGGTCGACATCACATAAAATCAGGAATGCCTGAGCCAGCCAGCATAATCAACTTGCCAGCTCGGATGCTGGTCTAAAGAGCACAGCAACAGCAAAAGAAGAAATGAGAATTCATAGTAAACAAGAAACAATGCACGCTAAGGCAAGATGAAGGCCTTCTCTATAAGGATAAAAATCTAGTAACTAAGAATGGTGCCTGAGGTCATTTTCACACTGGGAAGAAACATGAGGCCAATAATTGTTGAATGTTGTCATAACATGAAAAAAGTAACTACCTGATGGACACCACACTACCAAATATTACAACTTCAGCATCAACTAACCAGTTACAGAAAGGGCATTACCTTTGCCTCCATCATATCCTCTTCGGCAATGCTTCCATGAGAAAATTGATCCCTCTGAGAGATACCAGAAGAAAAAAACAATAAGAATCCATTTGACCTCTAAAATTTCTTGTCAGAGACTTGAGGTCATGTATAAACCTTTTCGGGTGGCCCTCTTCTTTTCCTTTTTCGGAGTTCTGCTATTGATGTGCCCTTCTGGATATCTGACTCAAAGTTACTACCAATATCAAGCATACAGTGAAATTCCTTCTGTCTTCCAGCAAGAAAACCTTTTGTGGTTGGGTTAAGTGTCTCTTTGGATTGCCTGTACTGTGGCTCCACATGTAAAGCTAGATCTTCACTTGCTGACCAGCAAACTCTCTCAGTAGCATGATCTTTGCTCAGCTCCAAAATCTTCATAGAAGATCCTTCTACATAAAAGATTTGTTCCATGATGTCAAATCGGAAATATCTGTCAGTCATATGACAAAGTAGTATAAGCACCGAACCTCCATCAAGCCTAGGGGAGGGAAGAAGCCCATTAAGAGATAGATCCGCTAAAGTTGCTAATGCATCAAGTCCACTTCTCTCGTCTGGCATAAAAGGGAAAACATTAAGACATGAACATCAGCAGCACTACATTGAAATTTGCAAGAGACTTGTAAACAGCACGCACCTCCAGAGAAAAGCTGCCTGCTTCTCTTCTTGGTTTTCTGTGATGGTAGCCTTTTCTTCTTCGGTGCCTGTTCATTTTGGTATCCATCCACACCCTTGGTATCTTCTTGTTTAAGAGTACCCTCTTCTGTACAGCTGCATTCCTCCTTCAGCTCATCAGACCTGAAATTGTCAAAGCCATGCATTTTACCTTTCTTAGTTTGAGACTTTTGACTCTTCTTCAATTTGCTTTTAGCTTCACCAGCTGGGGACATCCTTTTTCTGCGTTCCAATGCTGTACTCGTGCTTGCTTTTGTTACAACTCCATTGTCTGTGTCTCTGCTTTCTTCACTACCCCCGTCATCCATGTTTGATCCTGTATGCTTGGAATCAAAGCTACCTGAACCTGCACAGGAAGTTTTATGGTTTGCATGTCCATTTTGAGCAGGCAGGCCTCTTGATCGATCACTCCGACAAGCAGGGGTGCGAGAAATTTGAGGAGAGGCAGCTCTCTGTGATGCCGACGCCAAGGTTAGGGCCACCTTAAATTCATCACAGTCTCCAAAAGAATCCTGCTCTGCATCGTCCATTGTTTCAGAAAGAGGCAATTTTCCTGATTTTGTTTTACCCTGAAGATGCATCAATGGGACTCGAGGAGTCCTCTTACCAACGGCCCTTGGGCGATTTACTGCATGCAGATTACCATTTCTCAATGTGTATCATGACAGCATCAAGGCATAAATCTTCATTCTGTAGCTTGCATGGAAAAGAGGCAAAGATTATTACCAGCTACAGTCCTGGGCTTCTTGGCAGGTGAGGGACCTCCATAGCTGGATAGCCCAGATAACTGTGGTACCATCCCTCCAGCTTTAGTTCCCTGCTGGGTTGATGATGTGCTCCGCAAGCGTACAGGCATTTGATGAAACGGCATAGACGCTGCAACATCTTTGCTGCTATCCTCCTCGAGACTCCTGCTGTCTTCCTGCCAAGTAACAAGAGATGTAATGCTGTTGAAAAAACAAGCAAACAGGACAAACTCTAAGAGGAACTTCGTCACATATGGTAGTCCCCAAATGAAAACGAGCAAATGGTCTTACCAAGATATTGTAATGATCCGTCATCATGGCTATAAGTCCTGCAGCAGATGCAGCTCCTTCAGGAAGTGACAGGTAAGCCTAAAATTTGCCAAACAAAAAACATATAAGGCACAAAAGATTTCACTATGATCGTCACCAAGGAGTAAATAAATTTATTTGTGCGTGCTGCAAAATGTGAGGGCTAGCAGATGCCACTTTTTGTTTAATACTAAGGTGCAATAAAAAACGGGGCTCACATAAAAGTTTGACATGCTAGACTGCAGCCTAGGAGTGGAAAATTTCCCCAAGCTCAAAAAAATTGCTACTTGAGTAAACCACACGCATAATAGCAAGTGTCTATACATATTCACACACTCCTATACAAATTAAGGCATGTGCTTGTCAGTGCATGGGAGCATGAGACATACTCAGCATCCCTATACAGTCAAATGCTAAACAAATTTCCTCTCAAAATCCATTTAAACTGTCTTCATCGTAAACATCCCTTCAAGGATCACTAGCATTGACTACAAAGAACCTTTTTTCCTGGCTAAACCTGCAGTCACTCCAAAGATTTCTCATATTACTCGTCTCCCGTCCTCTCTCTCAAAGATACTATCGTTGCGGTGACAAAAAGTGAAAACGAGGCCATATAAATGTACCTTGTTCATGTTGTACAGTACCTCCACCATCTCCACAGTTCGATTTTGAAATGTAGCTGCCACCTGCATCAAGAAAACTAGTCTATGCTCAAAAGCGTTCTAAAAACTGGTACAGCCTTTGCAATCAGGCACCTTTTAATTCTTGCTGTGAACAGTTATAATCCAACTCAAATGGTGCATATATTGTCTTAAAAATTTTGCCAGCTTGTTCATACCTTTTTCCAGTCCCTTCCATGCCTGCGATATGACTGATAAAAGTGCTTGAGATCATCCTCTGACCAGGGAGGGCCCAAAAGGTCTGATAGCTTTCTCTTCTGCAGGGTAAATCCAAACGCGGTCAAATAGAAGGCGAAAGCTTCTCCAGAATTTAGACTAGAGCCTTTCAGATCCATCTGATTGGCATCCAAGTTACCAACTTTACAGATTTTTTAATAATAGCACTCTTACCCTTGGTGTAAAACTATTGAAAGGAACAAATACAGGTACGAGAAACAGAAGGGCCTCTTGAGTTGGCTCCAAACGATCCACCATAAAAAAAGGATTCTAACTTTTGCCTACAGCTCATTCTTGCATGAGCCTTGCTCAATCAAAATATCTCATTATCTAGATAATGAAACAAAAGGTCCATATAAATTCAGCTGCAGTGATTTCTAGGAAAGGACTGATGGCACCCAATTTGGATGAAAATTTTGGAAACTTAAGCATTCAGGTTGTTCGCAACATGAAACCCAGTACGTTAAAAAGCTCCACCTAGTGAAAAAACCTAGACTCAAGAAAGACAATAATGTTCTGGTTTGAGAACAATGCAGCTTACAAGTTGCTCTGCATGGGATGCCTTCACAATAAGGGGTGCTATCTACCTCAATGTCTAGAGGTAGGATGGCATCATCTATCCTAAACCCAGAGACATGGCTTTTGTGAAAAGCATCTCGTTCATCAGATTATGCTTGCTGACATTCGCTGCGAGCACTGCTAGCCATAGACAAAAAGTAGATAATGCGCACAGACACTTGCTATGCAGCAAACAAACAGTGTGCCGGGTTACAATTTCTGAGGCCACACAGCATGTTAGATACAGATCTCAAGTAGCAACTTGTCATTTTTCCCTTTATCACCCGGCTGTGTGCACTCCCAATGCATTTCATGACACTGCAGGTGACTGGCCAGAACAATCCAAACCTGCCTTGGATATCTACTAAGAAGAGCTCTGCTCTCAGAGAATTTGAAAAGAGCAAACAAACTACTTGTTCAAATTTTGCATTGGACACCTACTTGAGGTTCAACTAATAAATTTGCCTCAGAGTCCAGGTGAACAGCTTATTACTGAACGAGTTGAAATTCTACCTGAAGAGCTAAAGAGGACATATTAGCAAAATCATACCTTCTGTTTGCTTTTCTCGCCAGCATCATCGTCACGATCTGTTGATCGTTCTTCTTTGCCTTTGGCATACCTGCGATTACTGGTCCTCGGCCTCCTGGCCGACATTTTTGCCCTTCTATAATCTCATAATCCGCTTGCAGAGACGAAAGCTAGGAATAAATTTAAACCCGAAGCAACCGATCTGGCCCAAGGAAAGAAGATCCTGGCCTGCGGGGCACTGTTTCTGGCAAGCGTTTTAGAGCTGCAAGAGCGTGCTAAAACGCAGACAAACCTTCACATGGAGCTCCAAGACAACTGGAATTCGGGAGCTGAACTACTTGCCCGATCCAGAGACGGATCTCCCAAGACAAGCTAGGGTTCAAGGCATGCAGGGGGAGCAGGGTTTGGAGGCGCGAAAAAGGTGGGGGGATGCGGAGCAGAGGAGAGGAGGGAGAGGAAGAAGAAGAGGCGAAATCGGATAGGGGAGGCAGGGAAGGGGGAGAGGGGGACAGAGGGAAGCGACGAGCAAGGGAGAGTTAGGGTTGAGCAGGAAAGGCAGCCCGTGACCTAAAGCAAAGGCGAAGAGGAAGAAGAGGGAAGAAGAAGAAGAGCAGCAGGAAGAGAGAAGAGAGCAGGAGAAAAACGATGAGGGAACCAAAATTCATATTCAAAGTGTCGCGTACACAATGCAAAAAAAATTCTAAACAAAAATTACTTCAAAATCCCCACCTCCATTTAAAAGTTCCTTCCACAACCACGTCATCTAACCCACCACGTCATCCCGACCGCCGACGTGGCTGCCAGGTCATTGAACATTCTGCCGTCGTGGCGCTCCATTTCTGCCACGCTGGCAGCTCTGAGATCCCCGGACGTTTTTGAAATTTTGAAAGTTGAGGCTGCTATTTTTATCCCCTCTGCGCATATCCTTCGCCCGTTCACACCTGCCTTCGCTTTCCTGGTAAACGTGGGCAATTGGACTCTCTCTCCTAGGACCTACTTTCAAGATTTGAACATTTCCGAATTATCTCCCCTCTCAGAGACTCAAAGTCCCAATAACGGGAACTAAGGCTTGGTTCAGACTAGGCGGCGGAAGAAAAATGCAAAGGGGTGTTGATCTTCCATGGCGAAATTTGTTGGTTGGAGTTGAGGCACTCTTCCGTCAGGCCCTCCATTTTTCTTCCGAACCCCCCCCCCCTCCCCCCCCCCCCCCCCTCGGAAGAATTGATGACCTCTCTTAGCCGCCTTCACTTTTTCACTTTTCCTCCTCCACACTGTTCACACTAGGCGGCGGCACGTTTAGGAAAGCTTGTTTCTTCCGTCAGTTTACCAGCCTAAGTAGTATTGTGCGCCTTATGGCAAATCCTACTTTTGCATCGTAAAAATTGTCAACTACGAGAAAGAGTTGATGGTTTAGTGGATCTGATGTGGAATCATCTCATTTGCTAGGACTTGGACACCATCTGCAAGTGCGCTTGAATCCCACGTGGCCCTATCCCTCCAAAAATCAAAAAATTTACATATTTTTGGGTAATTTGTCACAGGCTAGAAATTGTGCTTGCCAAAGTAAATCAATCGAATTCACAAGTTTCAATGTAAAAACCAATAAATCCTTTAGATTTAAACTCAAATATCGGGAGAGTTTTATGAATGGCCTTCTTTTCCCTTTGGCTAGGAAAATAGAAAAGGTTGTTGGCAAGCTATTGGATCATGTTATAGCTATAATTCTTACCACATTGGCATGATAACAACCAACAAACCCATCTCTTTAACATGACTTTGATATTGAAGAATCGAGAGAAAACATTGTCATTCAAGTGCCATATTCGAGTTCTAACCATATTGGCATACAGGTAACTATTAAATTAAAATCAATAGAAGCGAATATCCCCTCCCCTCTTTCACGTGCATCGCTCTTCCCCTGCTTTGATCAACTTTCCTTCTCCCGCCTTGCACCTACATGATCTATGCCCCCCATCTTCCTCTCCTCCCCATCCCCCTCTTTGCTTCTTCAGCTAAGCCGCTGGTCCATCTGCCACTCCTCCAACTCGCATGCTCCGGGTCATTATGCTTAAATTGGCTTCCTCAATGGCAACCAGAGGAGAGAGAGAGAGAGAGAGAGAGAGAGAGAGAGCACGATGCCAAACTGTCGTAGGGAAAGAGCCTTACATGCAGCCTTCACATATGTGTGTTTGTGTGTGTGCGCGCAGAGAGAGAGAGAGAGAGAGAGAGAGAGAGAGACGACCTTCGCCCCACACTTGTCTCCTTTTGCCTGCGCACGGTGGGCATACTCTTCAGATTCTCGTTTATTTTCTTTTTTTCAAATCGTAGGGACATACTCATCTCGTCTACAAATGCTCTCGAGTGTCTTTTTTTTTTCTCTTCGCTAGATTATAGAAGTCCAAAGTTACAAATTCAAGGTAAAGTTTTGCTTGTTCCATGTCGTACTATTGTAAAGTTGCAAACTGTTTATTAAAGTTAGCACCAAACTCGTGTTTAGCTTTTGTTATGCCCTAAGAACTCTAACGAAGTTTTTACGAGGGCAAGAAGAAACTTTTTCCAAAAAAAAACACTACTAAGGTTCTAGTGAAATTAGTCATGAAATAGCTCCTCGCTTCTAGAATATTGTTCTTTCAAATTTTACACTAGAATAGCTCTAACTTTCCTCTTACACATAGCAAAGTTGGCCGCAATCTAACAATGGCTACATCAACCTTTAAAATTTTATGGCTTATACAGTAAGGATGCTAGTAGTAGTCATATACTATTAAGATGACATGTTCCTTTTTGTTTCTCCTTGCAAACTAAAAAACGCAACTTCTTTTAGAGGACAATTTGAAGCTTTGGATTTTAAAAAGTGTTTAAGACCTTATAATATTATTTGATTTTTGCATGAAATTTTGTCAAGGTACTAAGGATCACTAACGACTCTATGCCGTATTGACGTCAAGTTACAAATGATTTAAGGTGGTAGATGTGAGTGCGCGAATGTGGTGCGTGTGCGGAGAGAGAGAGAGAGAGAGTACACAGGATGTGGGGTGGAGCTCTCAAATCTCATTGTATGAGCACTGTGTGAGAATGAGTGAGAGCTCCTTATTCTTTGTATGTATAAAGAACAAGGAGATAAATGTAGGCAGCCGGACACTGGCCGAAAGGCACGAGCAAAGCACGATGAGGCACATCGCCTTTAGCTAACATTCTCTCACTAAAAGGCTGTGTGCCAATAAGTGGCGAGAAGACTAGCTTACAACTAGTATATACAAGAGGTGAGAGAAGACGTCTCTCTACCTATGCCCACTGGCTCACTCCAAACACGTGAGTGCATCTATAATCGCTCTAGTGTAGATGCAACATGCATACCACTAGGGCTAGAGCCACGATGACACTTTTGATGCAGGTATCGAGTGATGACCTGCATGGCTCCACAATGCACCGTGCCAGTGTCAGTCATCACACGATTGACAACTCCCACTACAAATGCACTAATCGCATAAGCAAGATCAGGTCTCGAGACCAAAAGGTCAGACATGAGAGACCCGAAAGCCAACGAAACATGCACTATGTGTGCCAACCTATCCCTGTCAGCAATCTCAGTGCCATATGCATCCTCATCAAGAACCACCTGACTATGCATCACCGTTTCAGTATCGTTTGGCAAAGGCATATCTGCTAAGAATGACTGCAAAACCAAAAGATCAGCACCATTGCAATCACACACATATGTCTGAAGGACACTGTCACCCTCAAACGTATCAAATGCATCATAGAGCAATGCATCAATCTCTAGCTCAACTGATGACTGACAAAGATGTGCATCCCCAGAGATACCACTATCTGCGTGAACATCACCACAAAACAAATGCACAACTTGCTCTCCATGCAGCACATCCGCAAAAGAGACACGCTTCGTCTCTCGCTCTAAACATGATTGCAAATACATAGAGACTACACCACCTCGTGTGTCATAAATATGCAAAGGGTATACCAGATCCCTCCTAGCACCTCTGGTTATCACTGGCTATCACCAGTGATCTCCGATGCATCTTAAACGACCGCTCTCCAAGAAGTACACAATGTCTACTACTCTGCAATTGACGCATTGAAATGAGACTCTGGCTGAATTTTGGTACATAACGTACATCTCGTAGCATAAGCAATGCATCGCTAGGTAAAGACATGCATATATCTCAAGCACCCTCTATGTCATATGTTGAATCATCAGCAAACTACACACAACCAAGTCTCCCACTAGAAAAGGAGCAAAATAAATCACGATGTGGCGTCACGTGAAAAATTGTATGCTCATCTAGTAGAAAACGCGTAGACAATGTGCTGTCCCACGACACAAAGTAGTCTGAAGGCAAGCTAGATTCAAAAGTGATATGCCCGTCACATGCATACTCTCTAGCATCTGTCCTCGTAGTAGCACCATGCATCTGTCTCATACGCCTGAAGCAATGGTGCCTAATATGCCCATCGTGGCTACAGTGCCAACATGTCAGTTGCGATCGTGATCGAGATCCGCCTCTAACTTGAAGCGTCTCCATATCCATGCCAAAACTATGGCAAACAACCACTGAGTGCCAAATGCAATTAAGACACAATTGCAAACCATGCGCATAAACAAATAAACTTACAAGAAAAATCCAATAGAGTTTCGGCAGTATTTGGCTATCTAACCATAATAACCATACATGCCATAAACATGCTCAAAACCATGAGCAAATCATGCGCAAAATACGCACTCAAGCATACATGAGCTACCCCAAAGTCTCAACTCCCTAAACTTGAAAAACAATCCTGTAATCTGAAACACAAAGTGCATCAACTGCACTCTACAAGCGAGGCATATACTAGCATAAACTTGGATGCAAACTAACCAATGGAAAGCTTATTATGCTTATCCTTTATGTAGATGACATGCTTATTGTTGGTCATTCCAAGAAGGACATTGCTGACTTGAAAACCAAGCTAAAAAGTCAATTTGACATGAAAGATTTGGGCGAAGCCAATCACTTTTTGGGTATGCGCATTACTCGTGACTGTAAGAAAAGGTTGTTGTACCTTTCTCAAAAAGAGTATGTGCACAAGGTTCTTTATCGTTTCAACATGCAGAAGGGGAAGGCTTTGAGTACTCCATTGCCTGCATATTTGAAACTTAGCAAGCATGATTGTCCCAAATGTGCTGAGGAAAAAGTTGCAATGGCTAAGGTTCCTTATGCTTCAGCTTGTGATAGTCTTATGTATGCCATGGTGGCTACAAGACCTGACATTGCACATGCAGTGGGTTGTCAACAGATTTATGTCTAACCCTGGTAAAAAGCATTGGGATTCTCAGATACTTGAGTGGCAATGCAGATAGACAATTATGCTATGGTCGTAACGAGTCATCCATTCGGGGATTTGTACACAGTGATTATGCAGGTTGTGTTGACAGTCGTAAATCAACAACATGTTGGATTTACACATTTGCTGGTTGTACTATTTCTTGGATATCCGTTCTTCAAGGTTGTACATCCATTTCTACCACAGAGGCAGAGTATGTTGCATTGAGTGAGGCATGCAAAGAAGCTATTAGGCTTGCTCGTCTAGTGAAAGATCTTGGATTGGAGCAGTGTACACCAGTTCTTCATCGTGGCAGTTAGAGTGCTATTGCCTTGGCTAACAATCCAGTGTTTCATTCCAGAACAACACATATTGATGTGTGTTATCACTTCTATCGTGAATGCCTGGCAAACAAGAGCCTTTATTTAATGAAGATTCCTACATCAGAGAACACAGTGGATGCACTCACTAAAAGTCTCTCCAGCCATCAATTTCATCACTGTTGTGAGTTGATGGGCATTGGGTGAAGAGCGGTTCTCTTCCATTCTTGTGGTCTCCCACATTGGCCATCAAGTGAGAGAATGTTAGGTTTAATGGCCATGTGGCCGACCGCACATCACTAATTTCTACTAACCCAAAGTGTAGAGCTATACACTTGTGTGAGCCACTAACACTAAGTACAATGTGTATACTGCCTTAGTGCATAAGATAGAGAAGAAAGAAAGGGGGCACACAACAGTGTGTGTCGGCTCTCCCCCTCCAACTTGTGTGTGTGGCTATGGTGATGTGCGTAGTATGAGTGTGTGTGCGTATTCCTCTTCCTCTTTTGTTGTGCTCCCGGCTCCTCTCCTTCATCTCAATGTACATAACCTGTGATGAATCCACTCTCGAATCCTGAGAGTCCACAGAAATGCATACACCTACAAAGTGTTCTCAATGGATGCACATAAATTTGTTGAAAATCTCAACCCACACTCTCTTCACTGAGAGAAAAACATCAATGCGCAAAACAAGAGGATGAAAAATCTCAATCCGAGCTCTTTGAATGTAGCAAATCACCATAATAGGCATACATAATCTTCAGCTTTCCAAACACCCTGCAACCGGTCAGCCCATATCTCCCAAATCGTTCAGAATTTGCAGGAACTTCCTTCTACTCAGTTGTAGACCACACAAAAAGAGTTGAGATCTATGGGAATGGACCTGAATTGTGATGTTTTTACAGGTCAAAACAAACCTGTAAAAATTTGCAGCTGTGTACCCTATACGTGCAGGTAGTCTGAGTGATGTATTTCAAAATTGGTAAAGATTTCGAGAAAACTTTATTCTGCAAAATTGAAGAGGACAAAAAACCGTTGGAAACAGAGAGAATCGTCTTGAACAAAGACATTTTGATAGGCCAAAACAGATTTGCAAAAATGTGCTGTAGTTTTTGCTGCTTCTCCGCCTGCTTTCCCGTTGAGCTTTAATGGTGCTCCCAATCCCTGAGCTCTAATACCAATTGAAAGAGAGGAGCTGGGAGCACAGCGAAAGAGGAAGAGGAATATGCACGCACACTCACACACACACACCACCATAGCCACATACACATGTTGGAGGGGGAGAGCCAACACACACTGTGTGCCCCTTTCTTTCTTCTCTATCTTATGCATTAAGGCACAATACACATTGTACTTAGTGTTACTGGCTCACACAAGTGTATAGTTGTACACTTAGGGTTAGTAGCAGTTGGTGATGGGCGATCGGTCACATGACCATTAAACCTAACAATATATATTAAACCAAAAAATTAAAAAAGATCATTGCTTTATACATTTAGATTTAGAAAGTTTTTAATTATTAATTTGCTAAATTTTTTGGGGCTATTTGCTAGATACAATAGTGGTAAGATATGTTCAAGGGATATTGATTTATTAATGATGTTCCTCATTGATAAAACTAAACATATGATCTAGGGAATATGGAATAATGTACACCATGGTCGTAAGTTTTATTTACTTAAACGCACTCAAATAGTTTCAAAGTCAGGTCACTAGCAAATATATTGTAGCTTATACCATGTCTTGTCCATTGGTCACAATTACACAAATCTTCCGGTTAAGGGAGTGTACAAATTTTCATCCTAAAGTAGTTTCATTCATTTAGGCAACCACAACTAACATTGCAAATCTGTTGGTTTAGGTAACACCAACCTTATAGTGCAAATTCGTCGGTTTAGGCAATACGACCTCAATGTAGAATTGCCGATTTAAACAGGCCAACCTCAATGCATATTTGCAAGTTTAGGCATCAATAGTGTAGATTTGTTGGTTTAGGCGGCACACTCAATTGGCGTTGATTTGCCATTTAGGCAACACCGATTATAAAATCATATTGTAGTGGCTGACCACTACTATTGTTAGAGTGACTTTGTTAATTCGGGGTATATGATGGTCATTGAATGATGAATGTGACTAATGATATCCTGATACATCAGAATATTACACAGGTTGTTTATTCTAGTGGTATGGTACACAAGAATATGTAGTATGGGGTGATTGAAGGCATAAGCAAATTAGATTATTTAAGTTTGTAAGTTTGTTTTTTATATGTAATTTTATAATACATTAACACATCGGTTCATTGAGGGAATATTGAGGAGTAGCCTTTGACCCTGCTTGGTGTCGATCTTCTTCTCTCACCTCTCCTTTTCATGCATGCATGTGTAGCGCTTCGCTCTTAGAGGCGTGCATGTACACACTCTCGTGTTCTCCCTCTCACTTTCGCTCTTTCTTGCATCATGTGACCGTCATCAAAAGTATATGATACTCCCAATGCTAAGCATGGGATTTGTTAGTGCAATGATTCCAACATGAATCGGTGCATGTCGCACAAAACATGTTAAAAGGCTCAATGCATGTTATGCAAGTAATAGAATTGACACCTTTTGTACACATGCATTTTTGGTCGCGGCCAAAGAAGGTGAGACTTGCGTGAGCAAACAATTAACGTGATGCTCTTTGGATTGTCCCAAGGCTTGTCAAATGGTGCCTCATACTCACACGGTGGGACAGTTTAACTCTGCAAATCTTAGGATGATATGCTAATCCAACTTGGAGTCTTTTGACCTTCATAGCTAAGGCTCTCTCCTCTCTCTCCTACATGCTCTTTACTTAAAAGCTTAGTGGACTCAAAGTTTGTTTGTCCCAATGTCCCTCAAGCCTTCTTGGCTAGCAACTACTACATGTCTTAAAGAGGTTATAGTAGTTTGTGCATATGACACCGATATGGTTGAAAGTGATAGGAGTGCAATCAAGATCATGCCATCTATTCATGTTTAGAGAAACTAGTTCTTGGGGCTAGGGAAGTGCACGATGCATGTGTGTGGAGAGGGGAGAGGAGACATAGAGCGAGGTGGAACCACATTGCCCACAAGGGAGTAGAGCGTGCTTAGTTTCTTATTGTATATATGTAAGAAGGAAATGAGTTACATGGTTAGTGATAGTGATGTAGGGTGTTAGTCATGGGCGGCTACTATGGGCCCCTTTAACCCAACAATCACCCACTCAAAGACCAATGTGACCGTAAGTGGCTATGATTAAAGTTAGTATGTAAGATCGTGAAGAGTGACAACTTCACCATTGTATAGTTGTGTTCACCTTACATCCATTAACTCGATGCAATGTGTGAATCTCTCCGTAGTTAGGTTCTTTTTAAGAGCATCCACTAGGTTTTCATCAGTGTGGACCTTGATAAGCTCCAATCGCTTATCCATCAACCCATCTCAAATCATGAGACGATACCTTACCTCAATGTGCTTCAATTTGGTGTAAACCACAGTCTTCCTTACCGAAGCAATGCAATATGACTATCACAATGCAAAAACTGAAACTTGTTGAATGTCTAAGTCTCCCACTAGATGTGCCAACCATATAGCTTCCTTGGTGCATTTGATGGTGCAATGTACTCACCCTATGTAGTGGAAGAAGACATATTATCTTGGAGAGAAACTTGACTCCACCCGCAAATATGAATATGTACCCAGACCTCTATTTTCTTTGCCAACTGCATAATCTGCATCCGTGTAACCAATAATAGATGCATCGTTATTGTTGAATCATTTGCACTTGCTCATTGTACCCTTCAATTACCTAAGGATATGTTTCATTGCTATCCAATGTTGTTTGCCAGGATTATCCATATACCAACTAACCACTCCCATTGCAAATACAATGTCTTCACCATAGCATACATGAGACTATTTACAACTGAAGAATATGACACACTTGCAATTTTTGCTCTCTCGAAATCTAACTTGGGAGAATCTTCTTACATAGGTTCAAATATGATGGCAGTGGGGTACTCACCATTGTCCGCCCTTACTCTATCTCTCTGAGATCTCTCTTGATATCCATACCAATAAAATGATTTGCTTCCCCAAATCCTTCATGGCAGAGTTTTTGCTCAACAATTTGCTTCAATTTGGCAATCTCCTCGGTAGACTTTCTTGCAATTAGCATGTCATCTACATATAAGATGAGAATGAGTAGTGAAATTTCACTGAGTTTTTGTGTATACAAGCAGTGATCCTCTTGACTCCTTTATAACCCCTAGGACTGCATAAGGTATCAAACTTATGATACCATTGCCTTGAACCCCGCTTTAAGACATAAAGAGCTTCTTTGAGTTTGCCTACAAGTTCCTCCATGCCAGGCTGCTCAAAACCTTCAGGTTGCTTCATGTAAACATCCTCCTCAAGATCCCCATGAAGATAGGCGGTTTTCACATCCATTTGGACAAGCTCCATGTCCTCGGTGGCTACAAGCCTAAGCATCGGAGCGTAGTCATCTCCAGGCGGTTTTCACATCCATTTGGACAAGCTCCATGTCCTCAATGGCTACAAGCCCAAGCACCACGAGCAAGAGAATTTCATAAAAATCAACTCCGTTCTACTGCTCGAACCCCTTAGCAACCAATCTAGCCTTGTACTTAAGCTTAGGATCCTCATATTTAAACATCTTCTTGTAAACCCATTTTCAAGGTAAGACTTGTTTGCCTTCTAGCAACTCAACTAAGCTCCATGTCTCATTGTTGACAATTGAGTTATAATCTGATTACGTGGCCTACTTTCACTTGACCTTTCATCCATCTGCATGGATTGTTTGTAAATAAGATGACTCATCCCAATCAATTGGCATGACATAGTCCAACCCTAGTTGAAATTGCTTAGGTGGATGCAAGGATCTACGTCTCAACAATTGATTGTTGCTCTCTACCCCATCACTTGGAGCATTGCTAGTGGAAGGTGCATCATTAGTCTTTTGAGTTTTCATTGAATTTGAGGCAACATCCTCGAATGTGACTTTTTTGTTCTCAACCTCTTTGATAGGCTTCTTGTGCATCCTCGACTCAATGCCCAAATGAACTATGAATGAATTTACAAGATTTCAGGTACCAAAGATGATATCCCATTTCTCCATTTGCACCGTAACCAATGAAAATACACTTGTGTGACTTTGGATCTAGTTTCTTTTGAAGTTCCTTTGGCACGTGTGCATATGCCTCACATCGAAAGAAACACAAATGATCATGGTGTGCTTCTTGATCTAGAGTTTGGTAATGCAATGGCGTATGAGGTGATTGATTGATGATGTGCATTGCTATCACTGCCTTTGCCCAAAAACCTTGAGTCATACTTGCTAGTGAAAGCATAGTTGTGACTTGCTACTGAATTATTGGATTTATCCTTTATGCAACTCCACTATGATTAGGTGTGCAAGGAGTGGTGAGCTAACTCTTAATACCTCTCTTGCTACAAAAATTATTGTCATAAAAACTAATATCTAATTCTCCCAAATAATTTTCTAATGTTAAACTGATCATTTAATATGGGAAAGTACCAGGGGAGTAAAAGCTAGAATATTGGTAATGCTGCCAGATCGATCTTGGTAGGGATCCAAAGGAGGGAAAATAGGGATCCAAAGGGGGGACAATCTTCAAAAGAGCAATGTGCTTCAATGGGGCTAAAAATACCTAAGGTTTAGCTCAATTAAGACCTCCATAGGCTAAAGTTCCAAAAACTAATTAAAAGTTGAGGAAAATTTGAATGGTTATGGGAAGACTAAAAAGTCCTCCCACATCCCTAGGAAGGAGGGGGCGAGCCCTAATGGTAGGGGATGAGAGAGAAACACACACACACAGACACACACACTCCCAAGCTCTTCCCAAAGGGAAGAATGGACACATGGCACGCTCCTAGCCCAGTTGCCCCCAATCTCCCCTCAAATTCTATTGGATGGCCATAGAGGTGGACCAATGAGGATTAGGCTAGAGTAAAATTAGTATAATCAATTTAAAAATGCTTGATAAAAGAACCAATAGAAATTAAGCTCCCTAGAAGACTATTAGACAGTCTATCAAGGGGTCCAATGAGCATCCAACAGCCTAATGGCTTGCTTGATTCCTATTGGTCAGAAGACTAAAATGTCCAATGAGAGTTTAAATAAAGTATTTAATCACCTAAAGCTCTCACAAAAGGAGAAAGGGGGACACATGTCACAAGGCTATACATTATGCTTCTTATTTGCTATTGGCTAAGCCTTGCATGAACCAATGGGAATCCAGCAAGAGCAAAAAGCAAGAGGGGTCGACCAAGTAGAGAGAGAGAGAGAGTTGGCATTTTTAGTCTAACTCACTTTTCTACAAACACACAACTCATGTGTTGCGCAAGAACTCCATCTCCTTCTCCAAGCATTGAGAAGTAGAGTCCCACACCAACAACTCTTGGCTATGGAATGCAAATCCAACCAAGAGCCAAGCTTCAATGGCATGCTCATCTCCTCCACCATGCTAATTACTAAGCTAAGCTATGCTATTAGAGTGATTATGTGAGGAGAATACTTCTTTCTCGTAAGATACGTCTTTTGCCTCTCAATCTTCCTCATTCCCTACTAGCTCTCACTATTTTTGAAGGTGTGTGAGGTCTTGGGACTGAGGCTAGGGACACTAGGTGTGTTTTTCAAGCATAATGTGGTGCATGAAGCTTCCATCTTCATTGCACCAATGAGTTTTGTCAAGGAACACAAAGTTTGTATTGCACAAAAGTCTCCTTTGATGGGAGAAGCTATAATACAAAGCCTTTTTGGAGGGGGGATCAGCTCCATGTAAATCCGGTCCTCAAATGTTGTTGTCAATTGTTCTATTTCTCTCTCTTTTCAAGTATTGTCTATGCTAAACTAGCCAGGTGTAAATTGCTATGTTGCTTTCTCAAATTAAGTACTCTCTTTATGCTCATTAGGAACTTGTTCTTAATGAAATTCTCACTATGTTATCAATTTCCGCTACACACAAGTTACTAGTGCATTAAATGTTACATTGGTATCAAAGCTATTGGTTTCTCTTTTCTTGCTCGAGAAGAGAGTTCCTAATGGCTTCAAAACAAAAATATTCATTAAGTAGTGCGCAAGGGCACTAAGAAACACTTATGCAATGCAATGACACTTAGAAAATGCTAAAGGAAAAGATAAGAAAAGGAAAACACAAATGTCTATGATGTGCACTCGACCATCTCTTTTATATGGAGGTGAAATGTCTTTTGACTTTTCATTTCCATGACTTTTCATTTTCTATACTCACCCTTCACTTATGCATTTGAAATGTTTTGAGAGAATTTTTATTTTTCTGAGATTGGGGAGACCTAATTGCTACAAATGGTTGGTGTTATTGATTGCAAAAGAGTAAGTAGAATAGGGAATTTTCATCCTTGAAGCACGCCTGCTTTATGCAGTTAATGAGGATACCGTCGAGAGCTATGGTCTTAATAATGGAGTCCTACGGGGCTTGCCTATGGCTTAACCATTATTGAGCTATTAGAAGCTTGATAGGCACCAATGATGTCTTGGCTTTGTTAAACCCTCTCTTCTATTCCTTGCAATTAAAAATATTTGAGCCATGGGTATAGATGCTTGAGTGCTTATCTTTGAAGGTAAAGAGGAGTAGCAACTAGGGCTTGAAGTGCCAAAGTACAAGTAAAAATTTACACCTAAAATTTGCTAGTATGATTGACGAAGGAAAAGAGATTGAAATGAATGTACATAGCTTTGACTTTGCTAATGAAAGAGCAACTAATGATGCCCCTATGCTTGTAAACTATCTTGTTTCTAGGCTTCAACAAGCCCTGGGCAATCCATCCCTCCAAGGTGAAGTGCTACAGCAATTGTGCACCCATGGTATTCTCCAAACTCCCCACCAAGAAGAGAGAGTACCTAGGAAAGCTCCTGGTGAGACTTCCAAAAGAGGACACTCTCCAATAAGGAAAGAAGAGCAAGATCTGTACGAAGGGCTCAAAAACCTACTACTAGATGAGGCATCTCCCTCTCAAAGGAGAACCCAAGTCTCAATGATAGAGCCCCACCCCCATTGAAAGAACGAGAAAGAAGCAAGTCTCCTGCTACCTTGGCGGAGATGGCTCCATGAAGACGAAGGGACTCTCCAACACCCCCTGAACGGACAAGACCATCGCATACTCATCTTCACCATAATTCAAAGAGGGAAGAGAAAAAACAAGAGAAGAAAAAGGTGAGAAAGAGGTCACCCTCTTCTCCATCTTCTTCATCCTCCTTATCTTCTGAAGAAAGTGATGATGCAGACAAGGAGTAACAAGGAAGAAAAAGGCGAGAAAGAGTTCACCCGCTTCTCCATCCTCCTCATACTCTTCTGTTGCGGAAGCTAATCACACCACCCATAAAGTGCATGTAACAACCTAGATCAACATAATGTCAATCGAGGACACAGATGACACGATAGGCACACGGAGGAAATCTCTTTAGCTTGTCAGGCTGAGACCATCCTACACATACAACTCTTCGGAAGGCCAACTAAACCACAACCTAGAATCTCACTGCTCTTAATTACACCACCTAGCCACATACACACAACGGAAGGAAACTCTCTAAATCATACCAGAATCGTACGAAACTTAAGGAACACCATCCTCTCACTAGGATACACCTGTCCCTAAGCCTCTACACTCCAAATCCTAGCTCTAGACCCATCTATAAAAAATGTGTATAAAGAGAAAGCCGAATATTGAAAGTATATGAAACTGAAATCTAAGAGTACCTATGCGTAGCTTATGTCGCCACGATTCTAATGAGTACTTGCAGGCGAAAAACAAACATCATTTGATATACTTACGGCCGCAAAGAGCTCGTAGATATGCGAGTACGTTTGCTCCGTTCCGTGAGGAATGCTGGCCATTGTCGCTGCGTAGCTCTTGCTGAGGCTAGCGCGATGGTGAAGTCAGATCTACAATGTGATGAACGAGCGGGGAGTTTCTCTCTCACACATAGTCGACGGTAGCTTGAAACTTATGATTATGAGAAAGTTCTGTTTACAAAATGAACCGACCCCCATTTTATATACTTTTTTCCAATTTGGATTGGAACCTTGTTTTAAAAAATCATCAAAATAGGGTACATTTCTTGAAGCAAAAGTCTTCTTCAGGTCCCCTTAGCCTAGACTTTCATTTGATTCCAATGGACCCCTCATGCAATATGAAAGCATGACATTGCGCCTTGATAAATTTTTGTAATCATCCTTGTAATAATGCATTAAAATAAGTGTATCTTTCAAAATCATGCAAGTTAGTGTCCTACTAGGATTTGCTTCCTTCCTAGTCGCTATTAAATGTTGGAATTAGGGTTGCAGAGAAATGCACACAACTTGGAGAAGACGAAGGAAGCTCAAGGCACACAATAGAGAGTGTGTTACTTAGTATGCAATGGAGAGATAGATAGCCCTAGAGTGATGGGCGTATATATAATGCTCAGGGGAAAAAACCTCCTAAAGAGGGAAAAAATGCCCCAACGGTCCTAGTGTGTTCACACACATCACTACCACATGTATATGATAACAAATCCCCCCTGGAGTGATGTGGTGAACGAGAGCTGGCACATGAGTAAAGGGAAGTGCCATGCCTTGAGAACATGATCAGTCCACAAAGGGGAGTAAGCCCAAAGCTTTGCGAAAAGCTTCAAGCTTCTCACGAAACAATGCCTTTGTAAAAAGATCTGCAAGGTTGTCCTGTGTTGGCACATAAGCCAAGTTGATCTCTCCTGTTGAGAGCCTCTCCCTGACATAGTGGTAATGCACCTCAATGTGATTTGTAAGAGCATGAAAAGTGGGTTCCTTGCAATTGCCAATGCACTCTGACTGTCAGTGTAGATAGTGTTGGCGGTGTCTTGTCCAACACCCAAATCAGCCATAAGGCGTCTGAGCCATACACACTCAACCGTAGCTGTGAAGACTGCCCTGTACTCAGCCTCACAACTCAAAGTGGCCACAGTAGGTTGCTTCTTGCTCAACCATGATATACATGAACTGCCAAGCATGAAACAAAAACCACTTGTGGACACTCGCGTGGCAAAACAACCAGCCTAATCTGAGTTTGAAAAAGCATGTAAGTCTGGCGGCAATGATCCCCCCTTGGGATAAAACAAGCCAAGATATAAAGTGCCACTAAGGTAGCGGAAAATCCTCTTGACAGCCTGCCAATGCTTAGACCCTGGGCTATGCATAAATCTGCTGACTTGGTGAGACTGCAAACTGAATATATGGCCTCGTGTTGCATACATAAATGAGGCAGCCAACAACAGTTTGGTAAAGAGTGACATCAGCGGGATCGCCAGCATCATGTAGACTCAACTTCAAACCTATTTCCATGAGAGTGGCAATAGGTTTGCAATCCTCAAGTCCAAACTTACATAGCAATGTCTCTATGTAACTTTTCTGACACAAGGCAATACCACCATCACACTGCTTAAACTGTATACCCAAGTGATGATGCAACAGCCCCAAATCTTTCATCTTGAAAGTAGCATTCAAATCAACCTTAAATTCAGCAATATGTCTCTCATTTGGTCCAGTGATCAACAAATCATCAACATCAAGAACCACAATGAGAAGTCCATCACCCTCACGCTTTACATACAATGTGCTTTCTGTTGGACTGTTACGAAAGCCTCGTTTAACCAAATGAGTGTCAGCTTTCTCATACCAAGCACGAGGAGATTGCTTCAACCCATACAAAGCCTTCTTACATCTGCACACTTTGTCCTCTTGTCCTTTTATGACAAAACCGCGAGGCTGCGTTACATAAACTTCCTCAAATATGTCACCATTCAAGAAAGCAGTAACAATGTCTGATTGATGTACATCCCAACCAAAATGAGTTGCCAATGCACATAGAAAAAGCATAGTAGTCATACGACCAGTGGGAGCAAAAGTCTCTTCATAATCTATGCCTTTTTGTTGTGCATAACCCTTTGCAACAAGTCGAGCCTTATGGCGATCGATCTCACCATCCAGCTTGCGTTTCAACTTGTAAACCCACTTCGTACCAATGGACGTTATGCCAGGAGGCAAATCACATAAAGTCCATGTGTCATTTTCTATAAGTGCATCATATTCTGATTGCATGGCAGCCATCCAATTTTCTGAATTCTGTGCTTCATCAAAAGACAGAGGCTCCTCAACATCATGTAAGCTAGACACAACCAAAGCATAACAATCTGATGCATAAGATGCATGGCGAGAGCCTGAACGAGTACAACTAGCCAAAGGTGCATCCAATTTACTGTCACGCAAAGTGTGCACCAACCATTTTGGCATACCTCTAGCCTACTCATTTTCGGCCCTTTTCCTCATCAAGTACATCATGTACATTTGCATCAATAATAGACTAATCTGTTACATTTTCAGAAACCCCCATGGGCTGTACATTTGCCTCATTGGAAATTACATTCGTATTTCCACCACTAAAAAGAGGCAACAAAGTGTCATAAATGTCCTGTGAGCTTACATTACCGTCTCTAGTACATGACAGCAAGGGTTGAACATAATCTTCCACAAACACTACATCCCGTGAAACCAGAATACGCTTTGTTTGCGGATGATATAACCTATAACCTTTGCTTTCAGCACTATAACCAACAAAAATACACTACAACATAACCCAAAGTTATCAACGCTTTATATATCGACACCTGTGCCTTTCCACGCTCATATCGACGTACTTACCGTCCGTCGATATACGCGTCGATATGACTGTGGATATACGCATCGAAAGACTAAGTTTCCCACGTGTATATCGACACACGTATCGACGGAAGTAATTTGGGGGAAAAAAAGCCGAACCTGCGCAAAGGGACCATTTTCGCCCTCAACGCGCGTGTTCTCAGATCTTGGCCGAAACCTGCTGCGAGGTATTATGGCACTCTTTCCCCCCCCTAACCCCTCTCTCTCTCCCCCCACATCGTGTGTGTGTGTGTGTGTAGGGGGGGGAGAGAGAGAGAGAGAGAGAGAGAGAGAGAGAGAGAGAGAGAGAGAGAAGTGTGTGTGCGTGTAGGAAATTAAAGAGAGAGATAGAGAGCGGTGTGTGTGTGTAGGAAAGAGAGAGAGAGAGAGAGAGAGAGAGAGAGAGAGAGAGAGAGAGAGAGAGAGAGAGAGAGAGAGAGAAGTGTGTGTGTGTGTAGGAAAGAGAGAGAAAGAGAGAAGTGTGTGTGCGTGTAGGAAATCAAAGAGAGAGAAAAATGTGCGTAGGAAATTAAAACCAGAGAGAGAGAGAGAGAGAGAGAGAGAGAGAGAGAGATGGTTTGCGTAAAAAAATAAAATTAAAGAAAGAAATGAAATGAAATGTTATGTTAACTCTTCAAAAGGCCAAAGTGACCTATGAGACCAGAAAGTTACAATGTGGTAGACTGATACTAGGTTAGAATAACAAAATGACAAAATAACATATTATGGAATCCTAAACTGCTGGGTGTGGACTAAGCAGCTAAAACAGCTAGCTGAAACCATCCGTAGTTCATTAGGTAGTCTTAAAGCAATGTCAATAGCGCGTATGGCAAGCCGTATGTCAATGGGTTTGAATTAACGTCAAATACACAAGCCGTAGGTCAAATCCGATTGCGTTTTTTTAACGAAAAAACGCAAACGGACTTCGAAAACGGCTTCTATGCCTACTGAAACCATCCGTAGACGATTAGGTAGTCTTTAGGCAATGTCAAGAGCGCATTTGGCAAGCCGTAGGTCAACCGGATAGAAGAAACGCCAAATACACAAGCCGTAGGTCAAATCCGGTTGCGTTTTTCTACAGAAAAACGCAAACGGACTTCGGAAATGGCTTTTATGCCTTATGAAACCATCCATAGACGATTAGGTAGTCTTTAGGCAATGTCAAGAGCGCGTATGGCAAGCCGTAGGTCAAACGGATAGAAGAAACGCCAAATACACAAGTCGTAGGTCAAATCCGGTTGCGTTTTTCTACGGAAAAACGCAAACGGACTTCGGAAATGGCTTCTATGCCTACTGAAACCATCCGTAGATGATTAGGTAGTCTTTAGGCAATTTCATGAGCGTGTATGGCAAGCCGTAGGTCAAACGGATAGAAGAAACGCCAAATACACAAGCCGTAGGTCAAATCCGGTTGCGTTTTTCTATGAAAAAACGCAAACGGACTTCGGAAATGGCTTTTATGCCTTCTGAAACCATCCGTACAGGATTAGGTAGTCTTTAGACAATGTCAAGAGCACGTATGGGAACCCGTAGGTCAAATGGATAGAAGAAACGCCAAATACACAAGCCGTATGTCAAACCCTGTTGCGTTTTTCTACGAAAAAACGCAAACGGACTTCGAAAATGACTTCTATGCCTACTGAAACCATCCGTAGACGATTAGGTAGTCTTTAGAAAATATCAAGAACGTGTATGGAAAGCCGTAGGTCAAACGGATAGAAGAAATGCCAAATACACAAGCCGTATGTCAAATCCGGTTGCGTTTTTCTACGAAAAAACGCAAACGGACTTCGGAAATGGCTTCTATGCCTTATGAAACCATCCGTAGACGATTAGGTAGTCTTTAGGCAATGTCAAGAGCGCGTATGGCAACCCGTAGGTCAAAGGGATAGAAGAAACGCCAAATACTCAAGCCGTAGGTCAAATCCGATTGCGTTATTCTACGAAAAAACGCAAACGGACTTCGGAAATGGTTTCTATCCATACCAAAACCATCCTTAGTTCATTAAGTAGTCTTAAAGCAATGCCAAGAGCGTGTATGGAAAGCCGTAGGTCAATGGGTTTGAATTAACGTCAACTACACAAGCTGTAGGTCAAATCCGACTGCGTTTTTCTATGAAAAAATGCAAACGGACTTCAAAAATGGCTTCTATGCTTACTGAAACCATCCGTAGACGATTAGGTAGTCTTTAGGCAATGTCAAGAGCGCATATGGCAAGCCGTAGGTCAAACGGATAGAAGAAACGCCAAATACACAAGCCGTAGGTCAAATCCGGTTGCGTTTCTCTACGGAAAAACGCAAACGGACTTCGGAAATGGCTTCTATGTCTTCTGAAACTATCCGTAGATGATTAGGTAGTCTTTAGGCAATTTCAAGAGCGCGTATGGCAAGCCGTAGGTCAAACGGATAGAAGAAACGTCAAATACACAAGCCGTAGGTCAAATCCGGTTGCGTTTTTCGACGAAAAAATGCAAACGGACTTCGGAAATGGCTTCTATGCCTACTGAAACCATCCGTAGACGATTAGGTAGTCTTTAGGCAATGTCAAGAGCATGTATGACAAGCCGTAGGTCAAACGGATAGAAGAAACGCAAAATACACAAGCCGTAGGTCAAACGGATAGAAGAAACACAAAATACACAAGCCGTAGGTCAAATCCGATTGCGTTTTTCTACGGAAAAACGCAAACGAACTTCGAAAATGGCTTCTATCCATACCGAAACCATCCGTAGTTCATTAAGTAGTCTTAAAGCAATGTTAAGAGCGTGTATGGCAAGCCATAGGTCAATGGGTTTGAATTAATGTCAACTACACAAGCCGTAGGTAGCCGTAGGATGTTGAAGAAACTATGGAACTAAAAGAGGCAAAGGGGTTTTGCCCGCTACATGCATTGCCATGTACACCTAGGAGTGCATGTATGTGTCTACCCATATACGATTTGACCAATAAAGACGAGATTTTGACCCAGTGGTCCTGATCTCCGTACACCTCTGGATCTAGGTGTACGGAGATTGGGCAAGACTAGAGAATGCGAGGTAGTTTACATTGTGAGGAGTATATATATTAAAACAACATTCATAATCATTGTAGATGGCAACGTCATCAACTAACATGGAGGAAAAGATTGCACGCTCGTGCACGCTCTGCAAGTATCAAATCCTGCGCAAGCGTAGGATATGTAATGAGCATGTGCACAAGTACGGAGAGTTTGCTAAAGAAACTGTACAGAATCTACGATACGACTCTTACAGAACGGGCATTGATTTTCGCGACATAGCACCTACATCTGAGAGAGAGAGAGAGAGAGAAAAAGGATTATGCGTGAAGGTCCGACCAATATAGAGCCAAGGATGGAAGCAGAAAAGGACTTACAGATAGAAGACGACGGCATGGAGGAGATGTTGGATGCCTTCTTCCAGACAAGCGAGGAGAACGCTAACGAAGCAGCACCAGAAGCCGTGCGCCTATCTCCTGAAGACATGTTGAGGAAGTTGGCACATCAACCAATTTATGAAGGCGCCAAAATATCGATGCTTCGTAGTTGTCTGGCGTTTTTGAATCTTCAGTCAGTGTACGGGTGGTCAGATGCAAGCGTCACTGCTTTGTTTATGGTTATGGTTATGCTTATGGTTATTGTTAATTTTGTTTCTGGTTATGATCAAAGTGGTTATATTGGTCGGTTATGGTTATGGTTCGTTATGGTTATGGTTCGTTATGGTCATTGGCCTTAAATCTCATGTGAGATCCTACATGGATAGCATGTAGGAGGCATATCCATGATATATTTTTTTTGAAAAATTTATGTAAAAACGAAGGGAACTTTGCCGAAATTTCTGCGGGAGAACGATTGATTTTGGTGCTGCTCGCTTTCTTGGGCAGAGGGCAGGAAGTCTGGCTGTGGTGCCTGTGTCCATCTTTTCATTGGGCACATGCTAGGCTACCTTCCCTCATTGTACTATTATGGTCGTCGATATACGCATCACTATACCCGTCTTTACCAGCGTCGATATACGCATCGCTAATAATGCCTTTCCACGCGTATATCGACGCTCTTTGCGACAGTTTCACAGGGATGCATGTATCGACGCGTATAGCGACGTTAAGCGTTGCTATATACGTCGATAACCCCCTTTTTTGTTGTAGTGATACATTTGATAGCCTTATCATCCAATTTTCTGTGCTGTGTTTGTGGCACCAAAGCATATGCCAAACACCCAAAAACACGCATGTGCTCAATAGAAGGGTTTCTATCATGCCATGCTTCATTTGGAGTAATAGACTGCAAAGCTTTCGTTGGACACCTGTTAAGTACATAAGTGGCACACATGATGGCCTCAAGCCAAAAAGAATGCGGCAAAGCTTGATTTTTGACCATACATCGTGCCATTTCTGTCAGTGACCTGTTTTTCCTCTCAGCAACACCATTTTTCTGAGGTGTATAAGGCACTGTACATTGGTGTTTTATCCCACTACTAGCGAGAAATGCATTAAATTCCTGAGACATATACTCCCCCCCTCGATCGGAATGGAGGGTGCCCATAGTACATTTCGAGACATTTTTAGCCATAGCCAGAAATTGTTTGAAGCACATAAAAACTTCGGACTTCGCTTTAAGGGGAAATACCCATGCATGCCTGGAGTAATCATCAATGAAAGTCACGAAGTAAAGGTAATTGCCCAAGGACGGAGTTTGCATGGGCCCACAAACATCACTATGCACAAGTTGCAATATGCATGTGGCCCGAACTAAACCATCCTTTGAAAACTTAGAACGCTGCATCTTACCCAAAATACAGCCTTCACAAACATGTTTGATAGGTGCTTCAAGAGGCGGCAAAGAAGCAACCATATCAGATTTCTGCAAACGTAGCAAACTAGCAAAATTCAGATGACCAAAACGTGCATGCCAAAGTTTTGCATCTGAAATAGCCCTTGAATCTGCAATGGCATTTGCAAAATTTTGTCCACACTTGTCATACAAAGTGAGCTTATACAGCCCACGGCACAAAAGGCCAGATGCAACAATTTCATCACCAAAACTGAGATCATGAATTGTACATCTGTCATCCACAAATTTTACTACAAGTCCAAGTCTAGCAAGTGCGGATACAGACAAGAGATTCTTCTTGATCCCAGGTACATAAAGTGCATCAACAAGTGTGAAGGAACTTCCATTTGCAGCAAAAGCACAATCTTTCCAACTCCTTGAACCGGATAAGAGGCATTGTTGGCACAAGTGACTGAATTCCCATGAGGGATAGACTCGAGAGAGGTAAAAAATTCACGATGTGAGGTAATGTGCTTTGTAGCACCATTGTCGAAATACCACACATGTGAATCTATAGCAACTGACAAGCATGCATCATGGACAACAGTATTGTAAGTGCATTCTGCGCTAAAAGCCCATTCTGCATCAACATCAGCAACACTGTCTCCTTTCACAGAAGACTCAACAATGGCTGCATTTGTAGTGGAACCAACATTTGCAGTGGAACCACCCTCTTTCTTCTTAGCCTCTTTGGCTTTCAACTTAGGTCATGACTTGATCAAGTGATCATTAGCTTTACAATAACGGCAAGGCATCTTCTTTTTGCCTTTATCACCAGAATTTCCAGACGAATTGCTGCCAGCAGAAGCATTAGGAACAGAAGTTTTGTCACTCGCATCAGAACCATAAGAAGTGGCCGCATTGCTGTTACCACCCTTTGAGAAGCAATAAAAGCCTGTTCAACTGCATGCTGTCTAATTCTGTTTTTTCTAGAAAGTGACTCTTGCAACAACAATGTGCATAATGCATCAAACTTGACAACTTCAGGATTTCCTTGGGTCATCAGTCTCCAAGTACTAGCAAAAGTCTGGTAGGAATCTGGTAAGGCATCAAAAACAGTCTGCACAAGGGAAGCGTCTGAAATGACTTCACCTGCAGAAATAAGTTGCTCATTGATATCCTTGACACCAGCAAGGAAAGTGTCCATATCATCTTCCTCATACATAATCTTCGACTCCAGCTCTTTACGCAGCAAAGCAATTTTAGCCTCATTGTGGCTTGCATAAAGACCTGCTAGAATATCCCAAGCCTGTTTTGCAGATTTTGTTGAACGAATGTGAGAAACAATGGTGCGCTTCGCAGACAACACAATCAATGCATGAGCCTGCGCATCCTTTACATCCCAACGAGTTTGTTCTGCCGTAGGCAAAACAACTCTAATAGCAGCAATCCTTGTAGCAAGACCTGCAACATCCTCAACATCGCCTACATCCTCAGAACCAGGACGTACATCAATGCCCTGCACAATGTTCCAAACGCCCTTTGACACAAGAACATGTTGCATCATATAAGCCCACATAGGGTAGTTGTCCCCATCCAACATGTCCTCAGCAGAGCAGCAAACATCTTGAAGACATCTGTGTTGTTGTTAGCCATGGTAAATGCTGCACCTGATGTGAAAACTGCCCGAAAATAGGAGAAACGGAGCGGGAACAACTCGTGCTATATAGCACAAACCGTAGAAGACTATGAGGCACATGTTATGCAGAAAACGACACTGACAGAAATTTTGCACAAAATGAAGAAATTGCTTGTGCAGACTTGCCTTCTCAGAAAATAAGGATTGTTTGAGTTCTGTCTTGCATTGACCCAGCCATCAACACTCCCCCCCTCCGCGTTCATGTCATCCCTGACATGACCTGGTTGTCGATGTTGGTGCGGTCTTTGTTGTTGTTTTGCTGTAGTGAAGAAAGTATAGGTTAGCCTTTGCACGATCTCTCCTGTTCGTCCAATCCGATGTACATAGGCTTCACTCGATTCAAGAAAATCTTAAATTGATGACGAACATTTGCCAATTTTGTGTCCTTGTCATTTTCAACTTCTACAATCTGTAGAATTGAATGATTGGCTTTCAAATCTTGTGAACCATTGACAGCTTTGTAAGGATTCTTAGAAATTTTTAGGCTAAACCTTCAATTTCTTTAGGCGAAGTTGCACTCCAACGCAAAGTCTGTCTACCAGGTCAAACCTGGGAGATAATTTTTCTGATTTGAGGTTCAAGACCCATGTCCAACACTTGATTCGCCTCATCAAGAACAAAATATGTAACCCTGTGGTTGGTTTGTCTGCCATTTGTGTTTGCTCTTCTTCATTGGTGACTCCTTTGTTCCTACATCTTGGTGATCAAAGTCACATTTGCCACTGTTAGCTTTTGTGTGATTTGTAAATCATTAAATTGCTTCTACTTGATATATGACTTAATTAAAGCCCGACAAAAAAAAAAAGTTAATTCTCCAAGTTAGTAACTTGCATCAAAAGGGCTTTATCTGACATGATTTGTGATAGATGACTATCAATGAGCTATCATTGTCCATTTGTCCCTAAAATTCATATACATGATGTACAGGGTATGTAGATGGCTAGCATGGCTTCAAATTTGAAAAATTTGCATCTTTGACTAAGCGTAAACTCTCTTTGTTTTTTTTTTGAATCCTTAGCTTGTACTCTTATGCATAGCCTCCTAACAAAGTTTGGCTTGATTTGGGCTTGTATTTGGCATACAAGCTAACTTTTTGGATTTTAGTCTCAAGAATGATTGATGGGAATCTCTGGCACCTTCTGGCTACCAAATACATGTAGAACCAATGATGATGATCAGAATTGGGCTTGACCCTTGGTTGCTCCTGCAGACATCAATCACAATAGAAACTGAACTGTCATTTCTTCCCCTTTCGTTCTTGTCAGTACTATTAGTCCCTTTTGTTTTTTAGGCTTCATTAAGTCACATACAAGATAGAAGATTTACAGTATAAAGATCTATTTCCTGTATACGGCCTTGTCGTCACGTGAAGTGTCTGATGGCAACTTTACACTTGATGGCTGCTTTCGTTCAATTGATTACCAGCTTTCTTTGTCCTTGTAGTCCATCTTGAATTTTTATGACCATTCTCAGTCATGTTTGACCTCATGTTGTTGTCGAAGGTTCTTTTCTTACCTGGGACATTCCATTACCTTCTTCTCTTTGTACTGTTCAGGCATCTCTTCAGTCTTTTCTTCATCTGGATTATGGAATTTTCCAAACGACTAAATAAAACCAAAAATCAACTCAATCAAAAAGCAAAATCATTCTAATAGAAGTCAAAACACTATGTACATTGCACAATGTCCCTAGTGGCTCATATATGGCTTTTGTCCCCGTACTACTCTTGTAACGCTATTATGAGGGCATATACTCTGAATTTTGTCAAAGAATATCACAATCAAACGCAAAAATTCAATACAACTCACAAAACATTGGCCTCTAATATTCATATATTAGGTCCGCATTTAGAATGCCTCCCCCCCTCCTATTTGGAGTCCTCCTCGACGACAAGGTATCACCAAGGGTATGTGTTGTGCTTAGGCAATAAAAAATTGTGCCTATGCAGGCCTTGTAATGTAGCCCTATTATGCATACACAATCAATGCATGGAAAAAAATATGATGTGCAAGATGTGGGTATAAGTAATTTTCTTATTGGCATGACGAGGCTTCCTATTCTAAGCAATGTAATTATCTTTGAAGCTCACCTGCCGTTTTCTGGATTGAAGGTTGTAGAGCTTTTTTAAAGGTTTACTTATCTGTTCAATGCTTCTTTGGAATCTAGTTTAGCCTTGTGGTTGGTTGTTGATTTGGCATTCTTCCTCATAGTGGGTTCTCTTCTAATTGTATTGTAACCGTAGGAGGAATTGAAAGAAATCAAGCGGCAGTGCAGTAACATTAGGTTTATTGGTTCCCTTCGAGACCCACTTCTTTTGTGATTCTGGTTGTTTCGTTGATGTCGCTCGTTTGGGAACCCATACTTGTCCTTGCTTCGTGTGTGTTTGAAGAGACTTCTTTGGGATCCAACTCGTCTTTGTGTGAGTCTTCAATAGTCTTTGCTTCATTCCTTGTACTCTTGGTTGAGGACGAGATTTAGACTTTGGGAGTTGATGCTCTAACTGTTTTGGAATCCAAATGAATTCTTGTCCTCTTTGTGCTTGAATCAACTTCTTTGAAACCCAAATTCGAGTTGTGGAAGCTTGAAACTTTGGGATTTTTTGAGATGTTCTTGCAGGCCTTGACTGCTTTTTTGCTGGCATTGGATCTTGTGATTTTTCATCAAAGATCTTGGTCTTCTTGATCATACCTACTTTTGGCCAATCTGGCTCTTTGGTATCCAGATTTGTCAGACTTTTTGGTTCTGACTTCTTGTTCTTTGATTTTGGCCTTCTTTGGTTGTTAGTGAAGCTGCTAGTGATGGTGATGACCTGAGTTTCTGTTAAGGGATGTCACAAGAATCATCATCGTGACTACTATCCTCAGTAAGGTAACATTCTAGCACTTTCCTTTGTGGTTTTGGCTGGTTATGGAAAGTTACTGTTTGCTTGCTCTTCGATTGTTGTTTTTGGGATGACTTTTCTATCCACTTGATTAGAGAGTTTGTAGCTCGTCGACACGGCTGTGCTCTTCTTGGCTGAGTCTTTTCTTCTTGGTGTAGGTGGGACAGAGATCGCACCCTCAGGTTTTCCAACTTATCGCTCTAGTAAATCTCGGGCTTTGTGAATCATTTTCCTACACATTTCAAAGCGTGTCCTTTTCCAGTTCCACATTTGGATATGTCATCCACCTATGTTCTTGGGTTTGGTTGTTTGTGAGACGTGTTTCATAGGCTTTTAAGAGGGCCTCTAATGGCTCATTAACCTTATCGACCAACACTGATCCTCTTGAACTAGCACTTCTCGGTTTCTCCACTGTATTTGGTTCTTCTGGAGGTTGAGACATCTGTGTAAGAGAAGGTGCAACCATTTCCTCATGTTGTCTTATCTTCTCTAGTTCAACCTGGGTAAGCTTCTCAACCAGAGATTTTTGCTCTTGTTCCCTACGTGCTTTCATCCTAGCCTTTCTAGCTTTCTAGCTATTTCGTTTGCTCTTGGTTTTTTTAGTAGGTGCATCGGTCTTTGGTTCACTCGTCTCTAGACTCACCTCAGTTTCTCTTTTCTCTATCTCTGGGTTCTCAGCAGCTTCCTTTTGAGCTTGCGCTCTCGTAACTACTTTTAACTGGTACGACGTTTTCATTTTCTGAGCTATTGGGTATCTGAACAATTCCTGAGACACTCGTTGTCATCTTTCTGACTCGGTTAGGATTTGTTGGACAATTGGGGATTAAGTGAGTGATGCCATAATCAAGACAATAGGCATTCACTTGAGTGATCTCCATCTGAGGGCATTGTTTGACCAAGTGGTTGCCACGACTCTTGTGACAATCTATCTTTGGTTGAGGATCTTATTCTTGCAATTCCTCTTGGCTGCAAACAGGCTTTGACCTTGCTAAGCCTCTATTAGCAATGAACCGCAATGTCCTCTCATCCATCTCATACCTTCTTTCTTCAGGTCAAAACACAGGAGGTGGACGTTGTACCGGCCTCATCACTCCATGTGTTTCTCTCATCTTCTGTCGCTTCGAAGGAAAGTACCTGCTTTGGTTGTTATAATACATTGTAGCTGGTACTAGTGCTTGTTTGTTAGATGCTTCTATCATTGGCGTGTATCTCTTGCCTATAGGCATTCTAGCACCTGGTAGTTGGAGGTTGTTGTCCGAAGACATGATGTGGCCTTGAAACTCCTACTGGTCCTGGTGCATTCCCCATAGTGTATCTGGGTGGAGGAGGTGCTACTGAAACAAATTGTACATACCTTTGGTTATAGTAACACCCTTTGGTTATACTGGAACAGGTTGTACATACCTTTGGTTATAGTAACACCCTTCCATTGTATGGTTTGTCCATTTTCTCTTAATTTCGCACCATAGAGGTTCTTGGAGGTCAAATTTGACTAGAGGAGCAAGTCTCTGAGCTAATCCTTCTATAAGCTTCATTTGCTCACTAGATACCTTTGGCTTTATTGTGGGTTGGGTTCTTGGTGAATCACTCCTCTGAGAAGATGTGTCACTCTCTCTCAGTATCATATCTTCTCAAGGTTCTACTTTGATTTGGATAGGAGTAAGTTATAGGGGGTGGTGATGGTACATATGGTCCTGTTGTGACCGTAATTCCACCTCTATAAAATTCATGTTCTATGGTTGTATCTGGGTACAACCATGGTCCATTAGGCAGATTCACTTAAGGAGGCATGCCTTCCATCTCTGTGATCATTTCATCTCTGTGATCGCTCTAGAAAGGAATCCAAGTGGCTCCCTTTTTGCAATTCTCATGTTTGGTGGAGGTATCCGTGATCCTTCATTGACCAAATGTCCACCTCTTTCTAGTGCATTGTGTGGGTTTGTGTTAAAATGTGGATAGATTGGCATTTTAGCACTTCTAACTTGGCTTGCCATACCTCTGGTCATATCTACAAAAGGATTAGTAGATTGGCTTTCCATCATGATGATCTTAGCTTTCTTAATGCCAGGCCCACTCAATACTCTCAAGATAGTCCTTAACAAGCACCTTTGGCCCTTTGTCAGGTGCCTAAAAGTCAAGTATGGGTGATCTTTTGACCTCTGGATACTGGTTCTGAGTACCCTAAAAGTATGGATTTAGGAAATTTGGGAAAATTTCAGCTCTAAAACCAAAACTTTAGTGTGTCCTATTGTCCACAAGCTTTTCTCCTGGCTATATCTGACTCAATTTGGAGTTGTCTATCAAAAGTTAGAGCAATTTTGGTGAACTGCACTTGAAACAACACTCAAAACTGTTTCAAGACCAATGATTTTTGCTTGTATCTTGACCAAATGTGACCCAAATTTTTTGAAACTTGGTCATTAGGCTTACTTTATGCTGACAAACACTTCTATGAGCTCATATGTAACTTTTGACCTCTAATTTGGCACTTGAGACATCATATGTGCATAATGTCTATGTGCTCAAACTTTGACAAAATTTGGTATGTGAGCTCTCCTTGATGTCCTCTACCCATTGCAAGTTTCAGTTTGTGAATTTAACCTTTATTTTGACACTTGAGACATTATATGCGTATAATGTCTTTTGTGGCAGAATGAGGGGACTTTTGTTCCACTGATCCCTTATCACTCAAGCAACCTCAGCAAGTTTCAAAATTCAATTTGGACATTTTTTGAGCAAGTTAAGACCAATACAATTTTGAATCCGCAGTTTTCTGTCTTTTGCTCTTTGCAAGCCCAAATGAGCTCCAAATTCTACGAAATTTTGGCTAGGTGCTTCTTTTATGCTCTAGGACACTGAGGTATGCTCAAATGTCTGTTTTGACCCAGATCTGGCCTATGAGACATCATACGCGTATAAAGTCTTTTGGCTCAGAATGACATGAATTTTGCAAACATGCTTAAAACATCATTTCCCAACCCCCTGTGTGATCAAAAGTGAAATTTGACTTTCAGACATGGCCTTGAGACACATTGTACGCATATAAAGTCTATGTGCTCAGATTTTAACAAAATTTGATATGTGAGCTTGTCTTGTGGTGCTTAACACCCTGGTATGCTCAGATTTCAATTTTGGTCTCTAAAAGTTCCCTTTAGACATTATACGCGTATAAAGTCTAACTGGTCAGCGAGTTTCACTTCAAAGGTTCCTCACTACACGGGCAACTCTCAACAAGTTTCAGAATTGAATCTCAACACTTTTGGAGCAAGTATGGCCAATACAAGCATTCACTTGCCTAGATGCATCTCATGGTCTTTGCAAGCCCAAAAATGCTTCAAATTTGATGAAATTTAGCCCATATGCTTCCTAAATGTTGTATATCACAAGGATACACTCAGAAGTAACTTTTGACCTCAGATCTAGCCTTGAGACATTATACGCGTATAAAATCTTTTTGCTCAGATTTTAGTTTTGTTTCTACCAGAGGTGTCCCTTCGTGTGTAGATCAAGAATACATGCTTACAACAAATTTTGGATGTCAAAATTGCTCAAAATCACCACTTTTAATAGGGAAATCCCATGAAAGAGTAAAATCCCCTTAACTCTCAATCTATATGTCCAAATGGCATGAAATTTAGTGGGTGTGCTCAACACAACATGAAGAAGATAGGTATAATGTCAAAACTTCATTTTGGCTGCCAGAATCACCCAGCAGATATCATACGCGATGATGTCTGCTGATGAATTTTTGGATATAACTCATTCACAAGCATCCACAAGTCTCTAGCACCGGTTTTCAAGCACTTCAACCAATTTTCATGCAAAACTGGGCTCAAAATCTCAAGTTTTTCTATTTTTCGTTTTAGACACTTTTGTCTTTTGTTTTTTGGGTGTCAAGAGTTGGTCAAAACTCTAGTTTCAATGTGTACTTAGGGTAAACACCCCCTTCTGAACACACCGGTGCAATTTGATTTTTCAAATTTGGTCTCCAGATGCCCCTTGAGATATTATACACGTATAATGTCTAAGTTTACAGAATTGCAGTTTTGTACTCAGAACCCTTGCACGTGCCCTCTTATATGCTCAACACCAATCAACCATGCAAAAATGTCAACAGAATTCTTTTTATTGCATTTTTTCCTCAAAAGCAGACTTTTTAGAGATTGTGAATGCAAACAAGCACTTTAGAAAATAAATCAGTGATGACTAGCTCTATATCAGAATCATTATCACTTACCTAAAGCTACTTCTACAAATCATATGGGGTTTTGCATCTATGAGTAAAAAAATGCTTCAATGCCACACATGGACTAGCAAACACTTTTATCACCTCACAAATCACACCTTAACCACGAACAACTACTCTAATCTACAAATCCTAACTAAATCTACCTAGTTGCAGACCTTCGGCAAGACACACGCTTCCTGGCTATCCACTTGATTGTGAAATACCCTCTTTCGGATCCACTTAAGAAAAATGCTTTCTTTAGCCGAAACTAAAGCAAGCAACCATCACACGAGTGTTAGTAGGAATATCTACCTAAGTCCTTGTATCCCCGGCAACGACGACAATGTTGCGGGAACAAATCACACCACCCATAAAGTGCATATAACACAACCTAGATCAACATAATGTCAATCGAGGACACAGATGACACGATAGGCACACAGAGGAAATCTCTTTAGCTTGTCAAGCTGAGACCATCCTACACATACAACAATTTGGAAGGCCAACTAAACCACAACCTAGAATCTCCCTGTTCTCAACTACACCACCTAGCCACATACAGACAACGAAAGGAAACTCACTAAATCATACCAGAATCGTACGAACCTTGAGGAACACCATCCCCTAACTAGGATACACCTGTCCCTAAGCCTCTACACTCCAAATCCTAGCTCTAGACCCATCTGTAAAAAACGCGTATAAAGACAGAGCCGAATATTGAAAGTGTCCGAAATTGAAATCTAAGAGTACGTATGGGTAGCTTATGTCACTACGATTCTAATGACTCTACTTGCAAGCAGAAAATAGACATCATTTGATATACTTACGACAGCAAAGAGATCGTAGATGTGCGAGCGCGTTCGCTCCGTTCCATGAGGAATACTGGGCGTTGTCGCTGCGTAGGTCTTGCTGAGGCTAGTGCAATGGTGAAGTTAGATCTACAATGTGATGAATGAGCGGAGAGTAGCGCCAGGATGAAGCTCACACACTCTCTCTTTCTCTCTCACACACAGTCGATGGTAGCTTGAAACTCATGATTATGATAAAGTTCTGTTTACAAAATGACCCAGGTACCTTATATAATAAGGTTACCTTAGGTTAACCAAAAATAGAGTTTGAGGGGTCAAATGGCTTGGTATTTACAATCTGGAAGTGCCATTGCACCCCGGCTTCTACAACTAGACTACCTACTTATTTACAAATGATGTTTATAATAATAATACTCAACATTCCATAACTCCCAGAAAATAAGGCTTTGTGGAGTTATGTCGTGCTTTGACCTAGCCGTCAACATCTTCCTCTTATGAAGAAAGCGATGGTGCAGCTCTCAAACTACCCAAAAGAAGAGGCCATAGGAAATCCCATGCCGCCTAGAAAAGGTCGTCCAAGCTCAAAAAATTCAAAAAGGAAGGAAAGAACATCTCTTCCTTACCTATGTTGGACGGATACGTCGCGACCGACGTCAGCACAACGAGAACTCACCTAACATATAATGTCAGCTAAGGACGAAGCTCGATCTGCAGGCGCGTGGAAGCAAGCATAAGGTGTCAACCTATACTCGATCGAATCCTAACTAATTCCTACAGAGGTCTCTACCAATTGTCTAAGTCACAGCCTTCAAGAGTGCATAAGAGGAAACTTCCTACGACGCTTTCTAGAGCCGAACACCCATCAAACAATCTCGAAACACCATAGAACTTGAAGAAGACCCTACTAATACCAATAGGTCGCTCTCCCTAAGGTCTATGAACCAAAATCCCAACCCAAAACACCCGGTGCAAAATCACGTAGGATGTCTGGCCGAAATCTGCAGGTCTTCGTTTCCGAAATCTAAAGTGCATAATGTGTAGTTCTACTCAATGTGAACGCGTAGATATGCTGCAATGCAAAATCGGACAACGTATGCTCACCCAAACACCCGATGAAGCTCATAGAAGGAGCTCGCAAAACCGGACCGTATGCGCGCAATGTAGGTATCGGCGCATAGCTCTCGTCGAGGGCAACACGCTGCACTTCTCCGCACTCGATTCCGACTACCGGAGCACACATAGCGTCAGGATGAAGCTCACACTCTCTCTCGTACACAGTACGCTCACTCACAGACTTCAAAACTTGTTTTAAAAATGACAAAAGGTCCTTTCATTAAGGTAAAAAAGTGGTATATATACCTTACAATTTTCAAACCCTAAAGTTCCAAAATCAACCATCTACTCAATCTAACTATCAAAACTGGGATACAATCTGGAAACTTCTGTAAGTCCCAATATTTACAAGGTGAAAAATCAGGTTTTCCTCAATGAATGAATAATTACAAAAATAATAATCCGTCGAGTAGTTAGTTGCCGTGGGGTGTGTCCAGCTTCTAACACTCCCCTCCTCCTTGCTCATGTCGTCCCCGACATGGCCGCTGATCTGCTTCTTCACCGTATTGTTTCTCGCATCTTTAGCAGAGATTCGTATCTTGCGTGCAGGTTCATCATTGTCGGGCCAAAAATGTCAGTGTTTATGGTGAAGAAGCCTGTGTAGAATGCTTCTTCAAAAGCCTGGAGGTGATAGGATGGTAGAAACATTATCCTTTGATACAACGCATGTATCACCTCCTTGGAAGGCTGACCAGACAGATCATAAGCGCATCTGTAAGTATCCTGGAAGAAAAAGAGGCTGTCGGTCACCTGGCCTGGCTTGAAAGTCTCGAACACTGCTAAGAGGGTTCTGCATATTTTTCTCATCATAACTCATGTAAGGTCAGGTGAGCCAGTGAACAACTTTATGGCGCCCGTTAGGGTTTTCACCATGTATTGGACACTTATTCTCTCACCTGCCTTCAAGCCCGACAGCTTAGGGTAGTTCAGCCAAGTGTTCGGCTTCTTTGCAATATTTCCTGCGCTTTCCACGTCCTGATCCTTGGCAGAGGACAAAAGCTGAGGTTGTCCCTGATATTTTTCGGTGCCTCTACCAAGTGGATTAGGTATTGTGGGTACTTTGTAAGCCAGGCCTTCCTCCACTTGGCTGAGAATCAACAATGAGCTTGACCCCTTCTGGTTTTGAGGTATCTGCATTGTAAAGGGGTACGGCTGGCTCTTCTCTGATGCGCTTGTTTATGGTAGTTGCCTCATATTTCAGCAATGGATATGGGAGAGAGGGTTGAAGCCACTCGCGCCTGAGGTTGCTGGCGTCGATCTTGTGAATGGTCATAGACTTGAAGACCCTTTGCTCCCACCTCAAGGCTTCCTTTGTGGTCTCTCTGAGCTCCACCTCTATTGCTTTACGCAATTTTTCTTCCTCTTCCTGTGTTAGATCCTGTGGCTCTTGAGAGGATCCTTCTAGGATTTCCTCTTACATAGGTGTGTCCACCGGATCTGCCACATTTTCTAAGTCAATGCCCTCATTGTCCACTGGCTCTGTGCTCTCTGGCTCTCCTGCTTGCTATCCTTTTCGCTCCTCAATTTGCCTCAGGAGTTTTTGCTTTTCCATTTCTGCTTCTTCGCCCATATTCACGAGGAGGTCATTTAGTTCTTCGTTTATTCTCTCCTCCTCCTCGAGCTTTCCCTTCACGCTTTCTACTTCCTCTTGCAGGGCTTTTTGGCCTTCTTCCATTCTCGTTTGCATGACGATAGATCCTTCTGCCATCATCAATCTCTACTTTTTCTCTAGAGTCAGCTCTTTCTGAAGTTCTTGCATTTGTTCTTCATAGAGTTGACTCTCAGTCGTGATTTGAGTCGAGCTAGTAGCTCTGACTCTGGCAGGTGATGCTCGCAGCCTCTGGATGGTCTGATCTTTTACTTTGAGTTGGTCCTTGAGCTCAAGGACCTCATCCTGGCTTGCTTCTTGATCTATCTCAGCCCTTTCCTTGGCGTTTCTCATGGCTTCTACTTCTTTAGATTCTTCTGCCAGCTGTAGTGTCAGGTTATCTCTTTCCTTCTTGGCATCTAGCAGTGACTTGCTGAGCTGCTGACACTCTTCTTCAACTGCTTGCATTCTTTTTGCGGCTGCTTGATTGGCTTCCTCCATTGCCTGGCAGCTTTGTAGTGCCCTTGCTAGGCTGGCCTGTAGCTCAGCTTCTCTCTCCTTTTGCCTCTGGCTTTGTCCTTGCAGAGCGTCTACTTCCATTTTAATCTTTACTTCAGTGGCCTTGAGAGCTGTCATCTCTTTCTCTAAAGCCATGGATAGCGCTCTCAACCCTGTTAGCTTTGTCATCACCACGTCCCAGTCGTTGGAGGGCGGGTGCAGGTCCACTGTATCTGTAGCAATTTCCTTTAGTTCCACTAGCTTGATGCCTTGCATCTGTTCTTTAGGCCATGTCCTCACCAAGTCGAATGCGACTGTGGCGGCTTCTTCCTTCGTGGATCCTGCAAAGCTAGCAGGTCCAAAAATGCGTAATAAGAATCTTCTAATTCTTTTTGCTCACTTCGAGGCTTAGCCTCTTCTTTTGGATTCGGCTCTTGCTCACCTGCTTGCTGTTCTTCTTGTTTGTCCTTAGCCTCCTTATCTTCTGGTGGAGGGCTGCTAGGAGGTGGTGAGGGTGGTGGTGAGGGCTGTGGGCTGGGTTTAGGGCTGGCCGGTAGAGATGCAGGCTTGCCCTTTAAATCCCTGTCTGCTTTAGTTTTTCTTTCTTTTTCTTGGCTCTCTTGCTCATCTAGCAGTTTCTGCCGTATTTGCAGTACTTCCTCCTCTGTGAAAGGGACATGTGGTATATTCTCTGATGCAGCATCAAGAATCTCAAAATTCTTTATATAGTCCTCAAATTGGTCCCTTTGCACTCTTCGGGATGATCCGTACATACACTCTAGAGAAGGCTTCTAGAGTTCACTTAAATCACCCTTGAGGGCTCTCTCTGCTCGGAAGCTTTCCATCATCCTCTCTAGTCTTGCCGCTTTCTGTGACCTTGTTTCTTTGGCAGGCACTTGGGCAAATTCCTTCTTCCCTTTCTTTTGCTCGGGCTGCTCCTCTTGAACTGGCTCTAGCCGTCTGTTTAGTCTTGTAGCCACCCTTGGTGCTCTTTGAGTCTCATCTTCCTTGTCTTCTTTTAGCCTTAGCTAGTCGTTCTGAGACGGGGGGTCAGGCCACCTTCCTTTTGCGTGTAGTGCCCCATAAATCACTTTGGTGATTAGTTCTCCTGGCACCATATAGGTTGGCTTCTTGTTGCCCATCTTTACTAGGCTGTCATGTATATATGCTGCATAGTTGATTATCTTTGGGGTGCCTTTCGTCATTGCCCAAGTGAATGTCGTGGCAATTGCACCTGACGGCATCCTGTACTTCTGTGGCCTCTTCGTGCACATGTGGAAGTACTGGTTGTATAACTGGCTCATGATTGCCACTCTTGGGTTGGCAATATCTTCAAAGGTGTAATTCCCTTTCTTCTCATGGTACACCTTGACCTCATCCCTTCTTTTTGTTACTATCCCCCTAGTTGGAGAGGTCTAGTGCATTTGCTACAACCTGCTCAGTGATGATTATCTCTGTTCCTGGCCTGCCTTGTAAATATGTTACTTTGGCCACTCCATCCTCTTTGATGCTTGTCACAAACTCCCAGACTCTCTTGATGTCCACCCCTGCCGGTATTGCTTCAAAGTAGTTGTGGAGATCAATCTTCTCCAAGTATCCGGCCATCTTGCTTCGTATGAACTCATTGAGTTCTCTCGGCAGCATTGGTAGCTCGATAACATTGCCTTCAATGTCTTTGAACACTCCTTGGTAGATCTTTAGGTTGTTGGACTCTAACAGATCTTCTTGTATCCATGTGCTGGTGGGCTTTAGTGTTCCTTCTAGAATGACGAAGGGTTCCACTTCTTCCAGGTAGTCCTTGATGGTCGTTCTTTTCTTCTTTGCCGGTGACTTTGCGGCAGCCACCATAGATCCTGCTGCACTCAGTAGTCCGAAGTTAGCGTTTTTTCCATATTAGTTGCGAAACTGAGTTTTACTTATCCAAATGACTTGAAAATTGAAAATAAAGCTTAAAAGGAGCTTGTGAAGCTGTGCATGTGCTCACAGTGCAAATTTGGCCAAAAAAATTTATCTAGACATCCTACGCATAGGATGTCTTTTTCATCAGAATTGGTTCATACTTGACATGCTGGTAGTGTATAGCTCATGGAACATGGCTACATGCTAGGATTTGGATTTGGATATCAAAAAGTGGATTTTTGGGCTGATTCAGGCTTTAGGTCACAATTTGGGTAGAAAGTCCATCATAGGTAGCAATTGATGTCCAAATGGGTTGAAAATTGGTATATGGGCTCATTGCACCATGGTTTTGGCTCCCATGATGTCACTCTTTGCACAGAAGGCTAAATTTATGATGGAGACATCCTATGCGTAGGATGTCTTTTTCATCAAAATGACATGAAACTTGTCCTGTGGGTAGTCCTTGGCCTATGGAACATGGCCATGCTCTTGGATTTGGGTTTGGATGCTTGTAAGGGCCTGTGTGGTGTTTTTGGGCTCAAAAAGTGTATCTTGAAGGTGTTGGGAGTAAAAAATGATTAGAATGGCTTCAAACTTGAGATATGGACTCCTGATGATGAGGTGATTGGATCTGGAATGATCAAACATCCCCTGCATGTAAAAAAAGTCAAATAGACATCCTACGCGTAGGATGTCTATTTCATCATTTTTTGCTTCTGACCGCACAGGTTTGTTGTTGATGTGTTGTGCAAGTTTCATGGGATTTGGACAAGATTTGGTAGGTCTATGGCCCATTATTCCCTCTATGCCCTAACTTTGCGTTTTTTTCATGCATATGAGGTCAATTTTGGTCCAAATGTGATGAGGCTTGGTGGATACCTTGTAAATGTCATTCAGAAAATGTGCATGATGAAAATTGTTGGACTTTGTGCCCAAAAGTGTCCTTGAGACATCCTACGCGTAGGATGTCTCCTGGTGATTTTTTCATGGATGGTGCTTCCAATGCTTGCCCTTGGTCCCCCTGAGTCCCTTTTGAGCCTAATTTCAACAAAAAAGTCAAATGGATAGAGAATAATTCCCTGTGTGGACTTCAGAGCTTTCGAGCCGTTTTCTGACTTTTGGAGTGCTTTTTGACGATGAAATTTCTTGATGTTGGTCTCCATAGCTTCCCAATCCCTTGAAGATCTTTGCCGTATGGTTTTTGTCGACTTTGGCTTCACAGGAGCTTCATTTGGCAAATTTTCGCTCTAGAAGCACCCGTGGTTGCGTTTACATACCTTGGATGATTTGTGGTGGTCTACCACCATAGGACTTGGTTGTTGATGGTCTAGGAAGGCCGCTCGTGAAGTTTGGTGGCAAACGGAGTCGCTGATTGGCCGCAAGAGCAATTTGACGCTTTGTGTGTCTGATGCCGTTTCTAAAGTTTAGTGCCGCCTCGGGTCACTTTTTGGTCATGCGGGTCACATAGACTTGTCGAGCATGTTGAGATGCTCCTACCCATGAATTCTGGTAGCATTTGGTCGCCGTTTCGCCGATTTTCCATTTGGTGGTCTCTTTCGGGTTTCTGGGAATTAGGGTTTTTCCCGATGGTTTTCTACTGCCTTTGGACATCTAGGACTGGTCTCCTAGGCTAGGATAAGCTGCTGATGAAGTCTTGTTGCTTTCGGGTTAGCCGTTAGACCGCCGTCTCTACTTGTAGGTCTCTACCGCCCGCTTTGTGTGTGACCCCTACGCTAGTTTTCGCGACATAATGACAAACATGCGCGAAAAGCTCAAGGTGGTAAGCCTACATGTCTGGAGCTCGTCGGGTAGTCGTGCGCGTCATAGAAGCTGCTGGAAGGTCGGTCCGCTCTAGGTGGCAGAAGCTCTCTCCACAAAGTCAATACTGAGAATGAGCTAAAAATGAGGCGAAAATTTCTTATAATGGAGGTCCCCGACCCACCTTTCATGAAATTTGACATGTGCTCCTATCTTCTTGCGAGATGCGGTTTAGGCTAAAAAATTTCTTGATTTGGACTCCATTTGCTCTGTTTACCAGAAATTTGGCATTTCGGTCAAAACTTGGCCAAAACACGCTTTCCGCTCCAGTTTCATAATTGCACCCCCACTGTACTATAGGTTGTCCTATAGTCACTGATCATCCCCATATTTTTTGTTTTTCATTACGACCGTTTTTCACCTACTTTTTGTATTTTTGAAGTTTTTCTGTCGAAAATTAGCAAAATTAAAAGGAAAATAGCAAATCAAACCTAGAAAATCCCCAAAAATCATAATAAATCACAAACATCCCCGCAGAACATTATACACACTCTCATGCAATTTTTATGGCCGGATTTCTCCGTTTTACCAATATTTTGCCCGAAAAATGGCTATTTCTACTTATATACACACACCTAGGGTTTGATTTGGCGTTTGGCCCCATATACCTATAGATACATGTTGTATAAGGGCATCTATACTTGGGTTACTCCAGAAGATTTCGCAATCAAACAACAACCCTTAAAATAGTCGAAAATCATGCCCTTTTTTGTTGTTTCTGTTATTGGTTCCGCATTTGAGAATGCCTCCCCCCCTCCTAGCCGGAGTCCTCCCGGACGACAAGGTATCGCCTCAGAGTATGTGCCGTGCATAGGTTGAAAATTTGTGCTAATGCCTGGCTGATTAATGTGGCCCTATTTTATGCATACTTGGTCAATGCATGGAAAAATTAATGTTGTGCAAGAGAAGGGAATAAGCAAGATGCTTATTGGCATTCGCCGTCGAGGTTTCCTGTTTTCTTTGCAAGTAACAATTGTAACTCTACTGCTCTCTTTTTAATTGTTTTTTTTGCAAAAGGCAATTGCTTTGCCGAGACTGTTGATAGAGCCATAGTTGTTTCTAGGTCGAGAATTGGTTGGGCCGTAATGGCTATGGGTCGTATTGCCTTTGCTTTCCATTGGTATTTTGTTGTTGTCGGTTTTTGTAGATGTTTTGGCACTTCCTTTTTTGCCAGTGATTTGTTGTTGATTGGCATCCACATAAGTCGGTTTTCCTTTTTCAAGTGCAGCTGTTTGCCTTCCGTTGTTGCTTGTACTGAAGGGAGTTTCTTTTGCTTTTGTTTTGGTATCCAAATGCGAGTGACATTTGGGTTATGGCTAAGCATTTTCTTGGGTATCCATACTTGTTTTAGGTTCTTGGTTTTTGGTTGAACCATCTGCTTCATTGGAATTCTTTCGTTGCATTGTTGTTTGTCTGCCATGTCGTTTCTATCCTTCCGCATCCATACTTGTTTCCCTTGTTTTGGTAACCTAGATCTTTGCATTGCGGCCGGTGACTTCATATGCTTGAAGCTTCAAGGTGGGGACTTTAACTCCAAATTTTTCTAGGCATTTACCTACTGTGGTCCACATGTTTGGTCGTAACCTTAGGAGTTCTGCCAATGTGATTGTGGATGCCACCGGAGTGGACAACAACTCAATCAATCCTTGCGAATCCATCACTTTGTTAGAAGAAGTCTTTGAGATGGGATTGCTCTCACTTCCGACTTAGCTTCATACTCTCCTAGGTAAGAGGGTAAAGTTCTTAGCGAGTCTGGTTGGCTGTGCCCCGAACTAATTGATCCTTGGTCTCCCCCTTGTGAATGTATCTCAAAGTTCATTTGTGATCTCGCCTCAAATTCTTCAATAGGAGGTAAGATCACATTCTTTTCTTTTCTCGTGCTGTTCATGTGGTTACTCATCCTATTAGCCTCGTTGGCCTTACGGATTTGCTTCCACAGATTGTCTAGACCGTTATAGTCCTTACCCATTTCTGCCAACATTTTACACTGGAACCCGTCACGTGCCTCATCTGTGGTATTTGGCACTATGATAGGCTCTCCTCTGGACTCATAGGCATTAGTGAGTCTTTCCTTTGTTTCCACATGTTTTTCTAAAGTTGGTTGGATAGGGGTTGGAGCTAGTGCCCCATGCCAATTTGTAGGTTTACCCGGCGGGTCTTCCGTCATTGATTGAGCTGTCTCGATCATATTTTTACACATATCCAACCTCTATTTTTCTATTTCTGCATATGGATAAGTTATCCATCTCTGCTCCTGGGTTTGGTTCCTTTTAAGTCTAGCTTCATAAGCTTTTAGAAGCACATCCAACTGCTCATTTACCTTGTCAGCCAGTACAGATCCTCCTGATCTCGCACTTTTGGGTTCTGCTTCCTTGGGTGCTATGGTTGCCGTGGTGTGTGAGCTTAAGCTAGCTAGATCCTCTAACCGCTCTAATCTATCCTTTGTATGTTTCAACTCCTCGGACAGAGCTCTTTGTTCTCGTTCCTTCCTGGCTTTTCTACGCGCCTTTCTAGCTTTCCAAGTGCTTCTCTGATTTTTCGTTTCTGAACTTTGGGCGTCGGTTTTTGGTTCTTCAACTATGGGTTCGTTCGTCCTTCTTTGAGCTCGGGCTCATGTTACCGCCTGGATGGGTATGATTGTTTCATTTTCCGATCCTCCACTGGAAGGTAGTGTTTCTAGCATGTTCAAGGTGGTTTTTGCTCCTTTGCTCGGGTTTTTAGGGCAATCGGGAATCAAATGAGTAATTCCACATTCTGGGCAATACGCATTGACTCTAATGATTTCATCATGAGGACAGTCTCTCAACCAATGGTCTCCACCACACTTGTAGCAGGGTCCCTTTGGTTGTTGAGGTGCTCCTTGAGCTCCTCTTTGTTGGTAAGCATGTCTCTGTCCGCCCATGCCTCCATTGGCTATGAACATCAGTGTTCGTTCATCTAAGCTATATCTTCCTTCTCCTGCTGCCTGTGCAGCAGTTGGTGGTCCTGTATTTCCTATCATGCTCCATGGTTCTGGTGTCGAGGGTTCTTCCGGTGGATAATAGACAGAGTTTTCCGCATATCCATTGGGATCTTCATAATATGCATGCGTAGGCACCAAAGATTTATCCTTTGATTCAGTTACGCTTGGTGTGTATCTTATACCGACTGGTCGTAATCCTGGTAGGGGTGGTTGTTGCCCCAACACCGGTTGTGCTCTTTCTACACCTACAGGTCCTGGTAGGTTGCCTGCTTGATATCTAGGCATCGGTGGAACTTGAGGAGAAGCTCCCGGAGTTTGGGGAGCGTAAGGTCTCTCTCTCACATACCCCTTGTTATAATAACATTCCTCGGTCCCATGGTTTGTCCATTTTTGTTCAATAACACACCACTTGGGTTGTTTAGCTGGGGTTTGGCGTACAAGTTGATCTTTTTTAGTACTTCATCTACGAGCTGCTCCTGGTTTACAGCTACTTCTCATTTCGGTGCTGTCTTAGAAGACTTGCTTCCACTTTGTTGTGAAGACGAATCGTCATCAAGGTCCTTGAACTCCCCCTCTTTGTTGACTGCACAATTGTCCACCAGGTAAAGAGCTTCCTTGGTCAACCCATTCAACGTCGTGTTCCTCTTCATATGTAAGTCTTTCTGGAGATCCGCATTCCTTAGTCCTTGGATGAATCTTAGCATAAGTCTGGACTGAGTTGGCAGTTCTTCAACAGGACAAAACTTAACATATCTTTTTAGTCTTAGGGATGCCTTTCGTACAGATTCTCCATCTTTCTATTTGAATTTATGGATCTGTGAGACGGTATTATGAGCTATTCCCCTTTGTGAGAATTCCTTGATAAACTCGTCAAACACTTCCTCCATAGACTCAAAGTCTCTACACTCTACAGAGTCAAACCAAGTGGCAGCATCATCCTCTAGGGTTAGTCCAAACCTTGCAAATTGGGTAGGAAAATCTAACACCTCTTCGGCTCTAATTACACGCACAAAGGCTGCTACATGATCTCTTGGGTCTCTGCTTCCTGTGTATTTCTTGTTTACCCATTTTTGCACTTTAGAAGGCCTAATTCTCCGATGATCTACAAACCTCATCATTGGATCTCCCCATCCTAATCGATATACCTCCTCAGGCCTTCTGTAATAGGCTGGTTCCTCTCCCAGAGGTGCTCCTAAGCCATAATTTCTAACCGTTCTCGCTGGAGGTGGTTCATCTCTTCGAGCTCGTTCTATGGGTGGTCCTCCAGGCTGTGTTGACCCTTGAGTCTTTGGCTTACTCTCTCCCTAATATCTTGAATAGAGTGATGGTTCTTGCAAATCCCTTAGCCCTCATGCGGCTTGATAACCATCTCGGTTTCGGTCTTGTTCCATTGTTGCACTCTGTCGGAGCCATGCCTGCAATGATGGCTGGTTTGCCGGTTGGTCTTGGTTGTTGCATGCTTGCGGTCGAGTGGAATGTGAGGTAGCGTCATACTCATCTGAAAAAGGGTTCGTCGACTTACTTGGGGTGTAGGTGGCTCTTGGCACTTCTTCAGGGGCATATGTTGATGCTCCTGGATCTGTTGCCCTTTCTACCTCCTCTGGGAGAATACATTGGTATTCTCGCCCGTATCTATCAACAAAAACTATACCCCTCCCCGTAGCAGTTTCATAAGAGAATAAGTAAAGAACCTTGTCTTTGCTTAATTCGTTTACGTATGGTTCTTTGCTGCAAAAGTAAGAGACTATACCCTCACTCTCATGCTTGTAGATTCCCACGTTCTCGTTATAAGTTGGAACCCTGGTTGTTTGCTTATCATACATAAAAATAGCTCTGGGCCGATCAATGTTTGGTGGTGGTTCTTGAGCTTCTGAAACCATTTTCCCTTTCGCCACGTTATCTCCATATCTGTTGTAATCTTCAGGGTTACTAACTATCAAATAGTGGTTCCCTTTTTCGTCTTGGAATCTATCTCCATCATCATAGACTCGAATTATCTCCAATCTTTGAGCTGGTCTCTCTTCGATACAAATGCACTTGCGTCCTCGATAGTCAGAATAGACTAGGGCTCCCCTCGAGTTTGTTCCCTCTAAGAAGATCACAGTGAGTTTGGAATCATTCAAAGGATTTTGGGAGGTGCTTCCTCCTCGCATAGGTCTCTACCTTGGTCACTTGCCACCTTCTGGTCTCTAACAATGTATCTTCCTGATTTTAAATTCATCAAACTTATCAATGCAATTTATCACAAATCCAACCACTCACCTGGCAAAGGGTCAGTTTCTGCACAACTTCTTGCTTTGTTGCTGAATATACATGTACACAAGCGTTTTAATTTCGACAAGAGCCAAAGCATTTATCTGCTAGAGGTTATCTTAGTAATGATTGGTATAACTGGAGAGTTAATCTCAACCACTAATGTATTTTATACACTACTGATGTTCTAGATTAGGTCTGCTAATCTGAAACTGTGCTTCCCTCGGATGTTGGTCAATTTGCGCGAAAAATTCTGAATTCAGTCTTTGCTTCGTCAAATGGGCAAACAAGGTCCAAATTCACTTCTGAAAGAAGTTCTGGAACCCTTAAGCCAAATGGAATCTCATTGTCTATGCCCAGTCAAATTTTCTCTTCAGTAGGCCTCAATAGACATCCTACGCGTAGGATGTCTCCTGCTTTGTTTTACTTGGATTTTTGCACTATGGTATCCTCTTGATGTGCTGAGCCCACAACCGCTTTTACTTTTTGATTTGGACACCTATTAGCTTGTCAATGAGTCAGAAATCTGTTCCGACAGCCTGTTGCTGATATTGATCAGTCTAATCAACTCCAATTTGGACCAAAATTGACTAAGAGGCTTGCCTTAGGCTATACAACACCTTGCTATGCTCACTGTCAAAGTCTGGCTTCAATTTCTTGCTTTAGACATCCTACGCGTAGGATGTCTTTTTCATCAGAATGGCTTCAAACTCAAAGCACAGGTTCTCCTTGAGTTGCTGATCACTTTGGTATACTCAAAATTTGGTTTAGAGTCCAAAATCACACAGAAGACATCCTACACGTAGGATGTCTTTTTGGCCTGTTTGACCCCAAACTTGTCCCATAGCTTCCCCTTGATGTCAGTAACCCAGTGGTATGCTTAGATTTTGATTTTGATTTCAAAAGTCCCAAATTTTAGCTGTTCTTGCCTTTTTCAGTCAAAAGTGCTGAAGTCCGCTTGAACCCAATTTTCTCACCCAAATGAGGTGAAACCCTTTTCAGTCACTCAATATATCATGCACGATATGCTCATGCAACCATCTTATGGTTTTGGTCTCAAAATAATGTTTTGGCACAATTTGGGTAGGATGTCTGGCAATTTCAGTCTATCTCACCTTATCCTATCAAGATATGGTCAAATTTCCACTTTCCAGTTGAAATTAGGGTAAACCCTACCTTCTGAACACAATGGTCAACTCAAAATCCCAAAAATCCTACCAGATTAGCTTGTAGACATCCTACGCGTAGGATGTCTCCTGGCTTAAAATTAATTTTTTTTCTAACTGGAATGCTCTTGATGCTCTGTAGATTTATCAGAAACACTCACAATAACTTTTGGACTTCAATTAGGCTTTCAAAGACACTTTTGCGTCTATTTGCGTCTTTTACAAACTTGTGATGACTTTACCAAGCAAGTGTACATGCATGAAATGCTCTAGATCCTAAATCATGATGTCCTACTTACTTTACCAAGCAAGTGTACATGCATGAAATGCTCTAGATCCTAAATCATGATGTCCTACTTACTCTACTCCTACTTATCATATGAAATGGTGATAATGGTGTTTTTGGTTGCTTTTTGGCATCTCCGGACTCTCAAGCTCTCCTCTCGCCGCTTCTACCACTCCAACTCCTATTCAAGAACTCGACTACTACCTAAAACTATCTTGGTCTACCTAATCTACCTAAGTTGAAGGATCTAGGCCAGACACACGCTTCCTAGACTCCCTCTAAGACCTAGAGATTCCTCCACCCTCTGATCCTATCTAAATGTAAAACAAGATTCTTGGCAAGCCAAAAATCCCAATTCTCAAGGATTAGTCTCGGTCACCTACCTAAGGTTTTCGTCCCTGGCAGCGGCGCCAATGTTGGACGGATACGCCGACGGACGTCAGCACAGCGAGAACTCACCTAACATATAATGTCAGCTAAGGACGAAGCTCGACCCGCAGGCGCGTGGAAGCAAGCATAAGGTGTCAACCTACACTCGACCGACTCCTAACTAATTCCTACAGAGGTCTCTACCAATTGTCTAAGTCATAGCCTTCAAGAGTGCATAAGAGGAAACTTCCTACGACACTTTTTAGAGCCGAACATCCATCAAACAATCTTGAAACACCATAGAACTTGAAGGAGACCCTAAATACCAATAGGTCGCTCTCCCTAAGGTCTATGAACCAAAATCCCAACCCAAAACACCCGGTGCAAAATCACGTAGGATGTCTGACCGAAATCTGCAGGTCTTTGTTTCCAAAATCTAAAGTGCGTAATGTGTAGTTCTACTCAATGTGAACACGTAGATATGCTGCAATGCAAAATCGGACAACGTATGCTCACCCAAACACCCGATGAAGCTCGTAGAAGGAGCTCGCAAAACCAGACCGTACGCGCGCAATGTAGGTATCGGCGCGTAGCTCTCGTCGGGGGCAGCACGCTTCACTTCTCCGCACTCGATTCCGACCACCGGAGCACACATAGAGTCAGGATGAAGCTCACACTCTCTCTCATACACAGTACGCTCACTCACAGACTTCAAAACTTGTTTTAAAAATGACAAAAGGTCCTTTCATTAAGGTAAAAAAGTGGTATATATACCTTACAATTTTCAAACCCTAAAGTTTTAAAATCAACCATCTACTCAATCTAACTATCAAAACTGGGATACAATCTGGAAACTTCTGTAAGTCCCAATATTTACAAAGTGAAAAATCAGGTTTTCCTCAATGAATGAATAATTACAAAAATAATAATCCACCGAGTAGTTAGTTGCCGTGGGGTGTGTCCAGCTTCTAACAACCTACGATGGCACCTTTGGTGCTACGAGCAAAGTCTTGGCCTTTATCCAACAATTCGATGCGGCGTTTGGAGATGAGGGCTTCACGGAGTCCTCTAAGCAATGTCATGTAGCTATTCATTTTCAAAAGTCCGTCAGGCAATGGTGGTCTAGCCTACAAGCAAACGATGAAGCTCCACGAACATGGAAAGCTTTAAGAGCTTCCATCATGAAGCAGTTTTTGGCTACCGATGCCAAAGATAAAGTACTCACCGAATGGTGAAGCTTAAAGCTCTCTCCCTATGAATCTGTTCACAAATATGTAGAGAAGTTTTGCGATTTATATCTCAAAGCCATTGTATAAAAAAGGATGGATTTTGGAGAGCAAAAACAACAATTTTGTGCAGGTTTATTTGAGGATATGGCGGAGTAGGTTAACTCCCAAAGGCCACACACCATATCTGCGGTCATACACCATACCATAGTGGCTTCAAGAATCAACTTCCAACAAGGGGCTAAGAGAAATCTTAAGCCATGGAAAACAAGGCCTGTAAAGAGCCTAAGTCATGCTTGAGAGGAGAGATGAAGAAATCCTCCTTGTCCACATAGCTTTGGACATGGAGCCTCAATTTCCCAGTTAAGGGAGTGTTTGCGCTCCTTGCCGCACTGTCGAAGCAAGGGCCTTGCCTAACGCTGTGTGCGAGCCACAGACGGCTCCAAGCACACAACTAGCTTAACTAGTAAGCTCAAAAGAGGGCAATGGTGTGTCACTCACCACTCTATGCTCCTGCCGTGGAGGATTCCTCACCGCGAAGAAGAAGGAGACGCCGCTACGTCGCGCTCAACCGCTTCACCGCCGTCGTGCCGCCGCAATGCTCGATCGCACTCTCTCTCTCTCTCTCACACACACATACACACACACACAAGGAGGTGAAGAAGAAGAAGATGGAGATGGAGATGGAGCAAGAGCACTCTTCTATTGCACAAATGAGAGAATGAGTGAATTTTAGGTTTAGTTGGCTTTTATATGAGCTCACCCCATTCACACTTGGGCGCCCATGCTTAGCCAACTAATCCCTTGAATGTCCCAGTTAGAGTGCGCCTCTCATCGGCGATCACTCTTACCCTTTTCCTATTGGACCGACAAGCCCGGTACCTGACTCTACCAAATAAATAATACAATGTCCACCATAGGTTACAACGTCCGTCTCGTAGGTGATAGGGTGTCCGTGAGCCGTGAGGGTTAACATGCCCCCCTTCCTGATGTATATTCCGTCCTCAGAAGCTATTGAGTTGAAGCTCGTTGGTCGAGGTGGAAGAGCATTTGAGATGAATGTCCTTAGCCTTCATTAGTCACTGCAAAATCAAACAACATTGCACAGTAATTGCATTTTCATAAGCGATTAAAAAGCATATGCAATTTTAGGCAGACAATTGATTGGTAACAGAATTTTAAACAATTTGTCAGCAATAAGCATTAAATTGCAATGTAATCAAATGCATAAACAGATGTAAAGGTAAAAAATTAAACAAGTATGGGGTCGCTAATTTAACGGTCGAAAGGCACTAGAGATCGACTATTAATACCATGGGTAAGCTTCTTAATTTTCTCTGGTTAATTAAGTTGTTTAATCGCGAGAGCCAAGTATTTCATGTTCGAGGGCTGACTAGAGGCTATACCTAGAGGACCTTGTAGTTAAGCTACGATAAAAGGAATTTCTCATGAAATCATCGCCTGACTGATTACCTTTTCTTTGACCCCCCAAAGTGTTTTCACAGTGATTCAATTTGATGTGTGTGCTTATTTTGTATGCCTTGGGTTTTTTGCTTTTCAAGGAAAAGCGCCCACACTGGGAACCTCTAGGGCTCTAGTACCATAGGCAATACATGTGAGTGAAGTACCAAATCAAGCTGAGATTTCTCTTTCAGCTTAACATTTTACATTGTGGCACTTTGATTTTTTGTTTGTTCATTTTCAGCATTTTAATTTTGTAACTTTGGGGGGTCATATAACACTGATACACCTCCCCAGGCTCATCACACTAGTAAACTCCCTTTATAATACTTAAGCGAAAGGTCAATAGGGTCAAGCCCACTAGAAATCCCGAGTACATTTCACACAATGCTGCCTAAATCGGATTAAGAACCTAAGTAACCATTGATTATTAGGAAGGCATTCCCCATGGTATTAAGACAAGATCTCTAACACCTAACTTGGTCAAACTAGCTTAGTCGGACTGGTTGATTTTTAAACCTAGACAAGTGATTATGACAAAAAATTACATTGAATTAAATGTTTGTTACTAAGCAAATGTGCTCGATATTATCCTACCAATCACAATCAAAGCAGACAATCATAGATGCAAAAAAGATAAGGGGCAATGCTAATGGACAAGAAACACCTGTTTGTGTCGATGGTCGCGCTTGATTTGAAGAGTGAGTCGAGATAAAGATTTCATGAAGGTCCAAATCCTATCAATAGCAACACGCTCATGTACACACTAGGAAACAAAAGGAATACCTCCAGGAGGCACATTAGTGGGAAAAGGTACCAACACTTATTGAACACAACAAAAAATATAAGGAACCCTAACCTAATTATTTGCACTCCCCTAGAGAGTCAAGGGAATAGGATATTGTAGAGGTTGGGGGGAAACCCTAAGGATAAACCCCTATCTTCGTCGTCGAGATAAACAAAGTCATCATCCATGAGACCATATGTGCCATCCGTGTAGTCCTGTAAATTTTCTTCTTCATCATAGGTGCCCATGTTTACTAAGAAGGTCACTAGACGCCTATAGTCATCTTGGTCAAAAGGGTAGGTTTGTGCAATGGGAGAAACGCTCTCTACTAAGTATGGATCAGACGTGGTCAAGAGACGTATCAGCCATTCTAACTCCTCAAAATTCCTCTCACATGCTAGCGTACCTATCAAATCCCATTCACATGCAAGCACTGGAAAGACCATGTGAAATAGTTGTGAAAAGTAACGAGGGTACCTCTCACCCAAGGCAGGAGTAGATGACTCTAGCGTACTAGCCATATCTGTACACGCAAATAGATGATGGTTAGAGTGCAAATATTACAAGGGTCGTGTTCTTGTGCATAATTTGTTTTTATGATTTGTGTTATGGCTCTTGCTCTTTTACTTTTTTATCTTGTTTTTGTGAGTATAAGGCTTTATATATACATTCCCTAAGATTGGAGATAAAGAGGTCAGGGAGAAAGGTTGAGAGGGAAGCAAGTGAATAATGGATTTCCACAAACACTCCCCCCTTCCTTAGGTAGATCATATCGTTTGAAATGATGTCGTCACCCTTTGAAACCAGTTGTTCCAAGTTGTTATAGGTGAAGACTTTTGCAAGTAGTTTTCTATTACCTTAGGTGCCTCGTCGAGTTGCAAGGGTGGTAAGGTACTCTCCTAGGATCGAACTTGAAGTGGTTCATTAGGTGATTCTTGAACACTGGAAGGTGTGGATTCCTTTGTAGCTTCATGGAGGTCCACTATTGTAGGTGGAGGCTGTGTAGAAGCTTTTACCTCTATGGATGTATTACATGAGGAGCTAGAAGCTTCATGGAACTCCCCCCTTCCTGAGCTAGGTGGAATAAATTGGTTTTGCCTTGGAGCCCAAACTAGCTCTGGACTAGGTGTGTAGCATTCTGTGATTTTTCCCTTCCCACGGTCTGCCATTGGCTTTAGCGTTACAATGTTTGACTCATATGGGTTTGTTGTCGATAGGGAAGGACACATTTTACGTTTAGGTACCCAGATTTGCTCATTTGCATCATAGTAGCCTTGGGCTTCTAATAGTCGTTTTGAAATCCATCGTGATTTGGTCTTGACTCTCCTAGAGCGCGCTCTTGGTTCTCCAGGGAAATTTTTCTTGAAATGGATGGGAGGGTTGAGGTAGTTGGAAGTAAGGCCTTGGGGACCCATTGATATGTACTCTTAAGTCATGCAGGTTGAGTACATGCAATATTACTGCTTGCTGCAACTACAAGTGTTGAAGTGCTAGGTTCATGGGTAGCCGGCAAAGACGAGTTAACCGCCTTGCTTGTGAATGTTGGCTATCTTTCAACTTTGCTAGAGTTTGCAACGTAGGTGACTTTGCTTGAATGATAGGGGTAAGAGTCGGTGGTCGCGTCGTGACACTACAAGTATCCCAATCAATAGTGCATTTGGTTGCCAACATCCACGTGCGTCCCAGGTTTACGTTGCCTTCCATAGCTCCCGCGGGCATGACTAGAAACCTCTGCACTATGCTTCCATTGTCATAGACAACAGGGGTCTGAAGGACTCCAAGAATAGCAGTTTTCTTTTTATTAATGCCCTTGACTTGCATCGTACTCGGGGATAGGGTCGGTTTCCCTAATTGACACCAAACTCCATAGGATAACAAATTGTGTTTAGCTCCTGTATCTAATAAGGCATTGTATAGTACTTTCCCATAGGGGCTATTTAACTCAATTGGGTATCGTAGCGGTGGCTCAGATTCTAATGAGTCGTCATCTGTGTCCTCGAAAAATGCTTGCGTGATTCCCAGATTAGCCTCTCGTTGGCGTCTAAGACGTTGTTGTCGTTCTCGAGCCTCAACTCTTGCTTGGATTTTTCTAAGCTCTGCTTGTTCCTTGGCAGCCTTCTTTTGATGGATGGCTTGCAACTCTTCCTGGCTTAGAGGATCATAATATCTTTTGAATTTACTCCCATTAAGGAATCCAATGGTTTCAACTCCATCTAGAGTCTCCACACGAATGGTCCCTTGTGGGGTAATTTCACACACTCGATATGGTCCCTTACCAGCGTATTTCAATTTCTTCTTTTCATTACGTACCCCGTACATAAGAACTTTATCACCAACCTTGATGTCTTTATCCTTTAAATGGCTATCAAACCACTTCTTTCTCCTATCCTTCTCCACTAGAGCATTTCGCACAGCTAATTGCATCTCTTCATCCAGCCTTTCAAGGATATATAATCGCTCCACTAAGGGGTTACCATCCCAACCTTCTTGAGAAGCTACTCGAAGACTAGGAATGACAAACTCCCATGGCATAACTGCTTCTTGGCCATACACCATCTTAAACGGTGTGCAATTAATAGCAACTTTATACGCAGTACGATAAGCCCATAAAGCTGATGTAAGCTTTAGGTCCCAATCAGTGCGATGAGCCTCGACTGTCTTTGTCAAAATGGAGATGAGAGTTTTGTTGGTACTCTCAGCTTGGCCATTTGCTTGGGGATAATAGGGTGTAGACTTGTGGTGAGATATCATGAAGTTGGATGTGAGTTCTTTTATTACTTCATTTATAAAATGAGTTCCATTGTCACTCACAAGTTCAAAGGGGCATCCAAAACGTGTGATAATGTTCTCAAAGAGGAACTTAGCTGTTGTTTTTGCATCCGCCTTTCGTGTTGCTTTTGCTTCAGCCCATTTGGTTACATAGTCGGTAGCCACAATGATATATCGTGATTGCGTGTTACGTGCAGCCGGACTAATCGGTCCTACAAAGTCTAAGCCCCACTTTTCAAATGGTTGGGTTACCTTGATGGGATGTAGAGGCATCCTATCCCTTCTTTGTGGCTTCTTGAAGCATTGGCATTCATCACATCCCTTTGCAAAAAGTGATGCATCCTTAAACAGAGTGGGCCACCAATAGCCCGACTGTAAGATCTTTTGGGCAGTCAAGTTTCCTGAAAAGTGACCACCAACTACGTCCATGTGTGCCTCTTGTAGAATATATAAATACTCATCCTCGTGGGCACAAGGTCTAAGAACATCATCTTTTCCTCTCTTATAGAGAGTTCCAACAAGTAAGCAATAGGGTTCGCATTCCTTGATTAATTTTCGAGCTATATCTTTTCGCAGCTCTTTGGGTGGAAAACCATTAACTAAGAAGTTAACAATCTTTTCACTCCATTCAGGCATTGTCTCAACAATGAACAAAGGAGTATCAGGCAATTCATCATCAACCCCCGTAGGAGCTTCGCCATTAGGGATACGAGATAAATGATCGGCCATGACATGTTTCCTCCCGGGCCTCACAACAACGATGAAGTCAAACTCAAGAAGAATTAACAACCATCGTGTAATTCGACCTGTGGAACACGGCTTGTTTACGAAATATAGCAATGCTTGATGATCAACATAAAACACAAACTTGGTAGCAAGAAGGTAATAGCAAAATTTCTTTACTGCGTAAATCATAGCTAAACCTTCACGCTCTGTAGTAGTGTAGTTCATCTTGGCATCATTTAATTGGCGACTTGCAAAGCTAATAGGGTAGTCCAATTTATGTTCTCCTGGTTGAGTTAGAACACACCCAATAGCAAAATTTGATGCATCAATATGCACATGAAAAGGTACATTCCAATCAGGTGTTCGCAGGATTGGAGCACTTGTTAGGGCCTTCTTTAATAACTCATAAGATTGATGACATTCTTCCGTCCAATGAAACTCGATAAGAAGCTTGTACAATGGACGCGCTATCTCGGCAAAGTTTAAAATAAACCTTCGATAATAACCAACATGGCCCATAAATCTTTGAACTCCTTTATAGTTAGTAGGTGGTGGCAAATCGGCAATGGCTTTAATCTTACTCTCATCTGTGGATATCCCGTTCTTGGACACTATATGCCCTAGAATGACTCCATGCTTAACCCAAAATTGGCATTTGAAAGGGTTCAATGAGATGCGATAAAATCTGCACCTTTCAAATATTTTTCGTAGATATAACAAATGCTTCTCCCAAGAAGAATAAACACAAAGGTCGTCTAGGAAAGCTTCACAAAACTCCCTTAGAAATTCTTTAAACGCAGTGTTTATTAATCGTTGGAATGTAGCAGGGGCATTTGTTAAGCCAAAAGCCATAACACGAAATGCAAACACTCCAAACTCTGTGATAAAAGCAGTTTTAGCTTGGTCCTCTAATGCAATTGTGATTTGATTGTAACCAGAGTACCCATCTAAAAAGCTATAAGCTTCCTTGCCCGCAACTCTCTCAAGCACATGTTCTGAATATGGCAAGGGATAATGATCTCTCCTAGTAGCTGCATTAACTTTCCTTAGGTCCACTCACACTCTTAGTTTCCCATTCTTTTTTGGCACAATGACTATTGGAGAAACCCATTCTGAGTGCTCAATAGGGTATATGAATCCACATTGGATAAGTTTTTCAATCTCCTCTTGTACAATTTTGGCGTACTTAGGATTCATTGGATAGGGTCGTTGCTAGACGGGTTTAGCAATGTTGATCATGGGAATTGTATGTTGCACCACAGAAGGTGGAACGCCCTTCATGTCATGATATGTCCAAGCAAAGATATCCTTGTATTCCTTGAGGAGCTCCTTAAGTACAGCCTCTTCAGTTTTGGTAAGGTCTTGAGCAATAAAGACTGGTTTAGACTCCTCACCTGGTTCTGCTAATTCTATCTCTTTAACTACCGCTGGACCATCATAGACTCCACTGCTTCCATTGGTAGGTATTCGTTGGGCTTTGGCATACACAACCTTTCGCTCCCCCGTGGTATAAGATTTAAAATGTTCAGGAGCCGTATGTAAGTCAGCAGGCTCTTGTCCTGACGGAGACCTTTCTTTTAGTTCTGTCTCCTTTTGTTGTTGTGCTAACTCTCGGTTTTGATGTCTTCTTATAGTTCGACTCAATTTCGGCTCTGTAACCTCCAATTGAGCGAGGTCAATGGGTCGCGGGCTGCACCACATGACACTCTGGAGATGTTCACCCCAATTGTCTACTAGCTTTCGATGAGCATCACATGCCCCTAGATAGCTAAGCCATTCTGCAGTAGATCTTTCCTTGTTTATCCTAGCTCTCACATTTGCTCGATATCGTCGTCTCTTATATGACCTTTGTTTCTTGTTAAGGTTTTGATTTTGGTAAATGTTTGAACTCGACTCGCTTGATAGGTCTTCGCTTGTATCTTCTTCACTCTCATATAAATTACCATAGATGGTCGTACTAGGCCTTGAGTGTTCAGTTTCTATACTTGGTTCACTCGATGTTTCCTCAGGTTTTGAATCCATTTCTCCCTGAGATTCTGTTTCTGATGTGTATTGGCCTGAAGCCTTTGAGGAATCATCGGTTTCACTCTCAGGTAGGTGTGCCTCTTTCTTATCATCGGATGTTACATACGCTACACCTAACATGTTTACTGGTGCAATGTGTGGTATCTCTTCCCCATCTGGTGTTACCCAGGTTGTTCCTCTAGCTCCCCATGTGTCTATACTTGCCGCTAGGTGCACCCAATCGACATTGTCTGACTCAGCCATTCCGGGTAGGATATCCATATAAGGAGAGTTCTCCCCAATATCCGTGTCTTCGTTACACGTGTAACAATACTGTAATGGACCTGAGTGAATTGTTGTGTCTGATCGATTATCAATGATGAATTTATTTCCTAGAGGATGCGTTCGACCACTTAAAAGATCAACTCGAATGACAGAGTCTTGGAACTGTAAGTAGACATGGTTTTTGGACCAGTCATGCACCATTTTTGCTTCCCTCATGAATGGACGCCCTAAGATCATCTCAAATGACATAGGATGCTTGGAAAAATCCATAACAATGAAAGTCTGCCTTACCTTGTGTCCCAAGACCTTGATTCTGAGATCCTTTAGCATTCCAATAGGCGTAACAATAGATCCATTAGCCATTTTTACCACTACGCTTGTGGCTTCAAGGTGAGGTCGCCCCATAGACTCCCAACAACTCTTTGTCACCATGCTGACTCCCGCACCACCGTCAAGGACCCCCTTTACAGTTAATCCTTTAGTAGTGATTGGTAGAGTAGCATTAGATTCATCACCTTCAAAGTATTGCCCCAACTTGTTAACGGGTACTTCAATTATAGATTCACGTCCCGCTAGGTCAGATGGTGGTGCTAAATGTTCCTCATCATTCATTACCAAGTTAGGTTTGTTCATATGTGCAAACTGTGGTAATCCGGCCTGTAATTCTCCATTGAGGAAGGCTCGAAGAGCTGAGACTAGCTCGGGGTCTTTATATAGTTTGGACATGATGGTGGTTCTAACTTCTGAAGACATGAAATCCATCAATTGGCAACATTTAATGGCATCTTGTGGGACGTAGGACCCTGACAAGAGAATGGTGAAGATGGAATCTCCACTTCCTCAAGGGGGTCGGGCATTCCCTCACCAAACATTCTCTCTAGTAGAAAAGGTGTGTGTCCACTTTCAGATGTCCTACCCTCACTCTCTTCCCGAATGATACTGGGTATAGCTAATGGCCTGTAGTTCTTGTGAGGTTGAACTTGTGTGGGAAACACTGTGTCCGACATCTGGATATGTTTGGGTTCAGGTTGTAATGTTCGTTGAGTTTCTTCCACCAAACCCCTCAGTTGTTGGACTCGTTCAATTTCCACTGTTGGGTTTGGATAGGTTCCAATGTTTCTCTTGCAATCCTCATTTTTTGTCTCTCGTGGCTTATCTTGGGGGTTCGCAACTGGGTGGTTTAACTTTGAATACTCTTTTGGTGTTCGTCGTCATTCCCTCTCGTGATCCTCCTCACTGGCTTTTTCCTTTGTAGTAACAGTTTTGGTCTCCGTGGTCTCTATCGAATCTGAGTCATCCTCAGGGTCATTCATATAGACGGGATCCTCTCCTGTCCCTATGTTAGTCTTTGAACTAGGTTTTGAGCTAGAAGCATTAAGGGATTTCTTTCTTCATGTTTTCTTCTTTCTCGCTCGGCCAATGGATGCAGCATCTCTCTCTTCGAGGATGTAATTTTGCTTTTGGAGCATCGACCGTGTGAGTGCATTCACTGGTGCTATGTTTATAGTTGGTGGTGTCCCATCAACTATCTCTATTATGTTCAATGGTGTGATTTTCGGTGTGTTTGGATTGTTAGGACACTATGCAATCAAATGATCTATGCCACAACGATTACAAGTGAGTATTTGCATTGCCAATGCACTCCCTTGACTTGTTTGCATTAGTGCGGCATTCTTTTGCATTCTAATGGGGCACTCAGCTACTCGATGTGGTCCACCACATTCGTAGCACTGAAGAGGGGGTCTCCAGGAAAAACTATTAATGTTTTGGCCTCTTGCTGCTAGCGCAGTAGCTTGATATACCGGTTTGATTTGTCCCCAATGGTCTTCCATATAGTACATGGGACACTCCTCAAGCATGTCGACTCCATAGATGATACTAGAGTCTATGTCCTCTTCGCAATCTACATAAGTACTAGATGACTCGCAACCTATTTGGTTCATAGGTGTAACTCTTGGATGAGGGGGTTGCGGTCCTAGCACTGGAGGTGGCAACGGTGTGGTTTGGACCACATTTTGGGTTCTAGGGACCATGTGCTGTAATGGCAACTGCTGCTCCATGGGTGGGGTAGGCATCAATGCAGGAACTCGAGGTGAGTCTGTCCAAGCTATAGGCGGTCTATTTTCCATGATGCGTTTAAGCATTAGGCAATCCTTCGCTTGATGGCCATACCTACCACACGCGTTACAAGTCCCGTTAAACTTTACTCTGAAAGTAGGGCATTCACTCATAGTATGTGGGCCCAAGCAAATTGAGCACCATTGTTGCTCCCTTCTTGGATACATATGAGTGTTTTGTGGAGCACGATTACCCCTAAGGCTTTCTTGGATGGCCTTGGTGAGATCTGCCAAAGTCATCTCAGATATCGTTTGCTCTTTCACGATTGGCTTTATCTTCATTGGCTCATGCCCTGACGCTTGCGAGCTACTAGACTTCGGCTCTGCGGACACTCTTTCTCCTGCAATCATTAAATTATCCTCCAATTGGATTGCATTCATGGTGAGTGCTTCCCAAGTAGTGATACCTCTAATGACTAGGCCATTATAGATACTTTCATGTCGTAGTCCCCTAATGAATCTATCGAGCAATTGGTTGTTGTTGAATCGCTCGTTTGGATTGCATCGAGAATTCAAATTCTTTAGGCGACTAATGAAGTCTCTCACGGATTCACCTTCTTCTCGTTGGGCTTTCTGGAGCTGAGAGGCTACACCCCAAAGTACTCCCTCTCGTATGTATTCTTTTAAGAACAGTCTCCTAAGAGTAGAGTAGATCGTTTTCTCGTCTACTCTTAAGGTTCTATACCAATCTCCAGCCTTTCCGCTTAGGGTCAAACTCAAAGCCTTACACTTATGTAGCTCATTGTGCTCTTCCAAGGAATCGCACACATGTTCAAAGACTTCCATATGCTTTCTAGCATCTCCGTCTCCACTGAATTTCTGTGTGAGCTTAGCTACTTGAACTGCCTTGCTCCTAGGCTCTCTATCAGGTGCACTACGCATGTTTTCCGCAATAGAGCGACCGATAGTTTGAGCAAATGCTGCCAAATCTCCTATTTGAGCAGGTATAATGGGTGTATGTGCTCCTGGAACCACATGTGAGATGGGAGTTGGCCTTGGCCATGGCATACGCGCGGCTCTTGGGTCCCATATTTCGTATGGTGGTGTAACAGACGGTGGTCCAAAGTTTACAGGCGTGGCCCTAGGCATAGGGGATGCCTGATATGGCATGTTATTATTAAATGGCATGGATTCACTTGTATAAGATCTTGGATAATGCCATTGTGGATTGTAAGCTCTTGGAATAATCGGAGGTGTAGGAGCTACATGAGGCTGAGGTACGACAGGTGCACATGATTGATACATACATGTAGGTATAGTTGGGGGCATTGTGCTACTAGGCATCGGCGCAGTGCTAACAAATGAACTCCATGGTGTACTTCTTGTCATGCTCACCACTGGGATATGCATGATAGCCGTAGTGTCATTAAGAGAAAGATGAGCTAGATCTGGGAAGGTAAAGCTGCCACTTGTGGGCTCAGATTGTACTGAGGCTCCTGGCGAAACAACATATGGAGGATCAATGGGGCTCATTGAGGGAGTCTCCATTTGTGATAGGGTTGGTTGGTTGGCCTTTCCCGTATCCAAGAATCTCATTAGGCCTGTTGAAGGAATGTTGATCCCTGTGTTCTGTCTTTCTAACTCGACAATCCTATGGAGGACATCACAGACTTTCTGTTGTTGCTCATCTATGCTAGTAGCACCCAATGTGGATTGTAGAACATCTAACCAACCCACATGATAGGTGTGTCCTGTGTACCGATCAGTTAAAGCTTCTTCTTGTAGGTCATACTCCCAATTTTTGTTTAGGAACATCCCATCTAGGCCTGGAGTGCTGGAGGTTTCCCTCAAAGTGGAAGCATTATTGCTCCCCATCGCTTGCCCCTCCGTGACTGCTACCTTGGGAGCACTCGGTTGCTCGGCTGGCATGATTGTTGTCATAGGAGCCTTTGCTTTCAGGGCTCGACTTTGTACTAGCCTTCGTAGGTTCTCAATTTCCCTCTCCCTTGTTGCTTGCATATAGCGTTCGATCTCTTGTACTTCGACAAGACTCCTACCATCGGGTAGTAAAACCTCAGAGGGAGATAGTCCTAAAGGATCAGGAGGTGCAGTGGATGGAACATTCACATGCACACTCTCAAGAAGCATAGGGTCTATTTTAGGCATGAATGACGAATTTACTTCCCCACTCCCTTCATTTATTTCATTAACCGCATGTTCGGAGCGAGTAGCTCTACTAAGGGTCTCTTTTAAGCGGCTAAACACGCTGGACCCGGGCCGTGGACCCATGGCATGCATGTCTTGACTTGAACTATCAGGGTTTGGTGTAGGATACCCCTCAATGACTTCGTAGTCAGAGGAAGAATTACTAGACGCGATATGAGGATCTTGGGTCGCGCTACCTTGAGTCCCGGCCGAAGGTCCAGAACCTAGGGTGGAGGAATAATGGGTGCCTGCGTAAATGGAGGCACTACCAATATGCTCGTGCTCTAACACTCGTCTAGAGCATAGGTTCATATGACTTGGATCCCCTAGAAGTGTCAGTGAGTGCCCGTGAAGGCTGCTCACCTAGTATTTTTGGGTGTTTTGCAACCCAAGTCTTTTCTTAAATTTTTTTGATTTTTTTGGATTTTTTGGTCCTTTTTTTTTGACCCAGCTATAGAATAGAACGTATGATAGCTCAAAACGAGCGTCTCGGTCAGAGGGACGTGCCGTGCTTTACAGCCCTCCGTTTGGTCACTTTATGCCCTCGGAATCCCTAAAACCGTCAATTTCTAGTAGGGAACTAGGCCCAAATTAGAAAGTCTAAGGGTGCAAGTGGGAAGAGAAGGGAGGAGAGTGGAGGACTTGCCCCACATGCTCTCATTCCCTCTTGAGGGGGTAGGGTATATATAAGAGAGTGAGTCTAGTACATATCATAAGACTGAGGACTGAGGCCTGGGCTTGGGCTTATGATCCCGATCCCGATCCCGATCAAAATATTAGTGTAGCCCCCCAGTCACTCACCTTAAATATTTTCGGTTTTTTTTTTTTTGGGCGACGATCGCGCGCGGTTTAGGTGACCCTTTCTTGGCCACACACACTGTCAACACCTACCTAACCTCTCTGTCAACAGCTCACTACGTTATCTACTTACTAACAGTGCTGCTAACCACTAACTAATCTACTAACTAATCTGTTAACCACTCTGCTAACTGCTTACTGACAGTGGGCTAACTGTCCACCTACTTCCTCTCTCACTGCCTTACTGTGCAAAGACTGTGTTCAGGCAAACCTTGATAGAAAACTGTGTACTGATTGTGTGCAAACAGAAATTGCTAACTGCCTTCCTACTTATTCATTCACTGCGAACAAGCTAACGACTACTAATTGTGCAAAGACTGTGTGCAAACAGAAAACACAACATTATGCGATTCCCCGGCAGCGGCGCCAAAAATGTGTGCTCCTTGCCGCACTGTCGAAGCAAGGGCCTTGCCTAACACTGTGTGCGAGCCACAAACGGCTCCAAGCACACAACTAGCTTAACTAGTAAGCTCAAAAGAGGGCAATGGTGTGTCACTCACCGCTCTATGCTCCTGCCGTGGAGGATTCCTTGCCGCGAAGAAGAAGGAGACGCCGCTACGTCGTGCTCAACCGCTTCACCGCCATCGTGCCGCCGCAATGCTCGATCGCACTCTCTCTCTCTCTCTCTCACACACACACATACACACACACACACACACACACACACACAAGGAGGTGAAGAAGAAGAAGATGTAGATGGAGATGGAGCAAGAGCACTCTTCTATTGCACAAATGAGAGAATGAGTGAATTTTAGGTTTAGTTGGCTTTTATATGAGCTCACCCCATTCACACTTGGGCGCCCATGCTTAGCCAACTAATCCCTTGAATGTCCCAGTTAGAGTGCGCCTCTCATCGGCGATCACTCTTACCCTTTTCCTATTGGACCGACAAGCCCGGTACTTGACTCTACCAAATAAATAATACAATGTCCACCGTAGGTTACAACGTCCGTCTCGTAGGTGATAGGGTGTCCGTGAGCCGTGAGGGTTAACAGAGTGGCTGAGGATTCTTGCCCCTTGAAAGCACCATCAGCAGGTAGGACATCTCCCATCTCATAGGTTTGGATGGCTAACTTGGTGGCCAACTCTGTGGATATGAAATTGTGAGAAGAACCAGGGTCAAAGAGAATAAAAGCATCATGCTCTCTTACCTTTCCCCAAGCATGACATAGAGGAGATAATTTGTGATGAGCATCCACTTCTTGAATTTCGACCAAGGTAGCTCTAGGAGGCTCATTACGTGTATTCTTGTGGGGGCAAGCATGATAGGCATGCCCTTGCTCCCCGCACTTGAAACAACGGTTATCTTTTTAATAAAGCTCTAGCTCTTCAGGAGAGAGCTTATTTTTGCCTCTATAAACTCCCTTCTCCTTAGCTTTGTTGTTGTTGGCGTTGCCTTTGGGAGACTTTTGGACGTTGTCCTTCTCGGATGTGATCCTAGGGGCACCATGATCGCATGGCTGCCAATGTTAAATTCCTTGAAAGACAAATCTAATTTAGATATAGGGAAAAATATATGTACATAGATGCTAAGGAGTTGGGTAGTACCATACCCATTGTACATAAGCAAGCTTTCAATAAGTTGATAAAGAGCTCTATTTTCGTGTACTTGATTTTTGTTAAAGATTCTCAAAATGAACCTAATGTTTTAGCAAAAGAAGATATAAACAATCAAAAGGAATTAGTTTTATCCAATCTCCTCAAGGGATTCCAAGATGTTTTTATTGACGACATCCCTTGTGAGCTACCTCCCAAACTAGGGGATGATGACCATGCAATTGAACTTCTTTAGGAAGCTCACCGCCTAATAAACCTCTTTACCGAGTTTCTCAAGCTCAACAAGAGGAGATTATGTGGCAAGTGCATGATTTGGTTGAGAAAGGCATGGTTAGGCCTAGCTCATCTCCATTTTGTTCACCAACGTTATTAGTGCAAAAGAAAGATGGCACATATCATATGTGTGTCGACTATAGAGCACTAAATAATCACTATCAAGAATAGGTTTCCCGTTCCACGGGTAGAAGACCTATTTGATAAGCTACAGGGGTCGACCTATTTTAGAAGGATTGACCTAAAAAGTGGCTACCATCAAATAAGGATAATTGATCAAGACATTGTAAAGACCGCATTTTGTACTACTTTTGGTCTTTACGAGTACATTGTCATGCCTTTTGGCTTGACCAATGCACCAGCCACATTTAACCGCTTGATGGAGAAGCTATTCAAGCCTCACCAAACCTTTACTAGAGTATTCTTTGATGATATAATCATCTACTCTAATTCATTAGACAAACACAAGCAACACCTCCAGGTAATATTTCAAGTTTTACGAGAGAATAAACTTTGTATTAATCAAAACAAAAGTGATTTTTTCTTACAAGAAATTCAGTATTTAGGTCACATTATCTCTCAAGATGGCATCCAAATGGATTCATCAAAGTTAGAGGTAATAAAAGGATGGCCTAATCCAAGGAATCTGCATGAACTAAGAAGCTATATAGGTATGTGCACTTCATAGAAAAATTATCACAAATCACAGGACCATTGCATGACCTAACAAAGAAAAACTTTAGGTATATATGGTGCACCAAGGAGAAAAATGCTTTCAAAAATCTTCAAGAGAAGCTTATCTCTCAACCTGTGCTTACACTGTCGAATCTCTCAAAGGCATTTGAGGTCCAATGCAACGCCTGTGGTGATTGCCTTGGAGTTGTTTGCTACAAGAAGGGTACACCATAGCCTACAAAAATTGAAGGCTCGACCCTGTTGAGCAAGCTCTAGGTTTATATGAGAAGGAACTCTTAGCAGTTCTACATGCTCTAGACTCATGGAAGCACTATTTATTGGGGACTCCTTTCATTCTACGAACAAATCACCAAAGCCTTAAGTACTTCATGACGTAGACCAAGCTATCCGAAAAACAAATGAGGTGGGGAAATTTCCTTTCGTAATTTCATTTTCATATTGCTCACATTGCCGGGCGGCAAGCATAATCAAGTAGCTGATGCACTCTCAAGACGACCGAGAGTGAATGCGGTATCCATAGCAACTCACAATGATCTATCTTCTATGATAGATGAGGACGCTATTGATCCCGATTTTAAAGATGTGATTTCAGCCCTTGCACTAGGAAGAAGGGAAGAAACATTTACCTTACAAGATGGTTATCTTCCCTATGGCAATAGACTATGCGTTACTAAGAAAGTAATGTGTGAATCCCACGCTCCTCCTTATGCGGGGCATAGAGGGATTTAGTCTACCCTAAAAGGGATAGAAACATACTTCTATTGGCCTGCCACCCATGAAAGCAAACATACAAGAGTATGTTTCAAAATGTGTGGTATGCCAAAAGACAAAGTTTGATAGAGGGAAGCAACCTAGATTGCTTCAACCTTTGCCAATTCCTAATTCACCATGGGAGAGTATATCCATGGATTTTATCTTTGGATTGACCAAGTCTATCCATGGGAATACATGAATATGGACGATAGTAGATAGGCTCAACAAACAAGCACATTTCATACCTGTCAAAAAGACTATTAAGGCCCATCAAATGGCAACCCTCTTTATATCACAAACCCTCAAGTACCACGGCTTGCCAATGTCCATAGTGTTGGATGGAGATCCTAGAATGACCAGTAATTTTTGGAAGGGTCTCTTTGAGAATTTAGGTACAAGGCTAAACTTCTCTTCGACCTATCACCCGCAAACGGATGGCCGAAGTGAAATAGCTAACCTAACAATTACTGATCTACTAAAAGCTTATGTCACAAAAGTAGATCAAAAGTCCCAATGGGAGAAGTACTTACCTTTAGTGGAGTATGCTTACAACAACACTGTACATACTTCCACGAGAAAAGCACCTTTTGAGGTGATAAGAGGGAAGATAAAAAAGTCCCCTGTTACTCAAGGTACATGGGAAGATCTTCGTTGTAGATGAATATAGCCGAGACCTACAAGAATCTTTCCAGAAGATTAAGGATGCTAAATCCATCTCTCAACAAAGGAAAAAGGCTGCTACTGATAAGCACAGAAGAACTCTAACCTTTAAAAAAAATGATTGGGTCTTGCTTAAGTTTTCCAAGGCTTGATTAAGGCACACAACGGGAAAGAATCCTACGGGACACCAAAAGTACTATGCTAAGCTAGCAAAAAGTACTATGGTCCCTTTCCGATTCTTAGGCCAATCAATGAGATGACCTATCAACTCAAGTTGCCCAACCATTGGCTCATACACAATGCTTTCCACATGAGCCTACTAAAGCCTTACAAAGGAGAGCCACCTCAAGAAGCAACCATTGAAGACCCACTGGAGATCGAGGACCAAGAAGAAGTGTTGTAGCCCGAGTCCATTCTCCAACACAAAGATAAGGTATTACGAGGCGGTAAGACTATCCGACAATATCTTATCAAGTTTAAAAATTATCCTTTTGAAGATGCTAGATGGATGCAAGGCATACAATTAAAGGATAACCTAAACCTTGTCAATGCTTACAATGATTCTCTAGAGTAAGAAAATGTAAAAATGTATAAATGAACAAAGTTTTTGTCTTATAAGACTCTCTTTTTCTTTATTGTGCACAAATGTTAATAAGTATGCATGCTTAGGATCATGTTTGTGGAGACGACGTCTCACGAACACCAAGTAGAGTTTATCACTCTACTATGGAAGATTGATACGGACTAATGTGCAGACATGCTTGCGGCAGCTAAGGCTCTCAAGCACCAAATGGACGTCATCCATTCTGGAATGGTGTCGTAGGGTAAAATAGGGATCCCCTACCCACTAGCAAACGGACTAATGACTAGGCTTTATCTTCTCTACCTCGTAGTCGAGGATGACTATGATTTCAAGAGAGAGGTAATGTCATAAAAACTAATATTTAATTCTCCCAAATGATTCTCTTATGTTGAAGTGATCGTTTAATATGGAGAAGTACAAGGGGAGTAAAAGTTAGAATATTGGTAAGGTTGCCAAACCAGTTTCTACAGGGATCCAAAGGAGGGAAAATAGGGATCCAAAGGGGGGACATCCTTCAAGATAGTAATGTGCTTCAATGGGGCTTAAAAGACTTAAGGTTCAGCTCCATTAAGACTTCCATAGGGTAAAGTTCCAAAAACTAATTAAAAGTCCAATGGCCAAAGGTGGGGAAACATTGGATGGTTATGGGAAGACTAAAAAGTCTTCCTACATCCCTAGGAAGGAGGGGGCAAGCCCTAATGGTAGGGGATGAGAGAGAAACACACACACACACACACACACACACACACACACACACACACACACACACACACTCCCAAGCTCTCCCCAAAGGGAAGAATGGACACATGGCAGGCTCCTAGCCCAGTTGCCCCCAATCTCCCCTCAAATTCTATTGGATGGCCATAAAGGTGGACCAATGAGAACTAGGCTAGAGTAAAATTAGTATAATCAATTTAAAAATGCTTGATAAAAGAACCAATAGGAATTAAGCTCCCTAGAAGACTATTGGACAGTCTACCAAGGGATCCAATGAGCATCTAGCAGCCCACTGGCTTGCTTGATTCCTATTGGCCAGAAGACTAAAAGGTCCAATGAGAGTTTAAATAAATTATTTAGTTATCTAAAGCTCTCACAAAAGGGGAAAGGGGGAGACACATGTCACAAGGCTATCAATTATGCTTCTTATTTGTTATTGGCTAAGCCCTGTAGGAACCAATGGGAAGCCAGCAAGAGCAAAAAGCAAGAGGGGTCGACCAAGTAGAGAGAGAGAGTTGACATTTTTATTCTAACTCGCTTTGCTATACACACAACTTATGTGTTGAGCAAGAACTCCATCTCCTTCTTCAAGCATTAAGAAGTAGAGGCCCACACCAACAACTCTTGGCTATGGAATGTAAATCAAACCACGAGCCAAGCTTCAATGGCATACTCATCTCCTCTACCGTGCTAATTACTAAGCTAAGCTATGCTATTAGAGTGATTATGTGAGGAGAATACTTCTTTCTCGTAAGATACATATTTTGCCTCTCAATCTTCCTCATTTCCTGCTAGCTCTCACCATTTTTGAAGGTGTGTGAGGTCTTGGGACTGAGGCTAGGGACACTAGGTGTGTTTTTCAAGCGTAATTTGGTGCATGAAGCTTCCATCTTCATTGCACCAACGAGTTTTGTCAAGGAACACAAAGATTGTATTGTACAAAAGTCTCCTTTGATGGGAGAAGCTATAATACAAAGCTTTTTTGGAGGGGAGACTGGCTCCATGTAAATCCGGTCCTCAATTGTTGTTGGCAATTGTTCTATTTCTCTCTCTTTTTAAGTATTGTCTATGCGAAACTAGGTAGGTGTAAATTGCTATGTTGCTTTCTCAATTTAAGTCCTCTCTTTATGCTCATTAGGAACTTGTTCTTAATGAAATGCTCACTATCTTATCAATTTCCGCTACACACAAGTTATTAGTGCATTAAATGTTACAATTCTCAAACTTCCTCGATACGTACTCTCCACTATCATCAATCCTCAAGCTTTTTAGCTTCATGCTAGACCGATTCTCTGCAAATGCTAAGAATTTCTAGAAGGTAAAGAAGACTTGATCCTTATGACACAAAGAATAGACCCACATTTTCTTAGTGGGGTCATCTATTGTCATAAAATATGATATCTAACTTTACCAAATGATTTTCTCATATTAAACTGATCATTTAATGTGGGAGAATAAATGGGAACAAGAGTTAGAATAGAGACATGTGCTTCTAGACCTATCTCAACACGGAACCAAAGTGAGAGATGGTTGCAACTCAATAGGGGTCCAAAAGGAGATGTTCTATCAAAGAGAAATGTGCAATACGTGCTTCTAGACTTACTTCAGTAGGGGACCAAGAGGAGAGATGGTTACATCTCAATAAGGGTCCAAAAGGAGGTAGTCTATCAAAGAGAAATGTGCATCTAATGGAGCTTAAAAGACCTTAGGGTTAGCTTCATTAAAGACCTCCAATGTTTAGTGTTAAAAGTCCTTTGACCTTAGGCAAGCTAGGGTTGAGCTTGAGGTGGGAACCCAACCTAAACTTACCTTTGACCTTAGGCAAGCTAGGGCTGAGCTTGAGGTGGGAACCCGACCTAAACTTGCCTTTGACCTTAGGCAAGCTAGGGCTAATCTTGAGGTGGGAACTCCACCTAAGGTGCTTGTCATGCTTGATGACTAAGGTACTTGGGTTACTTGTCATACTTAATGAAGAAGGTGCTTGAGAAGCTTCCTATGCATGGGGGGTAAGGTGCTTGAGTCAACAAGAGACCCTACTAACTTAATGAGGAAGTTGCTTGAGAAGCTTCCTATGCATGGGGGGCAAGGTGGTTGAGTAAAAAAGAGACCCTACAAACTTAATGAGGAAGTTGCTTGAGAAGCTTCCTATGCATGGGGGTTAAGGTGCTTGAGTCAAAAAGAGACTCTACAAACTTAATGAGGAAGTTGATGGAGAAGCTTCCTATGCATGAGAGTCCCAAAGTTAGGGGAATCTTTGACCTAACCTTCCACTCATCCAAAGGGCACCCCTTTTCTAAAAGGGCACATGGGACACATGTCAGACTCTCACTAAGCTTTTACCACATGGTGTGCTTGAATGCTATTGGTTGGGCTAAAGAGGGGTCCAATGAGCTTCTACTTCCATCCAACAAATATCTATATATTTTCAAGATCTCTCTCTCTCTCTCTCTAAGGGGTAAGGAGGACACTTGTCAAATGACTACCCATGTACTTGAATGCACACAACATGTGATTGGCTAGAGGGAGAGGGGTCCGATGAGCTTGCAGCATGTGGAAAAGTTACAACTCACCCCAAGCAAGCAAGGGGGGTGCTAGGGGGATATACACCACACACACACACTCATTTTGTGGATTCATTCTCACTTGGTGAAAGTTGAGGAACACCACCTCCTTCTCCAAGCTTGTGAGAAGTGAGAGCCTACATCAACACTCTTGGATATGGAATGCAAATCCAACCAAGAGCCATGCTTCAATGCTTAATCTTGCCATCTTCTCCATCTTCATTACTATGCTATTATGTATGCTAGCAAGAAGAGTAATGATAAGTGAGGAACTATTTCTTTCTCCTATGGAATGTTTCTTCTTCCTCTTCCCTATCCTCATTCCCCGCTAGCTCTCTCCACCTTCGAAGGTGTTTGAGGCCTTGGGACTGGGGCTTGGGATAGTTAATACTTTCTACAAAGTTTATGTTATGCTTGTGATGCATGAAGCTTTCCATCTTCATTGCATCACCTAGGTCACAAGGAACACAAAGATTGTATTGTACCAAGTCTCTCTTGATGGGAGAAACTATAATACAAATGCCTATTGGAGGGGGGACAGTCTCCATATGAATCCGGTCCTCAACTATTGTCATGTTCTCTAAACTCTCTCTCTTGCAAAAGTATCGTTCATCCCAAGTTAACTAAGTACCATGTTTATGTTGCTACCATCAATTAATTTCACCCTCTATGCTCACGAAGTAACCTCACAAAAGTGCTTCATCTAATTTCCTAATTCCGCTACTCTCAAAGTTCATAGGCCATTTCCATTACACCTATAAAGTTCAAAAATAGCTAGCTCCCCCTAGAGACTTGGTCAACATAGGACCACAAAAAATCATTATAAACAAGTTATACTGGTTGCAAACGTTTCCTATTCAATGGGATGAAGTGTTTTTAGTTTGTTATCCATAGATGTAGTGTTCACACATAAAAAAGTCGGAAAAAATTAACACTAGAAAGTAACCAAAACGTGCCAATATTTTCATTCCATTTTTGCTCGTATGGGCTAGCTGGCTATGCCACAACTCAGCAGATAGTAGCTCTGCTATGGATATACAATCCTCTTTTACACATAAGGCAAACCTAGAATAGAGTGCTCCATGCTTCTAATCTTTGAGAATAACAAGATTTCCCTTCTTGATCATTTGTGAACCATTCCCAAAGGCTTTTTGCAATCCAAGTTGTTAAGCCAACTAGCAAATACCAACCTCTTTGCTAGCTTGGAGACATTTGTAACATTTTTACGTATGAACTATGCAGAGTCAACTTAAAGTCTTCAACACCATGTATCTCAAGCTCATAAGCATCATCGAGACTCACTATGCCATGTTTATGCCTATAAGTAGAGAACCACGCTCAGCGAGGTATCACATGGAAACTAGCTCCAAAATCTATGATCCAATTTTGATCAAAGGTGGCATCTTTTGCAACGAGACGTATAGTCCAATATTTGATGTAAAGAATATAGCATCTAAGGAAGGTAGGACCTGAGGCACATATGTAGTTCTAGGAGACTCTACCATATTGAGCTCCTCAATCTTAGATTTTTCCTTTCCATCATTGTCAGGATTATGTGCATCCTTTGACTTCTTCTTGTCCCTTTGCTATGCATGAATGTCTTTCTTTAAATATCCTCTTGTATGGCAATAATAGCACTCAACATTGTGCAAAGAACCTTTAGATTTACTACGAAAGTTTCCTCTATTAGCACAAATTTAAGTGTGACCCTTTGGTCATTTTCCCACCAGCAACATACGTATTGCCTTGCTTAGTAGGCTCCACAGATTTCCTACAAGCCTCTTTACTAAGCAGACTACAACCACGTCACAGACTCCTCCCTTCTCAAATCCTTGTGTGTGTGTGTATGCATTGAGAGCACATACACACACACACACACACCCTTTTTATTCCCTTCTTGAGTCTCCTATTTGATGATGATGATGTGTGTGTGTGTGTGTGTGTGTGTGTGTGTGTGTGTGTGGTATACACACATTCATGCCCTCTCTTCTTGCACTACAACTACTTGCCCCTTGCGTTGCTCCACACGATTTTGGTGTTTAATTTTATGCTACATAAGAAAACCTTCAGCTTGCGTTCAATTCTTCTTTTTGCTGAAGCCTTATGTTAATTCTAAGTGTTTTCAGCACTACTTTGTTGCCTCGATGCAACCCATGCAATGCTATGCATTTTCTTAACACTTTTTACCTTACCTTGCACTGCTTGCAGATCTCTGATATCTTGTGCTACTTACTTGAAGGTGCAAGCCTTTTAATTCAACATTGCAATGCTACCCTTTGCTTTCAATTCAACAGTGCAAGCTTTCTTAAGCTTGTTCAAATTCCTTCTCCTTCTCGAAGCTCACCTATTTCAAGCTACGATACTCTAAGCTCTACTCTATGCACAATAATGACTATTGACTGTCAATTTGCTCCCCACAAAACCTTAATCTCTGTCACTTTGGACCCCTAGCCACTTCAAGAGGGGTGCACACGTTGGGGACGACCATGGAAGCCACCACTTTCTCTAATACTAGTTGTGATAGCACATGTGGAGAGGGGAGATGAGAGAGAGGTGTGGAACCACACTGACAAGGGATAGAGTGTGCTTATTTCCCTATTGTATACATGCAAGAAGGAGATGTGTTTATGGTCAGTGATAGTGGTGTAGGGTGTTAGTCACGGGTAGCCATTATGGGCCCTTTTGCCCCAACAAAAGTGCACAATGCAAACAAGAAAACTAGGCCTTGACTCTTTTGGGAGAGGTTTGACTGACTTGTAGCTATCAAACCTTCTAGAGAATGTTGATGGTCTCTAGTATGAACTCAAGGCACACATGGTTATTGTCATAAAATCTAATATCTAACCAACCCAAATGATTTTCTCATATTAAACTGATCATTTAATGTGGGATAATAAACAGGAATGAGGGTTAGAATATAGACATGTGCTTACGAATCTATCTCAACACGTGGGCAAATGGTAAAGGGGTCGAAATGAGAGATGGTCTGTCAAAGAGCAAGGCTAGCTAATGGAGCTTAAAAGATTTTAGGGTTAGCTTCATTTAAGACCTCCAATGGTTACCGTTAAAAGTCCTCTGACAAAGCTAGGGCTGAGCTTGAGGTGGGAACCCGACCTAAGCTTGAGGTGCTTGTCGTGCTTGCTGACTAAGGTGCTTGTCATGCTTAATGAGGAAGGTGCTTAAGAAGCTTCCCATGCATGAGGGGTAAGGTGCTTGAAGGGCTTGAGTCAAAAAGAGACCCTACAAAGGAGGAGGAAATCCCCAAAGTAGGGGAATCTTTGACTTAACCTCCCACTTACCCAAGGGCACCCCCTTTCTCAAGGGGAACATTGACACATGTCAGACTCTCCATATGCTTATCCACATCGTGTGCTTGATCCCTCTTTGGCCCAGCCAAAGAGGGGTCCAATGAGCTTCTAGTTCAATTCAACAAATATCTAGATATTTTCAAGCTCTCTCTCTCTCTCTCAAAGGGGTAAGGATGACACTTGTCCAAAGACTACCCATGTTGCTTGAAATGCATTGTGCATGTGATTGGCTAGCCTTAGTGGGGTCCAATGAGCTTCAAGCTTGAGCAAAAAGGAGGGATCGACCAAAGCAAGCAAGGGGTGTGCTTGGGGGTATACACCCTCTCACACACTCATTTTTCAAGCATTCTCACTTGGTGAAAGTGGAAAAACTCCATCTCCTTCTCCAAGCTTGTTGAGAAGTTGACAGCCTTCACCAACACTCTTGGCTATGGAATGCAAATCCAACCAAGAGTCATGCTTCAATTTTTATGCTTGCCATCTTCTCCATCTTCATTACTATGCTATTATGTATGCTAGCAAGAAGAGTGATGATAAGTGAGGAACTACTTCTTTCTCCTATGAATGTTTCTTCTTCCTCTTAACTACCCTCATTCCCCGCTAGCTCTCTCCACATGTGAAGGTGGAGAGAGCTAAAGACTGAGACCGGGGATGGTTAATTCTTTTTACAAAATTTATGTTATGCTCGTGATGCATGAAGCTTTCCATTTTCATTGCATCACCTAGGTAACAAGGAACAAAAAAATTGTATTGTACCAAGTTTCTCTTGATGGGAGAATCTACAATACAAAAGCCTATTGGAGGGGGGACCGGCTCCACATAAATCCGGTCCTCAATTGTTGTCAAGTTCTAATAAACTCTCTCTCTTGAAAAAATATTGTTCATGCCAAGTTAATCAAGTACTATGGTTATGTTGCTACCGCTAATGAAGTTCACTCTCTATGTTCTCAAAGTAGTCCTACAAAAATGCTCTCTCAAGGTTCACAGGCTATTTCCATTACAATTATAGTTTTTTTCATGCATGGTAAGGCTCAACGGCTGAACCTTGGTAGCGAAAGTGCTTTTTGATTATAAAGAAGAAACTATTCCTTACAAAAATTGCACTCTCAAAAAAGCTAGACAATGTGGAAAATTGAACATGTCCAAGGTAGGAAGCTTATAATGCTTAGGACCCGATCTATCACAGAGCGTGCACACTTCAAGGTTGGCCAATCTTTTTGTCTATAATTCTTGCGTATAGCTAGCAAACATGGCACTCCTATGGAAGCCTTGCAATGAGACACGGTTCTCATTGTGAGAACGTTCGCTTACGAATAGGGGACACACATGCTTGTCTTGAATGCTTGCCAAAGTGGCACACCCACACATCTTGCACCCACCTTCCCTTCTCTAACATCCATCCCCTTAAGCTATAAAAGGCCCCCTCCCCTCAACACATATTTAGTTTGGATGCCTCGTTGTAGCCCCCTCCTCCACTAAGCATTCACACCTTGCCCCCTCCCCCCCCCCCCCCCCCAAAGAGGATCAACTTTTTGGACCCAGGGAGCCTCTCATGCTCACTCTTCCTTTGGAGCCTGTGAGGCTTAAGTATGCCCTCTTCACCATACCCCCCCGCCCCGAATGGACTTAAACATGCACCTCACGTGTTTTTGACCCCACTTTCAAGTAGCTTTGCACCCCCTTGAACTTCTCCGAATTTGATTTCGTTTGGCGCATTGGAATCCTCATCGTGCGATCTTCAAGCCAACATAACCCACATAGTCTCTATGCCTCTACTCTCAAAGCAATTCTCACTTCTATTATGGCATCCAAGCGAATGAGAATGGGTGAAGAAAATGGGCCCGGAAACGAGTGCGAAGCTCATGGTAATGCCCTCATCATCAAAACTATAGTCACATAACTCACACCAAAATATAATGACTATGTTAGATTAATCGATCCTTGTACATTTTTTGAAGCATTATTTTTAAGTCATCAAATTTTATTTAATTAGTAATTTCTTGATAAAATAGATGACATAGTCATGTTTGTCATTGTCAATTGTCCCATGTTGTTGTGTGAAGTGATTCAAAAGGAAACGCATATTTTGCTTGATGAAACAATGGATCAAAATATGCATTCCCTTCACACAACATGAGACATTTGATAGTCCCGAATATAACTATGTCATCTATTTTACAAAGAAGTTATTAATTATGGTAAAATTTGACAAAATAAAAAATACTTTAGAATGTAAAAGCACTAATTAAATCTAACTTGGTCATTATTTTTGGTGAGGTTTGCCTGACTACAGTTTCGATGATGGGGCATCACTTTGAGCTTTGCCTCTCGTTCCTTGGCCCTTTGCTTCACCCGTTCTCATTTGCTTGGGTGCCATAATAGAAGTGAGAATTGCTATGAGAATAGAGGCATAGGGAGTTTGTGGGTTATGCCAACTTGAAGATTGTGCGATGAGGATTCCAATCATTCGCAAAGGGGGCTACGGTGAAGGGGTGTCCTGAAGCCTCAAGGGCTCCAAAGGAAGAGTGAGCACGTCGAGAGGCTCCTAGGGGGCAAAAAGTTGATCCTTCCCTTGGGGGGGAGAAGTGAACCCTAAATTTGGGGGGGGGGGTATGGAAAGGCATCCACACTGACTATGTGCTGAGGAGAAGGGACCTTTTATAGATATGGGGGAAGGGTAATCAAGAAGGGAAGGTGGGTGCAGGAGGTGTGAATATCCACACAAGGAGTGTGCCACCTTGACACCCATACAAGGCAAGTATGTGTATCCCCACATGGTGTAGGTAAGGTAGGGTGCATGGCTAGCATAAGATAGGGGGTGGTTACGATAGAGTAGGGCAAGGCTATGCCACATGGGATTCACATAGAATCTGCAAAGGCACCACGAAGGTGCCACATGGGCACCCATGTCATGCGAGCACCTATGCGTAAGGGCACACTCCCGTGCAAAGGAAGAGGATAATTACCTATGACATGAGGGTAAATACAATCTTTTACTGGCTAGCGATAACACGTGTGATGTAGATGAAATGTTTTGGGATGTCACGAGATGTGCTTGTGGTGGGGCCCATACTGGCTGCCCAACAACGATCATTGGTGGCTATTTTAGTTAAAAACATTATGGACGTTCTCATGATCGTAATGGGTGCATGTAATTGGCTTATTCATCTAATTTTTTATTGTTGTCAAAGTGTACAACTCTAGGAACTTTGACTTTTCATTTGGACCCTTAAAATTGTTTGTTTTGCACTCGAAAAAATCCTACCCCTGGGTTTGTTGTGATTAAGATTCTTTTTTCTAAGTCAAAAATTGTACCACCTTTACTCCATATAGGTTCTTTCACAAATCAAACCACCTTTACTCCATATAGGTTCTTTCACAAATCAAACCAAAGTAGTAACTTGAGACACACTCTATATTTGTGAAAAGAAGGCTTTCAATAATTATATTGCTTATTTACAAGGAGGCACATTACATCCTTCCCCCTTAAAGAAGTCGAGATTTCCTTATGTCAACATAATTTTAGGATAATGCCTATTGGGTTAATCAGTGCTCGTGCAACCTTTCATCGTCCTATGCAAGACATATTTTGTCCCTACTTGGATGAATTTGTCCTTGTGTTCTTTGACGACATACTGGTCTACTTCGAGTCAATGGAACAACATGAGAGGCATGTGCGCACTGTGCTTGAAATCTTACGTCAGCACAAGCTTTATGCTAAAAGGAGTAAATGCAGCTTCTTCACACCCAATATAGAGTATGTTGAATTCATTGTCTCCAAGGATGGCATTTCAGTAGATCCTACAAAAGTGAAGGATATACTTGAATGACTAGCTCCCAATATAGAATCTTTATCAAAGATTATGCCCAAATAGCAGCTCCGTTGATTGATCTTCTTAAGAAAGAATCCAAGATAGAATGGAAACCCATTCAGAAGCAAAGTTTATTTTGAGCAGCACACTAAAGTTTATCCTCACTTCAACGCCAATCTTAAGCTCCTAGATTTCACTAAGAAATTCGAAGTCACCACAAATGCAAGTAGTTTTACTCTTGGAGGTGTCTTATCTCAAGATTTAAGACTGGTGGCTTACATATCTCAGAAGCTCAAGCCTTATGAAGCAAACTATGCTATCCACAATTTGGAGCTCTTAGTTGTAATTTATTGCCTCAAGCTATGGAGACATTATATTTTGGGAAGAAAATTCCAGCTCATTACTGACCACAAGAGTTGGAAGTGGATTTTCACTATGTTGACTCTCAGTATACGACAAAGAAGATCGGTATAGATTTTATGAGAATATGATTTTGATATCACTTATCACCTAGGAAAGGAGAATGTGGTGGTGGATGCTCTTAGTTGTAGATCCTTCTTGAATGCAATCTCTATGCCCAATAATCCACTCATTGATGAAGTCAGGAATATAGCAAATGCTGATCTTGAGAGTCAAAAACTTTTACGCACAACTCAAGAACACGGATCAAGTGACAAGGAAAGGAAAATGTTGCAAAAATTATTTAGTTGATGATGGATTGCTCTATTATATGCAAAGATTATATATCCCTAAGGATTCATCCTTATGGAAGATAATCTTGCATGAAGCACATGACAACCCTGCAGTTGGGCACCCATGCTAAGACAAAACACTTAATGCTTTGCAAAGAACTTATCATTGGTTGGGAACGAAGAAAGACATTCTTCACTATGTCAAGTAGTACCTTTCTTGCCAATGAATCAAAGTGGAGACAATCAAGGTGCCATGCAAATTAGAACCCTTGGATATTTCACAAATGAAATGGGAATACATTAGTATGGATCTTGTTACCAGTCTTCCCTTGTCCAAGGAGGATATGATTCTATCTTTATAATTGTGGATATGCTTACAAAGGTCGCTCATCTATTGATTCCTGTAAAGAGGACCTACAAATCTTTAGACATTGCTCGTATTTTTACCAAAGAGACCTTTAGATTGCACGGTTATCCCAAAGGATTATCATAGAGATCATGACTCTAATTTCACTTCAAATTTTTGGAGACCACTCTTTGAAGCCATTAGGACATGGTTATGCTTTAGTATAGCTTATCATTTGCAATCAGATGGCCAAACTGAGCGAGTAAATCAAGTCATAGGGGACATTTTGAGAGCTTATTGTGGAAGAGAGTCAAAGAAGTGAATTAGCACCTTCCACTAGTGGAATTCTCTTGCAATACAACTTATCAAGAAAGCATTGGTATGTCACCATTCAAAGCTCTTTATAGCCAAGAATTTCTATTTCCTTTGAACTTTTCACATCCTACTCTAAGGGTAGAAGCATCCAAGTATATGCTTAAAGAAATGGAGGAAACAACGTGAGCCATACAAAAAGATATCAAGGCAGCACAAGATTTTCAAAAGACTTTTGCCAATCTACATTGTCTGATAGAGTTTTCAAGCAAGGTGACAGAGTCTTCCTGGGTGTAAGGCCAAAGAAAGTCCGCAACCTTTGGGAGAGTACAAAAAGATTAGCCCACAATATTTAGGCCATATGAGATCAGAAGATGTCTAAGAAAGAATGCTTATAAGCTTTGCCTTCCTTCTCACTTGAAGGTTCATGAATGTTTTCATGCGTCTATTCAAGCGCTATGCTCCCATAGCTGAGCATGCGATTGATGATAATCAAATCGTGATGCCAACTCAAGGAGTTCTTAAATTGCAACTTCTCCGGGTTATTACCTCAAGAGAAAGGGTTCTTAAAAACAAAATCATTAAAGAACACTTAATCTAGTGGAAGGATTATCTTGAAGAAGACTCAACATGGGAAAAAGTAGATGTACTTTTGAAAGACTAAAGTTTGGTTCGCGTATGGAGCCGATGGCTGTGCCTCTTCAACGTGGGAAAAAGGTGTTGATTCTTTGAGAGGACTAAATAACTTGCTCTGATACAATTTGGTATTTGACAAATCTAGAATTCATATTATGGTTATTTTCACCATCAACTAAAGATTGCCAAACATGACATAAATTTTACATTTAGGTAAACCGACAAAGTACAATACACTCTTTGGAGTTAACCATGTAGAAGGACATCATATTAGACATCTTTTGTTCACATTTTGTAAAGATAGAGTTTGTTTGCAAAAATGAATAAAAATATAAAATTCAAAAAATTACTATTTTTATGTTGCAAAGTTTTCCGATTCAAGTCATTTAAAGTATTATTGTTTGTTTGGTTGCAATGTTTTTTATTATATAAACAACTATTCTTCTCCGCCCTTAGTTGACCAATATTTGCTTAGCTTGGCGGGGTCAGTACAACAAGAACAATAGTAGGCCCAGTGCATCTTCCTTCCCACATTACTGGGGGTTTTGGCATCCTTGTGTGTGGATGCAATTGTGTCCGGATGTTGCCTAGTAGAGTGGGTGCAGGCTAGTGCAATTGGAGCCCGTTGAAGAGGGGGAATGGGGGAACACACCCGACACAAAAACAAAGGCCTCTCTATAGCTTAGGGTATCCACAACACCCCTATCCTCTCAAAAAACACCTTCAAAAACACACTTTTCACTAGCAAACCACCGCTTGCTCTTTTCCCAATGCCTATACACTCCACAAGTCCCCCACACAACGCACACCTATTGCCACGATCTATCTCCACCCTTACACACACACACACACACACACACACACACACACACACACACACACACACACACAAAAAACCCCTCTCTCTCTCACACACAAAACACCGACGCAGTCCGGGGGGGCACACACATCCACACTATCGGCACCGCGGGGAAACACAAGAGCAGGAGAAAGAGAAGTGGGGGAAGGGGAAACAACATCAGAATTGGGCAGTAGTAGCTTGATTACACTTTGAGAGGCATGAACAAAGCTTGCAATGTCATCACAATGGCCATTTTCAAGAGAAATTACAAAGGGGGTTGATAGACACACTCCTTTGCCAAGAAATTACACTATGTAGGCTTCAACGGCACAAAAAAGCCCCCATTTTATTAAAAAAATGGCTTTCATAGTGGGGGGTCGTCAACTTTGGAAATTGCACTTTAATTGGTCCATCTGGCACCTTAGTTTGGTGTTTTTTTGGAAGGAGGGAGCCACCTTGCTTCCATTTGCTCTCTAGCTGCTCCCTTTGGTTTGTGCTTGAGGGGGGGTGCACTAGCAATGTCGTTAGTGCCCCTTGGCATTTTTTATTTTCACTTTTTATTCAATTATTTTTTTTCCTAACCTTACCTCCTTTTACCCTTGAATTTGCCCCATCTGCCCACCTTGGTCAGCTCTTAACTGCCCCTTGGGCTTGGATCCTTTGAATTCTTTCTCTTTCTTTCTTGCCTCTCAACTGGCTTTGACCTGCCCTGTTTGAGATCCCTTTGGTCTCTTTCTCTCTCTCTCTCTCTCTCTCTCTCTCTCTCTCTCTCTCTCTCTCTCTCTCTCTCTCTCTCGCTCTCTCTCTCTATCTTGCTCTCTCTCACCTCCCATGGGACTAGTCCCCTCCTCCCGAGCACTAGCGAGGTCGCTGTGGGGTTGGGGGGGGCTTGATTTTCAAAACTTGTGGCGGGGCTGCCGCTCGTGTGAACCCGGCCTTGGCAAGGGCCATTCCACGTCACTGCCAACCATCGCTGCTGGCAAGTGCCACTGCCCTCGTCGTCCTTTAGTCAAAAGACCAGCACTCTGCGCGCCCTTGCAGGGCCGTGAGCATCACCAACATAGCCAATACAGGGCCGCCATCGCGGGCTCCATAACCAAGGAAGCTCCAAGCTCCTTACGCACCAACTCATGCCCACAATAGGGGCGCCTTCTTGCCTAAATACCCTCCGGGTTCATACTCCATTCCCCATGTGGGCTAACCGGGCCAACCACATGGCGGCATTTGGTGAACGCCCTCCAAGGACCCCATTTCCATGAGAAAATTGCAAAAAAACCTCCCATTTTGCCAGTTTTTTGGTCCTCCTTGGCCAAGCTCCCATTGTTTGCCTACGGACCCAATCAACAATTTGTAAAGACCCATTAAAACTCCTCATTTTCGTCTTCAAACCAGCTAATTCTTGTGACATTTCAAAATTTCCAAGAGTGTCATCCGAGGCCGCAAAAAAGGCCAAAAAAACAAAAAATGGAGTCATTTCTTTGCATTTACACCCGCCTTGAGCTTGGCATAACTCACCGCCCTGGAACCCAATTAACAAACCATCAATTCCTGTTGTCTCCACACAACACATACTTCCCTCTAGAACTGCATTGAGGTCGAGAAGATGCCAGATGGCACGACTCTCCATGCGGTCTACCCGGCCCATAACTGGCCCCCTGGCACAACTTCAACTAGCCACAACTTTCTATCCAAAGATTTGATTAGCAATCCAAAAAGACAGGCATGCTCCATAACTTGAGCACTAGACATCTATCTGCTGAGATCTTCCTGGGCTATCTATCCCCAGGTGCCCTTTTCGTCGGGGATCTACTAAACCTTCTAACTTCAAACTGCAATACCTTCCACACCGAGGCTCCGTTTGATGAGCTCTCTCGACCGGCTTCTATAGCACATCGAACACTACATTCTAGAGCACTAACTTGGCACTTTGGGCACCTTACCTATCATCCCATCTGAACCATTCTTGAAGCCCTTTTGGCCTAAAAAGCCGCATCTAGCATACATTTCCTCTACCTTTTGGCTGCCCAGGACCATGATACCTGCTTAAACCTTTTGCCCTACACCTATGCACACCTCTGGCACTGCTTAGCACCACTTCTGGCCTCAACCAAATTTGTCTGTACCATCATTGCCCAAGCCCGTCGAACATTTATGTTCGACCCAAAAGCATAATTACAGAACTTTAGAAAGTGGCACACCAAACTGACAACTCAAAGCACTTGCAAAAACTCCAACCCTATGTACATGCTATGTACAAAAGCTTCGCTTCCTCTCGCACATTGCATACTTTAGTTGGGTTGCCCACCCCCTTGGCTACAAATCTGATGCACCTCAGACACTACACTTCTCTCAAAATACAACTTGAGTTGCACACCGTTCCTCTGTCCTAAGGAGCTTACCATTTGCCCTTACCAACTGATAGGTCCCATTCAAAAAGGCCTTCTGTATCATGTACGGACTTGTCCACTTCTTTTTGAACTTCTTCTGGAACATAAAACCCAGGTAACTCTCATACTTCATGACCAGGTCTCCCTCCTCTATCTTCTTGTCAGGCAAGTTCTAATTGAACTTGGCAACCAACTTCTCTCTCTCCTTCACATAGTAATCTGTTGTTGCCTCTCGGTCCATTCTCTTGGAGTCCACTCTCTTCATGGCATTGCTGTAGTACCATAACTTTCTCTTCCTTATATAGTACCCTCCTTAGCCCTCTGCCACACTCATGGTTTATCAGATGTTCACCTACCAGTGTGAATTTGCGGGCCTTTTGCACCACTCTGCTTCTTTGCAACTTGGGACAAACCCTCTGGACACTGCCCTGTACTAAAAAACCCCTCAATTTCCTTTAGAGTCTCCTTGCCTGCATAAGTGGTTGGGGCCACATATAGGCCTGCAACATGCACCTGCACTTTGCTACTTGCTAACTGGTCTGCCTCTTGGTTTTTCTCTCTCCTCACATGCTTGAATTGAACTTCTTCAAAAGACTTTAGCATCTTCTTAATGGAAAAGAACCAGTGCTTCAAAGAATCCCGCTTTACCTGCCATTGGCCTAATAGTTGCTTGATGACTAGCAACACATCTCCCTTCATCACCAACATGGAAATTCTGAACTCTATACACTACTTCAAACCCAAATGCATAGTGAGATACTTTGCCTCATTATTGGTGTGGACATCCTCCAAATCATACGCCTTTGAAAATATGGCTTTGCCATGTGGGTCGTGTATTACCATACCTCCACCTGCCTTCTGTACTACCCTTCGATACACTCTGTAGAACCACGTTGTAAAGACATTCTCCAAACCAGGCTCCTCTTTAGCTTCATCTCGCACCACCCTTGGATAGGCTGGCAAATCAACAGCCTTGTTGACAAGAATGTCCGCCAAGTGAGACCGACTCGTGTGGTCTACTTTAAACTCGACCTCAAACTCTTGCAGCTCCAACACCCACTTCATAATTCTCCTTCTTGGGTTCAAATGCAACACTACCTCTGGCAACATATTGTTAGCCGTCAACACAAAAAATTTGTCTACAATGAAATGCACTTTTAACTTCCTGCAAGCAAAGACCAAAGCCATCACCCATTGCTCTGCTTCGGTGTAAGTAGTCTCTCCTGGGCTAATCACCCTGCTGTCAAAGTATGTTGGCTTATAGCTCCTCCCTACCTTTTGCAGTAAAATTGCTCCCAACAGCCATTGTACCCACTGTCATAGACACATAAGTTGTCCTCTTGATTGGGAGGACACACCGCTGGCAACTAACACAATGTTTTTTTGACCCTGTTAGAAGCCTCATGAGCCTCCTCATCCCACTCATAACCATGCACCTACTGAGCCCTCTTTTGAAGAGGATGTACATATTGCAATAACATCCAAAAAAAAGCGTGAAAGATACTTTAGCTTATGAATAAACAAAGCCAAATCTTGAGCATCTGATGGTGGCTCCATCAACACCAACGCCTTCACCTTCTCGGGATCAACATCTATACCATTCTGCAATACCACATGACCCAACAACTGCACTTGAGGCTGTGCTAGCTTGCACTTCTTAGGGTTCAATTGACCCCCTTCTTCATCAAGCATTTGAAAGCATAATTGCAGCTTTGACAGGTGCTCTACTCTTGAACTGTAACAACCTATATCATCCATAAAGACCATGATAAAGCGGCCCAAGTAGGGGCCAAATACCTTGTTCATCCAACCCTGGAAAGTAGCATATGCATTCACCAACCCAAAAAGAATCCTGTGGTAAGCAAACCAACCCCATGGAGATATGAACGTGGTCTTCACCTAGTCTTCAAGCACAATCCCTATCTGAAAATACCCTAAAAATCCATCCATAATTGAGTATCTCTCGTGCCCAACCACCTTGTTCAGGATCTTGTCTTGAAACGGCAGTAGGTAGGGATCTCTCTTGGTTGCCGCATTCAGTGGCTTATAGTCCACACATACCCTCCATTCCCCATTCTTCTTAGGGTTATGACCACTGGTGAAACCTACTCTAACTCCTTCATAGGGTATATGATGCCTATCCATCAATTTATTAATGTCCTGCCAAAGGGCCTCCTTTTGGATCTCCCCTAGTCTCCTCACCTTCTGTGCTCTAGGCCTATGTCCCTTCTTGAGAACAATCTTGTGCTCTACCTCTTTTGCACCTCGTAAATCTTTGTATTCCATCACAAACAAGTTTGGGTAGGACTCACACAGTTGAACATAACTCTCCGTCTCATCCTTTGTCAAATCTTCACTGAACATGCTTGAAACCTCCTCTTTGCTTAAACCATGGGCTTGAGGTTGCATACCTTTTACCTTAGGAGGGGAGTCGTCTATGGTGACTCCGAACAAATCTGCATCTATCTTCAGCATGTCTTCCTCGCTCTCCTCTTCCTCTATGCTAGTGTAGCCTTCATCATAGGCTGTTTCCATCTCACACTCGTAGCTTGTTGTGTCGTCTTCATCCTTAGCTGCCATAGGACGAGAACTTCTCTCCTTGGTCTTCAAATCTAGCACAATATGTCTCCCTTTCTCTCTTTACAAAAATTCTCTCAGGCACTCTATGCCCATCACCTTAACCGTCACGTCCCGAGCCACACCCAGACACCTGGCTTTAGTACGCTTGGCCATCCTCATGTGCACATTCAACTTGGCTATCCCCTTAACACCTGTCGTCTCTTTCATGGCTGCTTCTGTCATGACACAAGCTTGTGCTCCACTGTCTATATAAGCTTGCACCTGCATCCTTTTCTCAATGACCACATCTACCAGTGGAAGAACATCAGTTGCCGCTACCTACCCTCAAGGCCATGTTTTGCACCACGTGCACATTTTCTTTAGCTCTTGGTAGCTTGGTGCTAACACTCGTAGACCACTACCTCCTCAATTTTGGATTTAAAGCCAACAACTGACCAAAAGTAATGTCTGCTTTGTGATTTTTGCATATCACTTACCAGGTTGTACTCAGGATAGCCACGTCCTAATTGGAAATTTGCTTGCTTGATTTTGCGGCATCTCCTTCTTTTGCTAGTCTCGGCTGCTCTGTGCCTTTGTACACATTCTCTTTGCCCTTGCGAGCTCTGGTTTCCCGTTCAATCTCTATCCCTCTCTTAGGTCTTGTCCTCTTATTGGCCAAAATCTCGACATCCTGCTTATCCACCCCAATAATATTCACCCTTGGGACTTCACCTCCATTTGATGGAGGTGGCTGCACAGGATTCTCCACTGCTTGCTCTCTTGGACCATTACACTGCCCCTGACCTCGACCTCTACCAAATAGCGGGTAAATACCTCCTCTCTCTCTTGGAGGTTGAGGACAGCCAGGCGCATAGTGCCCCTCTTATCCACAATTATAGCACCTACCTGGCAGCGGCCTTGCCCTGCCCCTTGGTCCTCTTGGCTGCCCTCTGTCCATCACGCTTAGCTGCAACTCTTGCATCTTCTCGGACAAATCCTACATTGTACGTACTCAATTTTGTGGCACAACGGCTACTCCTTGATTTGAGTGATTTTCCTCATGCATAGCCTCCCTTGGACTCTGCGGTTGAAGGGGGGCCATCGTCTCGTAGCCCGACACACCCTCCTCTATCTTCTTCTTTATCTTTCTGCTCCTTGATCGTGCCTTTGCTACTGCACCATTGTAATTTTTCGGGCTTTCAAAGTCGACCTCTCCTCTCACTTTAGGGTGCAGACATGTCATGAATTTATCCAACTTAAAGTAATCCCCATTAGCCAATTGCATGGCTGCCGCTAATTCTGCCCAACACCCTTCAAAACAACCTAAAAACAAATTGAACTCTTCAGTTACATCTTTCTTCAACGCCTACAGCTTTGCATCCATCTCAACTAGGGATGCTTCCTTGCAAAAGTCGTGAAGAAACCTCGCCCGTAGAGCCGGTCATGCCTGCCTTGGCTCACCTTCTACCAAACTTTAGTTTTTTCACGCATCACCAAAGGAAATGTCTGCATCTTGCTATCCTTGTTCGGCATACACAACGATTGCATATACAGCTCAAAATTCGACATCCACTCGTTGGGACCCTCCTCGCTTGTGAAAATCGGTCCATAGCTTCTAGCCACCATGACTTCCAACACAAAAAACCACTTCTTTTTTATCATCTGGGAGCAATCAGCGTGCTTCCTAGTGGGGGCACCAGAAGATGGAAAGGGGAAATGGGGGAACACACCTGACACAACAACAAAGGCCTCTCTATCCACAACACCCCTAATCTCTCAAAAAACACCTTAAAAAACACACATTTCACTAGCAGACCACCGCTTGCTCTTTTCCCAATGCCTACACACTCCACAAGTCCACCACACAGCACACACCTATTGCCACAATCTATCTCCACCCTTACACACACACAATCGCTCAATCTGACTCTCTGACACAAAACACCGACGATCCGGGGGGCACACACATCCACACTGCACTGGCACCGCAGGGAAACACAAGAGCAGGAGAAAGAGAAGGGGTGAAGGGGAAACAACAATAGAATTGGGCAATAGTGGCTTGATGTTAAGGCGGTTACACCACTAGCGGAAGCTAAATAGCGAGAACTCAACTAACAACAGAATTTGTCAGACGAGGACGGAGCTTGACCCGCAGGCGCATGGAAACAACTAGGTGGGTGTCAAATCACCTACTCGACCTTCTAATGACAATCACTACTAAGGAAATCAAATCTAAGTTCTAAAATACGCAAGTGACTGAAATCCGTACTACGAACGAATGCTATACGAAACAGGATCTAGAATCATTGAATCGATCTCAAACTCAAGGGGAAGTCTATACACTAGGTAAGAACAACACCCTAAAGACTTGAACTGCAAAATCAACCTATAATCACTCCGTGCAGTAAACGCGTATGAAGACAGGCCGAAAAATACAGGTGACCGAAACTTGACCCCGATGGTACTAATGCGTAGCTCTATTCGTTGTGGTTCTATAGATATGCTGCACGCTCCATTCCGACACACGAGTTGGAAGAAAACTCACACCGAAGCTCGTAGGAACTTACCACACATAGAAGCCGATAGCGCGCACTCTTGGTATCTGTGCGTAGCTCTCGCCGTTGCTAACACAATGGCGGTGTCGCTTCTCCAATGGCGGCTCCGTAGCTCGCGTAGCAAGTAGATAAGACTCTCTTTCTCTCTCTCTCTCTCAGACACAGTCACGGCGCTCCAAAAACTCACTTTGATTAATAAAACTGAATCCTCCTTTAGGTTACAAAAACTTTGGCTTATATACCTCAGCCTTGGAGGTGAGAACATCTCTAACTAATTACATCAGCGAGTGAAATTACTTTGGGATTACAAGCTGGAAACTCAATTGAGTCCCATTACTTAATGAATGGCTCAATTAAAAATCAATGTCGGAAAGACATTTATTACAATCAATGGTTACAAAAATGATGAGTGTGAGCAAAAATGTGGGTGTGATCCTCTGCTGGCTCAACACTCCCCCCCCTCCGCGTTCATGTCCTCCCTGACATGACTTTTATGCTTGGTCAATAAAGTCCTATCATCTTGAGCATCTGCAAATGTGATTCGTATCGTAGGTTGCCGATGGTCAAGGTTGGGCCGAATATTTTACTTTCGTGGGTGAAAAAGCCGGTGTAGAAAGCTTCTTCGAATGTTTGCATGTGGAAGCTAGGCAAAAACATAATCCTTTGGTATAGGAGGTGCAACACTTTTGGAGAAGGCTGCAATGAAAGATCATACATCATATCAGTCACTGTGTCGGCCGTCGATAGTAGACTCGAGGTCGTGGCTTTATCTGGCGCGAACACTTCAATGCAAGCTAAGAGAGTCCTGCAAATTTTCTTGAGCATCTGACACGAAAGGTCAGGAGAGCCAGTAAAGAGCTTGATGGTGCCCGTTAGGGTTTTCACCATGTAGGCTTTACCTATTCTCTCTCCTGCCTTTGGTCCTGGCATCCTGGGGTAATTAAGCCAATTTGGCTTCTTTTCTGCAATCCTGCCATGCTCTTTCCAGCTTCTGACTCTTGGCACCGGGCAGAAGGTTGCATCCTCCCGAATCTCCTTTGGTGCCTCTACCAAGTAGATGAGGTAGGCTGGGTATTTGTTCAGCCAACCTTTCCTCCATCTAGGCTGCGAATCTACAGTCTTCTTTGATTGTTCCTCTTTTGTGATGTCGCCTTCGTAAAGAGCGACATACTGCTCCTCCTCTATTCTCTTTTTCGTTTTTATCACTTCAAACTTCATCAAAGGGAAAGGCAGGCTGGGTTGCATCCACTCTTCATGGAGCACTTTTGTGTCTAGTCCCTGAAGTCTAATGGAGATTAGGAGTCTCCTCTCCCATTCCATTTCCACCTTGGCACTCTCCTCTGTTGACTTTTCTATTTGGTCATGGAGCCTTTGTTCTTCTTCTTCAGAGATTCCTGAAGTTGAGGCCACCTCTTGAACTGGGGCTGGATCTTCAATTGTGGTTGCCTCTCCAGTTTCTGGTAGCTCTATGGCTGCTCCACCTGATTCTTCTTGTGGTGTCTCTGTCTCTCTTCTTTGTTGCTCTTGTAGATCTTGGAGCTGTTTGCGGAGGGTCTCATTCTCTGTTCTTAGTGTTTGATTTTCTAAAGTGAGCCTCTCCTCTGCTGCCAATGATCCCTCCGCAATGTGCAACCTTTGCACTTGCTCTAATCTTAGCTCTCTTTGTAATCTTCGGACCTGGTCTTCCAGAGCTGGTACAAGAGCTCCCTCTTGTTCGGTTCCTGCTCTGCTAGCTCTAGGGGTAGTCCTGAGTCTAGTGATTGTTCTTTCTTGGAGCTCGACTCTTTCCCTTAGCTCAATGAGCTCATCTTTAGCCGCCTCCAAGTCGTCTTCCATCCGCTCCCTTGCTTTCTGTGCACTTGTTACTTCTCTGGAAGCCTTGGCTAGCTGGAGTATCAAGCCGTCTCTCTCGTTTTCCGCATCCTAGAGTGATGCTTTATGACTTTCAGATTCAGTCATAGCATTCTCTAATTTCCTCTGCAGCTCGGCTTCCCTTTGTTTGGCTGTCTCAATCTCCACTTCCTTTGCCTTGGATCTTTCTTTGATCTTGCTGAGCAGTTCATGCACCATGTGCATGTCTTTTTCATCTTCATCTGTCAACTCTAAAGCTTTTTCTGCCACCACCTCCACTGGCTTCGGCTCTTCTAGTACGTTCTGCTCGTCCAGTTTCTCTTCACTCTCTTTGGTACTCTTTATTTTTTCCTTTGTCCCTCTCCGATCATCTTGTTTTTGTAGGGGGATCCCATAGACTGCCTCAAGGGCCTCTTCTTCAGTGTACCCTATCGCTACCAGATCCTCATAATCGTTTTTCTTTTGCTGAATTGGATCTATCTTCTTTTCCTTGGTCCCGGCCTCCGGCTTTTCAATACCAGCCGTGTCCATCTCTACTGTGGTCTCTTCCACAATGATTTCCGTCTTCTTCGGGCTTGGTACATCAGTAAAGGAGGGCTGATTGTCCTCGGTCATCTTGGCTTTCCCTTTGTTTGCTTGCCCGTCTTTCTCTTGAGGTTCAGTAGACTCATCCACTTTCTTCTTCCCCTTGTCGTCCTTTTTCAGCTCAGCTTTTAAAAGCTGTACTTCCTCTTCAGTGTATGGCTCGACAGGTTGCTGCTCCAGTATAGCCTCTGACTCCTCATAAGCTCTAATATATTGATCATATTGATCAACATGTGGCCTGGTTGAGCTAGTTCCGACTTTAGTGGGGTTTGGCACCCACTTTTCTTCAAAGTCCCCCTTTAGAGCTCTTTCCGCTCTAAACTGCTCCACCAGTCTTTCCATTCTTACCGCTTTCTGACTTTTGGTTTGCTTGGGAGCAACCTTCTTCTTTGCTTTCTTCATAAGTGGCTCATCCACATCCTCTTCAGGTTCTGAAACTATTTCTAGTTTCCTGCGTGCTCTTGTGGACGGCCTCTTGGATACTTCGTTGTTCTTCCTCCTCATCGGCTTCTCTAAGCCACTCATTCTGGGAGGGAACCTTTGGCCATTGATCTCTGGCTCTAATAGCTTCATAAGCTATTCTTGTCAGAACTTCAGCTCCTCCTATATACTTTGGCTTCTCGTTGTGCATGGCAATTACTTGCTCGTGGATGTGTTGAGCGTAATTCACCTCTTTTGGAATATTGCTCTTCAATGCCCATGTGATGGTAGTTGCAATGGCATGGGGTGGTGTCGTATACTTTTGCGGTCTTTTACTGCAAATATGGAGAAACTGGTTGTACAGTCGGCAAAGGGTTGCCGCTCTTTGGTCTGCCATATCTCCATAGGTTGCATTCTGTTTCTTGGACCCATAAACCTCTATAGCCTCCCTTCTTTCCCTGACAGAGCTCCCTTTGTTGTGCAGCTTCAATGCATCTGCAATGAGCTGTGGAGTGATCTGTACCTCTACTTTCTCTCCATCTATTGCTGTCAATGTGGCTTTCCCATCCTTCTGAATGGAGGTTGCCAACTCATACACTCTTCTTGTATCTACACCTGATGGTCTCGAGGTGAAGAATTTGTGCAAGTCTGCCCTTTCCAGGTACCTGCTGATGTTCTCTGACCTGCTATAATCCACTAATTCTTGTGGGATCATCGGTATATCCACCGCTTGCCCTTGAGGATCTCTGAAAGTCCCCTGGTAGATCTTTATTTCCTCTTGTTCCAGTACTGCTTCCTCCACCCATGTTTTGGTTGGCTTGAGGGTTTCTGCTGGAATGTCAAAGGGTTCTGCTTCTGCAAGAGCATCTTTGATTGTCGGTCTTTTTCTCTTTGTTGCTGATGACTTGGCGGAATCCATGGATCCTGTAACTCCAATTTCAGAAGTTAGCGTCTTTTTAGTACTGAAAGCCGAAATGAAGCTTTTAACTATTCAAATGACTTGAAAATTGAAACATGATCTATTCAGGGCCTAAGGATGTAGGGTAGGTGAAAAAATATGCAAACTGGGCTCAAAATCATGCTGGAGAAATCATACGCGTATGATGTCTTTTGTGTCAAAATGACTTCATATTGGTTGTGCTTGTAGCTGATAGTGTATACATGAGTATCATATGCTTGGATTTGAGTTTGGATCCCATTTGGTCAAGTTTTGGCCAGTTTAGTCCAGTTCAGGCTCTTGGCAAAATTTTGAAACGGAATTGGATTTTATGATCCAAATTGGATAAAACTTGGTGGTTCACCTTCAAATGGCATGTAGATCACTTCTGTTTGGTGGTTGAAGCCCTGAGGTGCCAAAATCACATAGTGAGACATCATACGCGTATGATGTCTTTTAGTGTATTTTTGGACCAAATTTCTCTATAAGCTTGGATTTGGCTTTAGATAGGCTTATTCAGTGGATTTATGAAGTTTGGATAGATTTTGGGCTAAAAATGGCTCTGGAGACATCATACGCGTATGATGTCTTTTGTGTCAATTTTGCATGGGATTGGTTCTGTGGACTCCCCATGTACTAGTGAAGGACTATATCTTCTCAAATCTTGGTTTGGACTTGAGTATGTTGGATTTGGGCCAAAAATAGGCTTTAGGTGAAGGATTTTCCCTCAATTGGGCTAATGGGGTGATCCTCTTGACCAAATGGTTCCAAATTTCATATGTAGCGTGTCTTAGATATATATAATGGATGTATGATGACAAATGAGCAGTTTTGGCTCTGTAAGTGCAAATAGACATCATACGCGTATGATGTCTTTTGTGTCAAAATGGTGCTTTTTGGTTCCAGATAGCTTGTAGATGTGTTAATCAACAATCCTACAAAGTTTCAATGAGTTTGGAGTTATTTTGACAAAATTAGGACCAAAAATCAATTTTATGGCCTACTTTGCATCTTTTTGGTTTTCCTTGGGTTTTCTAACTCCAATTCTCATGATACTTGGTTCATAGGATGTGATTAACATGTGGAATGAGGCTATGCACTCAAATGTTGAAATGGATGTGAAATTCATGCTGTGAGACATCATACGCGTATGATGTCTTTTCTTGAAATGTTGGTCTTTTTGTGCAAAGAATGCTTTGTGCTAGTGCCCTAAGCCCTGCTAACTAGTTTTCAACTTAACAAGTCATTAGTTTAGCTAAAAAGCCCCCTTATAGGCATTTCAGTCTCCGAAGTCGTCTTTTTGCCTTGGAGTTGAATTTCTTCAACTTTTCTTCTCGAGAGTTGCATTTCCAGCTCATTGGATATGTTGTGACGCCATCTATTTGGTTGAACTTGACTTTGGCTTCCCGTTCTCCATCTTTCTCCTTTTGGTTGCCCGAAAGCGTCTTTTTCACCATCGGTAAGTGAATCAGCTTTCTTTTGGGTTTTGCTTGCAAACATAAGTCATCCATGTATATTTGAAGCTGCTTGTGAAGTTTCATTTCATTCGGTCGTCAATTTCAGCCGTTATGCCAAAATGACGCTTTGTGTGTCCGCAGCCGAATCGGTTGTTCCGACCTACTTTTGGTGGTCCAAACCTGGGGATACTCCATGGTTGCATTGCCCTCGATGTTGTTAAGCTTCCTGAGAAGTTTTGTGTCGTTTCGACAACTTTTTCCTGTTTGCCTCTTGCAGGCTCTGTTGACCTAGGGTTTTTCCAGTCGTTCTTTCTCGAGCTTTGAGTGTTAGAAACCCATCTTCTATACTAGGGTAACCCACGTATAAGTTCTTGCAAGGTTTGATTAGACGGTTGTGCCACTACCTAGCATTCTACCGCATTCCCCGTCTGCTCTTGTTTCTTGGTTTTGGTCAGTTTTCGCGACAAAAGTTAATGATAAGCATCAAAAGCTTATGGCAACAAGTCTACCTCTCATGTCTGGTGTCCTCTGAGCTCTCGTAGCAGTCGTAGAAGGCTGTAGAAGGTTGGATGCTCCTGTGTGCTCTTTGGTCTCTCCAAGAAGGTAATAGTGGAAATGAGCTTGAAAGTGAAGTGAAAAATACTTAACTTCGGACTTCCCGGATCACTTGTTACCAAATTTGACATGTGCTCCTATCTTGTCGTGAAATGCACTTTAGGATTTGAAATTTCTCAATTTGGACTCCGTTTGACCTGTTTCTGAGAAATCTGTCCACTTTGCCAAAATTCTGTCATTTCGGGCTTCCCGCAACTTTTCCCGAATTGTACTCAATTTTTACCATGGGTTGCCCTTGTCATTAGGATCATCACCATCTATTCTTTTCTTTTTTCTGATCTCGTTTCACCTGCTTTTTTTATTTTTCTTTTACTTTTATTAAGAAAATCATAAAAAATAAAGAAAAATAGCAAATTGAAGCCAAAAAATTGCAAACATACACAATAAATAGCTGGTAACCCTGTGTATATGAATATACACTTATTTGTGATTTCTGGACTTGGATTACCACTTTTTTCCACTTTTTAGCTCCAAACACACTCTTATTTAGTGATATTTACACGTCTAGAGACCCAAATTCATCATTTGATCTCTTCTTGTTGCAAAACAAGGTATATAAGGGCATAAATATTATCAATATCCGCAATCAAGCATAAAAATTGCAAAATCATGTAAGACACTGCCCTTGTAATATAATTTTTGTTTTTCTTTGTTTTTGTCGCTTGTAGCTGCTTTGTAGCTCCTGTATACCTGTATACCTCCCCCCCTCCTAGTCTGAGTCCTCCCGGACGACTATGAAGTGTTTGTGGGCGAAGCATTGTAGTTGTTTTGGTCATAAGTTCCCAATGCAATTGTAGAGCGATGATACAACAGTCTTTCCAATAAAGCTGCTCTTTGTTTGATTGAAGGATTGGTGGTCGGGTTTTGGGTTGGTTTTGGCACTGCGGTAGTAGAATCAGTATACGGATTCTTCTTTACCTTGTTGTTCTTTTTCAGAATCCAAATCTGCTTCCGCTTCGCTTGTGCTTGCCACAAACTCTTTGCGACCCAAACCTGCTTTGTTCTTTGTGTTGATTTCCTCGCCTTGAAATACCTAGGAGTTTCCGTGGATTGTACTGAAGGGAGTTCTTGTTTACAATTCTTTGGGATCCGAATTTGCTTGCTATAGCTTTGTGCCGTCATGAACTTCTTTGGAATCCAGATCTGTTTCACTGTCCTTGATTGTCTGGAATCACTCTGTTGTCTGGTATTGAAGACTCTGTTTTCCACCTTTGTGTTCTCTGGCACAACATTTTTGGTCTCCATACCAACTTTGACTCCGTTTTTTCCCAAGGTTGAGCTGTTATATTATTGCTTGTCTTCCTTATCCACTGTTGAGAGTTCCTCGTCGAAGAGCAATCCAGTTGTATAGAAACTTTTGGTTGCCATTGCTTCTTCTTTTTCTCTGGTTGTTGTTTACCTTTGTCTTTGGATTTGTCCTTTGGAGTTGGCTCTTCTCCTTTGGTGAACTTAACTGATTGACTTTCACCTTCGTATTTGATAAGCATTGATTTAGAACTCCAGTCAATCATTGCATTGTATTGCTTTTGCATTGGTTGTCCTAGCAATAATGGATGTTGTGTAGCTTGGTCTTCAATCACGTAAAACATATGAGGATACACATAATGGTTAATCTGTATATGTAAAACTGTGCATCCGACAGTTTTGATTGAATTCTCAGAGTAACTCTTTAACTCTTGCTTGGCAGTTTGTAGTTTAGTGTCATTTGTCAATTGTCTATACAAACTGAGTGAAAGTAGGTTAGCTTGAGCTCCTGAATCCAATAGTGCTCTGGCTTTGATTTGGTTGGTTCCTACTTTGCATTCAATGATGGGTTCTTCTTTGTCATTATCCATTTCTGTTATACTGACTGCGTTTATTCGTATTGCTCCTTCATTGCGCTGTTTCTGACGCAGTAGTCTTCTTTTCTCCATTCTTTCCTTCGCCTCGGCTTGCGCTTCCTCCACAATCTTTTTCTTTTCCTGGACACGCAACTTTTCTTGATGTATTTTGAGAAGCATGTCTTGGAGTAGCGGCAAAAGATACTTTTTCACTCTGCATCCACTAATCCAATTGGGCATTTCTTCTCCGTCTAATGTAGCAAGCTTGACGGCTCCACTTGGTGATAGATCTTTAATCACCAGAGGTCCCATCCCTCGCTTTTTAAGCTTCTTAGCATGCTGTTTCAGAGTGTAAACTAGGACATAGTCCCCAACCTTAAACTCTTTAGTTCGCACATGCTTATCAAAAAATTCCTTTTGTCGCCTTTTTTGAGCGTAGATAGAAGCTACTGCTTTTAGGCGAAGCTCGTCTAGCTTTTCCAGGTCATCTATTCTATCAGAAAGCTCGTGCCCTGTCCACTCTAGATCCTTAGCCACCCTTAAGGTTGAAATCAAGAATTCTATTGGTAAGATAGCATTTAGCCCAAAAACCATGTTATATGGGGTCGTTCCTATTGATGTTTTATATGCTACCCTATATGTCCATAATGTTGAATGCAACTTCTGGTCCCAGTCAGTTCTCGACTCAGATACAATCTTCGTGAGGACCGTGCATATGGTTTTGTTTGTTGCTTTAGCTTGTGGATGATACGGGGCTGATTTCCTATGGATTACCATAAATTCATCTAGAAGGATCTCTATCACTTCATTTATAAAATGTGTGCCTCAATCACTCACAATTTCTATTGGCAATCCATATCGTACAAAGACGTATTCATATAGAAATTGTGTCGTGGTCCTGGCATCTGCTTTTTGAGTTGCCTTTACTTCGACCCACTTTGGATGATCGGGAATGTCGTGAAACACCTCTTCTTCATCTTCCTTTTCCAGTGTATCGTTCTTTTCAGTTTCTTTTTCGAGTACAGTTCTCAACATGAAGTACGGAACCACGTCGTACCCGTCCTTGTCGCAAAATTTCGTTGTGGGACCATCCGGAATTGCACAAACATCTAGGGTTGCTAGAATGTGTGTCCATTCTAATGGTTCAAGTGTGTCCTCTGGAAAGGGTTCTCCTATATAAGTTTCGTCTTCGATGGCCCTTTCTAAAACATATTCTTCTCGCCTCAGACTTCCACATTTCGAGGCTCCACACATCCATAACTCCTTGGGCTTACCTAACGAAGCTGGAAATTCGGATCCCGCCAAAGTAGCTGAATCAAACTCCTCTACCGGTGTTCGGTTCACATCTTTGTAGCTATGGTCTCTCAGGTTCACACGTGTAGTGGTTTCCATATTTCTGAGGTATATGTGATCGTAGCCCCAATCTTGGACCATTTTCAACTGTCTCATGAATGGTCTTCCCAATATGATATCATAGTTATTCTCCTTGCCAAAATCGACAATAGCAAAAGTATGTTCGTATTCAATGCCGCAAGAAGTCACAACGACTTTCTCTAATAACCCCATAGGTTTCTCCATGTGTCCATCTGCTAATTGGAGTTTTAACCTAGTCTTCCTTATTGTTGGTTTCCCCCATTTTTTCTAGATTTCTTTTGTAGCAATGGCTACCCCAGCTCCGCTGTCCAGTATTGCCATCATGTTCACTCCTTGGAATTCAACTGGTAAGGTTGTATTCCCCTCTTCACCTTCGCAATACTCTCCGACCTTGTTTAAGGGTACAGGCTTAGCGTTCTTTTGTGGTTTACTCAGCTCTTGTATACCCTCTTGCAGTCTCGATGTTGGGTCTTTTATCCCGAATTTCTCCAAGCATTTTCCTACAGTGGTCCACATATGTGGTCTTAGCCTCAAAAGCTCAGCTAGAGTGATAGTGCATGTCACTGGTGTTGACAAGATCTCTATCAATCCTTGCGAGTCCATGACTTTTTCTGATGAGATTCTTCGTGAGGGAAGTGCTCTAGTCTCGGATTTTGCTTCATACTCTCCTAAGTATGAAGGTAAGGTATTCAGTGAGTGAGGTTTGCTCTCCATTTTTCTAACAGAGCCCCCATCTCCCCAGTAAGATTGCAGATCCAAATCCACTTGAGATCCTGCCTCAAATTCCACTATGGGAGGATTCCTGATGTCCTTTTCCCAATTTGTCTGATTAGCTTGGCAACTTAGCTCGTTTGCAAAGTTTGCCTCTCTCACTTGTTTCCAAAATTCATTGTAATCCTCATCTCTTACGTAAGACCTCTGTATGACTGGATGAAAACTCTCTATCTCCTGATCTGTTGTGTTCAATACTATGCGGTCATCCTGGTGCGTATTTTCAGGCTTTTGTGCACTGGAAGTCTTTTCAGCTACCCGTGAAACGATAGTCTCTTGCTGAATTGGGTTTTTCGTTCCACAATTCATTGTTTCTTTTGGTGGTTCTAATAAGGCTTGTGCAGTCTCGATCATTCTCTGGCACATTTCAAGTCTCTGCTTTTCCAATTCCGCGTTTGGGTATGTCATCCACCTCTGTTCTTGTGTTTGGTTGTTCTTTAACCTAGCTTCGTAAGCTCTCATCAGTGCGTCCAATGGTTCGTGTACTTTGTCGACTAGCACTGATCCCCCTGAGCTTAAGCTCGTTGTTTCTTTGATACTCTTTTGTTTCATTCTTTCCGGGCCCATCTCTCGTTTCCCGTTTTGACTCTCAAGTTTTTCTAATCTATCTTTAGTTTGCTTTAGTTCCTCAGCTAGAATAGCGTCTTCACGTTCTTTTCTCAACTTCATGCGTGCTTTTCTAGCTTTCCATGTGTTTCTCTGACTCCGCGGTCCTTGACTAACCACTTCAGTCGCTAACTTTCCATTCTCAGGTTCTCTAGTGGTTTTCTTAGCTTGAGCTCTAGTAACAACTTGCGTTGGTATCAGAGTTTCATTTTCAGACCCACTGCTGGTAGGAATAGTTTCTAGCATATTCAATGTCGTCTTTTGCACTTTGTTTGGATTCTTTGAAAAATCCTCAATGAAGTGAGTAACCCCACACTCAATGCAATAAGCGTTAATTCTAATGATTTCCGTATGTGGACAAACATTCATCAGATGGTCACCTCCACACTTGTAACAGGGTCCTAGTGCTGGTCTTGGTCCCACTTGATTCGTCCTTTGTGGATAGGATGGTCTTTGTCCTGTTAACCCTCCATGAGCTATGAACATCAATGTTCTTGCGTCCAAATTGTATCTCTCTTCATCAGAAGCACTTATAACTGTTGGTATTCCAACATTCCCAATCATGCCCCATGGTTCTGGTTGTTTGGGTTCTTCTGGTGGGTAATACACAGTTGGAGACATGTGTGCACCAGATTCTTCATAATAGGCTTGAATAGGCACTAAGGCTTGTTCTTCCTGATTCTCTAAGGTTGGTGCATATCTAATGCCCACTGGCCTTGCTCCTGGTAAAGGTGGTTGTTGTCCCAATACCGGTTGCGGTCTTTCTATCCCCATAGGTCCTGGTACATTTCCCGTTGGGTATCGAGGTACTGGATGTACTTGAGGTGGTGCTAATTGAGCAGGAGGTGCATACTGACGCTCCCTTACATACCCTTTGTTGTAATAGCACTCCTCTGCTGGATGGTTTGTCCATTTTTGTTCAATAGCACACCATTTCAGTGTTTTTGGCAATGGTTTTTGGTATGGTGCCATCCTTTTTAGAGCATCTTCTATCATTTGCTCTACATTTGGCATGGTTGTTGTTTGAACATTCTTTTTAGTGGTAGTCTCGCTCGCTACAGAGGAGGAGCTACTGGATGCAAAATCTGTATCCGCTGACACCTCTCCATAAACCGTACAGTTATCCACTAAGTACAATGCCTCTCTCGTTACTTGCTCGAAACTTGTACAAGCTTTCAAGTGCAAGTCCTTCTTGAGAGTGTCGTTTCTCAGTCCCTCAATAAAGAGAACAGATAGTCTGTCATCTTGTGGTCGTTCACGTACTGGACATCTCTCAATGTATTGTTTGAAGCGAAGTGAAGCTTCCTTCACTTTTTCGTGTTCTCTCTGTTTAAAAGCATATATTTGTGAGACCGTATTGTGCTTAATCCCTCGTTTTGAGAATTCCTCAGCAAACTCTCTTAGCAAATGGTCAATGTCCTGGAATCCCCCTATGTTCAGTGGTTGAAACCATGTCAATGCCGTACCTTCTAGAGTAAGACCAAATCCCTCGTATTGTGTATGAAAATCTGTTATCTGCTCAGCTCTTAAGACTTGCTTAAAGAGTGACACATGTGCATACGGATCTCCTAAACCACCATACTTCTTTGGCATACACTTCGCTACTTGAGATGGTCTCATACGTCTATGGTCTGCTACCAATCTCATTGCTCCTGTGTCCCGGCTAAAGCTTTCTCTAGCATCATGGACTTCATGGGTTACCCTTGTCGGTTCCCCTGCCCTGAATCTAGTACTAGGAGGTAAATGTGATGGTTCCGCTTCGAACCTTGGACCTGGAGTAGTATATGTGGGGATTGGAACTGCACTACCTCGATTCGTATCCATTGACTCTCTGGAATGTAATGATCCCATTGGTCCGGGCTTCGAGTACTGAGGTTGACTGAAAGAGTCAGCAGCCTGAGATCTTTGTCCTCCTGTCGTCATTGGGTTTTGCCCTCCATTTGTTGGTGCTGGTCTTTGTGAGCTAGAAGTAACATAATACTGATGTAGTGGTCCCCCAAAGTATGTATATCCTTCTAATTCTTTCTTGCCCATTGTTGAGTATTGCCTCCCATACTTGTCGTAAGCGGCAATTTTCACTTCTGATCCCTCTGTGTAGGTAAAGACATAAAGTCTTTTTTGGTCTGTCAACTCTCCGATGTAGGGTTCTTCACATCTAAAATAGAGATCTTACTCCCCATTATTATATTTGTATAGCCCCACATAGATGTTATCAGTGTTGATCCTTGTAGTTTCATTCTCTCTTCTTAACCTCGCATCAGGGAAGTTCATTATTGGTGCTTTCTCCTCGAGTTCTTCATCTACTTTGGCTTTGGTGCCCATCAATCCCCACTTGTCCACAATGTTAGGGTTTAGGACTACCAAGTACATGGTACCCTCGTCATCTAGATATCTATCTCCGCTATAGCTCACAGGCACTAAGTCCTTGAACTCACTAGGTCTCTCCTCTATCTTTACACAATAGCGGTCCATTCCATCTTTGTAGATCCTGGCACCTTGCTCATTGTCGTACTGGTATTTTATGAACAATAGCTTCATTGTGGCGGAAGGGTTTGATGATCCTGCTGCCATATTTTCTCTGTTGTTCAGGTTCAAGTGTTCCAAGTGTTCGGTGAAAATCTCGTAAGATCTCTCCGAAGAAGTATCAGAAACACTTCCTTCAAAGATCGGCTCTAATGGTTGCACCCAACTTTGGTTTACACTTCCCTCGGTTGATATGACACTTGCTTGTTCCCCTTGTTTTGGTTGGTTATTCTGGAGATTCCTGCCCGATCTCAAATTCTTCAATTCCCCTAAAGGACTTTAACTTTTTCGTCTCGGCAATTTGTTTTCCCAAGTTTTTGTGGTCAGAATTGATCCAAACTGATTGATACTTGGTCAATTGTTTAATCTTGTCAGTTGGACAACTTCTGTTTCATCAAGTGAGAATTTTGTTGCAGTTATGCTGAAAAAGACATTATACGCGTATGATGTCTTTTTTCACAGATTTAGACTATTTTGGTTATGCTCACTCTCAGTAGCCCCCTTATGCTCTTTCCACTCACAAAATTCAGTTTGAACTCTGTTTGAGCAAGTTATGACTAATTTAGGCTTTTCTTGGCAATTTTCCGCTTTTGACTTGTTTTGGGTCAATTATGATCCAAATGGGATGAAACTTGAAATATAACCTCTAGACAGCTATTACAATGGATCTGTGTTGGCAAAGTATCAAAATATGTCCAAAATTAGGTAAAAGACATCATACGCGTATGATGTCTTTTTCATCAATTTGGGTCAAGACTTGATATTTATGCTTTCTACAGTGTTTGTAACAATCTTGTCAGGTCAGATATCAAAAATAAGTAGTGGATGTGCTAAAAGACATTATACGCGTATGATGTCTTTTGTCCCAGATTTTGACTATTCTTGGTTTTAAGCCTTCTCCAATGTTTATAATTGAGTTTCAAGTGTTTTTGTCAGGTTTGAATATAAAAACAAGATCTGAATCCAAAATTTTCTGTTCTTTGCGTTTCTTGGGCTCCGACTTGTCTTTTTGGGTTTCTTTGAGTGTTAATGCTCTTGTTTTAAGTTGAAATTAGGGTATAACCCCCCTTTTGAACACTCTGGTAAAGTCAAAATTTCTATTTTGGTCTCTGTTTGGTCATTTAGACATCATACGTGTATGATGTCTAAAGTTGCAGATTTCCAGTTTTTTGGCACAGAATCCTTCCTAAAGCTTCCTCTAGTGCTCAACAACTCCCAGATACACAGAAAATTTCTCTGACTTTTGTTTATTGCAAGTTTCACTACTAACTCGACGGTTTAGTGATCTAACATGCAATCAACCATATCAAGCAAATACTCCAATGATTGCTAGCTCTAGATCATGATCAAATCAAGTCCTACCTAAGCTATTCCTAATCATAAAATGGGTTTGGTAATTGTGATTTTAAAGAGATCCACTGCCACTCACGGACTAGCAAATTCTTCTTCTATCAACAACTACTCAACACCAACAAAACAACAAACAAATCTAAGCTAATCTAAAAATACTGTCAACACAGAAGACCCAGGAATACCCCACTTCCTAGTATCTCTCGAGATCTTCGGAGTCCACAACTCCTAGATCTTTTCTAACTAAAGTATACAAAGTAGTTTATACGACTCACCTCGTAGGATTAGTCTAAGGTCACCTACTTAGGGCTCTCGTCCCCGGCAACGGCGCCAAATGTTAAGGCGGTTACGCCGCTAGCGGAAGCTAAATAGCGAGAACTCAACCAACAACAGAATTTGTCAGACGAGGACGGAGCTTGACCCGCAGGCGCATGGAAACAACTAGGTGGGTGTCAAATCACCTACTCGACCTTCTAATGACAATCACTACTAAGGAAATCAAATCTAAGTTCTAAAATACGCAAGTGACTGAAATCCGTACTACGAACGAATGCTATACGAAACAGGATCTAGAATCATTGAATCGATCTCAAACTCAAGGGGAAGTCTATACACTAGGTAAGAACAACACCCTAAAGACTTGAACTGCAAAATCAACCTATAATCACTCCGTGCGGTAAACGCGTATGAAGACAGGCCGAAAAATACAGGTGACCGAAACTTGACCCCGATGGTACTAATGCGTAGCTCTATTCGTTGTGGTTCTATAGATATGCTGCACGCTCCATTCCGACACACGAGTTGGAAGAAAACTCACACCGAAGCTCGTAGGAACTTACCACACATAGAAGCCGATAGCGTGCACTCTTGGTATCTGTGCGTAGCTCTCGCCGTTGCTAACACAATGGCGGTGTCGCTTCTCCAAGGGCGGCTCCGTAGCTCGCGTAGCAAGTAGATAAGACTCTCTTTCTCTCTCTCTCTCTCTCAGACACAGTCACGGCGCTCCAAAAACTCACTTTGATTAATAAAACTGAATCCTCCTTTAGGTTACAAAAACTTTGGCTTATATACCTCAGCCTTGGAGGTGAGAACATCTCTAACTAATTACATCAGCGAGTGAAATTACTTCAGGATTACAAGCTGGAAACTCAATTGAGTCCCGTTACTTAATGAATGGCTCAATTCAAAATCAATGTCGGAAAGACATTTATTACAATCAATGGTTACAAAAATGATGAGTGTGAGCAAAAATGTGGGTGTGATCCTCTGTTGGCTCAACACTCCCCCCCCTCCGCGTTCATGTCCTCCCTGACATGACTTTTATGCTTGGTCAATAAAGTCCTATCGTCTTGAGCATCTGCAAATGTGATTCGTATCGTAGGTTGCCGATGGTCAAGGTTGGGCCGAATATTTTACTTTCGTGGGTGAAAAAGCCGGTGTAGAAAGCTTCTTCGAATGTTTGCATGTGGAAGCTAGGCAAAAACATAATCCTTTGGTATAGGAGGTGCAACACTTTTGGAGAAGGCTGCAATGAAAGATCATACATCATATCAGTCACTGTGTCGGCCGTCGATAGTAGACTCGAGGTCGTGGCTTTATCTGGCGCGAACACTTCAATGCAAGCTAAGAGAGTCCTGCAAATTTTCTTGAGCATCTGACACGAAAGGTCAGGAGAGCCAGTAAAGAGCTTGATGGTGCCCGTTAGGGTTTTCACCATGTAGGCTTTACCTATTCTCTCTCCTGCCTTTGGTCCTGGCATCCTGGGGTAATTAAGCCAATTTGGCTTCTTTTCTGCAATCCTGCCATGCTCTTTCCAGCTTCTGACTCTTGGCACCGGGCAGAAGGTTGCATCCTCCCGAATCTCCTTTGGTGCCTCTACCAAGTAGATGAGGTAGGCTGGGTATTTGTTCAGCCAACCTTTCCTCCATCTAGGCTGCGAATCTACAGTCTTCTTTGATTGTTCCTCTTTTGTGATGTCGCCTTCGTAAAGAGCGACATACTGCTCCTCCTCTATTCTCTTTTTCGTTTTTATCACTTCAAACTTCATCAAAGGGAAAGGCAGGCTGGGTTGCATCCACTCTTCATGGAGCACTTTTGTGTCTAGTCCCTGAAGTCTAATGGAGATTAGGAGTCTCCTCTCCCATTCCATTTCCACCTTGGCACTCTCCTCCGTTGACTTTTCTATTTGGTCATGGAGCCTTTGTTCTTCTTCTTCAGAGATTCCTGAAGTTGAGGCCACCTCTTGAACTGGGGCTGGATCTTCAATTGTGGTTGCCTCTCCAGTTTCTGGTAGCTCTATGGCTGCTCCACATGATTCTTCTTGTGGTGTCTCTGTCTCTCTTCTTTGTTGCTCTTGTAGATCTTGGAGCTGTTTGCGGAGGGTCTCATTCTCTGTTCTTAGTGTTTGATTTTCTAAAGTGAGCCTCTCCTCTGCTGCCAATGATCCCTCCGCAATGTGCAACCTTTGCACTTGCTCTAATCTTAGCTCTCTTTGTAAGCTTCGGACCTGGTCTTCCAGAGCTGGTACAAGAGCTCCCTCTTGTTCGGTTCCTGCTCTGCTAGCTCTAGGGGTAGTCCTGAGTCTAGTGATTGTTCTTTCTTGGAGCTCGACTCTTTCCCTTAGCTCAATGAGCTCATCTTTAGCCGCCTCCAAGTCGTCTTCCATCCGCTCCCTTGCTTTCTGTGCACTTGTTACTTCTCTGGAAGCCTTGGCTAGCTGGAGTATCAAGCCGTCTCTCTCGTTTTCCGCATCCTAGAGTGATGCTTTATGACTTTCAGATTCAGTCATAGCATTCTCTAATTTCCTCTGCAGCTCGGCTTCCCTTTGTTTGGCTGTCTCAATCTCCACTTCCTTTGCCTTGGATCTTTCTTTGATCTTGCTGAGCAGTTCATGCACCATGTGCATGTCTTTTTCATCTTCATCTGTCAACTCTAAAGCTTTTTCTGCCACCACCTCCACTGGCTTCGGCTCTTCTAGTACGTTCTGCTCGTCCAGTTTCTCTTCACTCTCTTTGGTACTCTTTATTTTTTCCTTTGTCCCTCTCCGATCATCTTGTTTTTGTAGGGGGATCCCATAGACTGCCTCAAGGGCCTCTTCTTCAGTGTACCCTATCGCTACCAGATCCTCATAATCGTTTTTCTTTTGCTGAATTGGATCTATCTTCTTTTCCTTGGTCCCGGCCTCCGGCTTTTCAATACCAGCCGTGTCCATCTCTACTGTGGTCTCTTCCACAATGATTTCCGTCTTCTTCGGGCTTGGTACATCAGTAAAGGAGGGCTGATTGTCCTCGGTCATCTTGGCTTTCCCTTTGTTTGCTTGCCCGTCTTTCTCTTGAGGTTCAGTAGACTCATCCACTTTCTTCTTCCCCTTGTCGTCCTTTTTCAGCTCAGCTTTTAAAAGCTGTACTTCCTCTTCAGTGTATGGCTCGACAGGTTGCTGCTCCAGTATAGCCTCTGACTCCTCATAAGCTCTAATATATTGATCATATTGATCAACATGTGGCCTGGTTGAGCTAGTTCCGACTTTAGTGGGGTTTGGCACCCACTTTTCTTCAAAGTCCCCCTTTAGAGCTCTTTCCGCTCTAAACTGCTCCACCAGTCTTTCCATTCTTACCGCTTTCTGACTTTTGGTTTGCTTGGGAGCAACCTTCTTCTTTGCTTTCTTCATAAGTGGCTCATCCACATCCTCTTCAGGTTCTGAAACTATTTCTAGTTTCCTGCGTGCTCTTGTGGACGGCCTCTTGGATACTTCGTTGTTCTTCCTCCTCATCGGCTTCTCTAAGCCACTCATTCTGGGAGGGAACCTTTGGCCATTGATCTCTGGCTCTAATAGCTTCATAAGCTATTCTTGTCAGAACTTCAGCTCCTCCTATATACTTTGGCTTCTCGTTGTGCATGGCAATTACTTGCTCGTGGATGTGTTGAGCGTAATTCACCTCTTTTGGAATATTGCTCTTCAATGCCCATGTGATGGTAGTTGCAATGGCATGGGGTGGTGTCGTATACTTTTGCGGTCTTTTACTGCAAATATGGAGAAACTGGTTGTACAGTCGGCAAAGGGTTGCCGCTCTTTGGTCTGCCATATCTCCATAGGTTGCATTCTGTTTCTTGGACCCATAAACCTCTATAGCCTCCCTTCTTTCCCTGACAGAGCTCCCTTTGTTGTGCAGCTTCAATGCATCTGCAATGAGCTGTGGAGTGATCTGTACCTCTACTTTCTCTCCATCTATTGCTGTCAATGTGGCTTTCCCATCCTTCTGAATGGAGGTTGCCAACTCATACACTCTTCTTGTATCTACACCTGATGGTCTCGAGGTGAAGAATTTGTGCAAGTCTGCCCTTTCCAGGTACCTGCTGATGTTCTCTGACCTGCTATAATCCACCAATTCTTGTGGGATCATCGGTATATCCACCGCTTGCTCTTGGGGATCTCTGAAAGTCCCCTGGTAGATCTTTATTCCCTCTTGTTCCAGTACTGCTTCCTGCACCCAAGTTTTGGTTGGCTTGAGGGTTTCTGCTGGAATGTCAAAGGGTTCTGCTTCTTCAAGAGCATCTTTGATTGTCGGTGGGCCACAATGAGTGTCCTACTTGCGGTCCATCATTTGTGACGGAGCGACCATATATCTTGCGCAAGCTAATCTATTCAAATAACCATTGTTCATGTCCATTTTTTGAAAGAAAAGTATCATGCTCTTTATTTTAATTTTTTTAAATGTTAAATAGAAAGAAGTACCCAAATTTGAACACTATAGTGTCAAAACAGGGAGAGATAAAGATAGCGATAAAATTAGTCGTAATGTACACAGTAATAATAGTGGTACAAAGTGCAATAATTTTTAATTTGGAAAAAAACTCCTTCCCCCTCCTCTCTCCTCTTTGGCCACCCCATTTTGGACTCTCTCTCTACAAAAAGTGGTAAATGGCCAGGTAAATGTTTTGAAAATTTTATATGTGCTTCCTACATCCTTTGTTGGGAGAAGATAGAGAAGAATTGAGGACTGCCAGTATGAGACTTTTGAAGATGCATTTCATTTTGAGGTAGTACACCTAGTGCTTGAGTATATCTACAGTTTATATCCAAAGGATTTATACTTCCACGTGGCTGCATTGCTGTCAACCAAAATTTGAAGGGCAAAGGTGCCACCAAAAATTACTTGCATGCTCATTCAATGGCATGTCACCTATGGCCTTACCCCATTGTTTCTTCACACATCCATGCAATTGAAAGTCTACGAGCCCGCAACCCAAGACAATGGAATATGGATGTACTTCAAAAAATAGGAAAATTGCACTTCTTTGGGATAAATAACAGCGAAGGCCTCTCTCAAAATGCAATCATCTACCCTTGCATATTGAAGGCATGTTGCATATTGTAAAAGTTGACATGGGTAAATAGATTCATGAAGAGATTTCAATGGAGTTTCTTGGCAAGAAATGTTATCCTACACCAAGTGTGGTGTATATACAAAAGCTCAAAATGCTTGTTGATAATCTTCTTATTCGAATTGTTGATGATCTTCTTATTCTAAACTGTTTTGGGTAGATGCAATGTGGCAATATTAAGGATGCACTTTGTGTCTTTGTTGCTATAATTTCTTAGACACCAGCAACCAAAGCTTAGCCACGTAGCCAACTGGCAAAAGAATATTCACTAAAAAAAAAAGACAATGGACAAAGTTTTGAGCAGCAACTACCCCTACTCAAGCTCTACCAGGCATTGAGCTACAACACATCCCCTACAATGACAAGCAGACATAGAGGGAGTGTGTATCCAACCTAAACTTGTCATAGGGTCAACTAAGCTTCGTCATTGTGAAAAATACCTTTTCAAAATTAGTGGAAAGGTTTTGGGAGACCCAATGGAGACATTTAAGTTCAAGACCTTGTGGTTTTGCACAAATTTGGCTAATTTATGGATGCTTCAATTCCCCCCAACAAATATGTGAACATTTGTAACTGCATGAAACATGCAAAAGCGTAATGTGGCTCTATCTAGCTTTGAAGATCACTTCAAATTGACAATAAGGGTAGGATCAAAAGGTCTAGCTTGTTGTAATTCAATGCAACACATGGGCTTCTATGCTTGGATTTGAAAGCATGTGCATCCATTGAAGTTGGTGATCTATGAATTAATGCTTATGAAGGTGTTGCTAGACAAAGATTGTGGGAAATCATATTATGCTTGGCAATGCTCTTTCAGATAGTATTTATGCCACATGTGGCGCTCTAAACATGTTCTTCAAGAGCTTTCTTCTCGAGATATATTCACTTCAAAATCCCTTATTGCAGAGCATACAAATTTGCTCATTTTGAGCATGTGCTAGAATGTTTTGCAACAAGAGGGGATACCTTCAAATGTACCTATGTGCATGTTCTAAGAGCATGTGTTGCAATTGTAGCCATAGGTGAAAGAGGGGACATTTACTAGTAGATTTTAGGGTATCAATTGTTGGATACTATGCTAGACAATAATCTTAGATACACGCATGCCATCTATTGTGATTGGATTAATTGATAATGGAAATAAAATTCATCACTACATTTCAATACAATGGTTAATGTCTCAAAGAAGCTTCCTTCTCACAATACTGTCTCTTAGAATGCTCTGAGATAAACTAGTGATCCTCCAACCTTGCATTGTAAGTTGTACCTATTGACAATGTAAAATATTTACATCATGAGATTTCAAGTCATTGTTTTTGGGGCTTTTCTAGTCACTCTTGTAGTGCACGGATTGCAAGACACGCTTGGCATGGGCAAGGCCAAAAAGCTCTCAAATCCCTCTGAATGCAATTCCCTATATGTGTATCCTAGGAGTGTGCATTACGACAAGAGCCATCCCACAAGGAGATTATATGGAAGAGTTATTGATGGGGTTCATGCCAATTGACCGAACGCCCGTTACTAACCCATCATTACTTACTCACTTATTCTCTACTTGAATATAGACTACATATCATGAGAGGATAAGTTACTCTCTGTGCTTCACCCACTCCATGCTCTCCATCCTCACACAACACTACACTCATGCATCCACGCATGTGCACTCTTCAACTGGTATAATAGCATGGTGGTGGCATCATCCCTTTTCCCATTGTGTGCAACTCTCCTACGAGATCTCAAGGTTTAAAGGGACTTGGATAGGGCTTTGTGGAGAGTTTTTTTTTGGGATAGATTTCCCATTAAGTTGTTTAGCATTTGTAGAGTAGGCCTTGGGAGCTCTAAAACTCAATAAGAGTTTTTATGTATCCTTGGAGTAAGGCTATCTAAAGCCTACTCCAAGGATTTACCAACGTAAGACAAAAGCTATGCAAGGCACACATAATCATATCGTTACAATAAAAGTAACCCAGCATTGGAAGACTTGCCAACACAAGTGAGCAAGGAGGAGAGAGAGGGTGCAGAGCACCCCTCTGGGCACACACACACTCCCATGCACATATAGAGAGATTGGGTGCAACCTATCACACACACACACACACACTGAGAGAGAGAGAGAGAGAGAGAGAGAGAGAGAGAGAGAGAGAGTGGTTGCTTTTGGAGCATGAGAGAGTGACACTACAACTCTCTAGACAACAGATAGAGAGAGCTCAAGTTTGAAAACAGAGAACAACTTCTTCATGTTGACATGCACACATTTTAGGTCCATACTTAGCAAAATTTGTAGTAGTTTTCCTACATGATATACTAGTCTATAGTAAATATAAGTTGGGGGGAAGCCCAATATAAAAGCTTTGAAAAGATTAAGGTGGCTATAGTAGCTACACCTATATTGACTATACTGGATCCAAATGAACGGTTTGTCTTGGAGACAAACACAACTAATCAGGCCGTAGGAGCCGTGCTTATGCAAAGGGGATGCCCAATTGCATTTGAAATCAAAAAGTTAGATCGTGCTCAACATAACTACTTGGCCTATGAGTGAGAGTTTCTGGCTATATTACATGCACTTAAAAATAGGAGATACTATTAATATGGTGCCACTTTTAAGGTCCAAATCGACCATGTTAGTTTGAAATGGCTTTTAAGTTGAAACAAATTGAAGGGTAGAAATTCTCGGTGGGCGGAGATCCCACAAGAGTATGACCTTCAAATATGTTACTAGAGAGGTAAATATAAAGCAACAGATGCACTGAATCGCATGTCGCATATTAATGAAATAAGCTTCAAATTCTTCAAGAATGAGTTCTTGGAGTCACTACATGGCTTGTATGAGCACTATCCATCCTTCACAAAAGTCTGGCACATTGTACGAGATCACACAGGCTTCACAGATGTGATCACCTCTCTCGTCAACACATAGTGCTAGTCTGGAGAGACAAGCTGCAGGTGCGACTAGTAGGAAAGCGAGAGTTAGTACAGAGAGAGTAACCAAGACCTTTGGGTATAGTTTGGGGTCAGAGAGCTTTGACGTAGACCCTTCATCATCACATTTGACAACTTTGGCAAGGGGAAAACTATGCTAACTATTCCATTGACAATGGGAACTTACTTTACAAGGATAGAGTGTGTGTACCAACTATTGGTGAATTTCAAGCGTGTATTCTAAAAGAAAGTCACAATAGTCCAAGTGTTGATCATCCCGGGATTCAAAGGACCTATTCACTGGTTAAAAGACAATTTGACTAGCCTAGTTTGTTCAAAGATGTCCAGACTTATGTGATAAAATGCAATGAGTGTCAGGTCAACAAACATGAGCATCTCAAGGTTGGGGGGACTACTCCACCCCTTGGAGATTCCTCAAGGGAAATGTGAAAGCATTTTCATGGATTTTTATAGCTAGTTTACCCCAGACTAGTCGAGGAAATGACTCACTTTGGTGGTGGATATGTTAACCAAAACGAGAAATTTTATTGCCACGAAGAAAACAATCAAAATGCCAGAGTTGGAAAATATCTTTATTGAACATCTCTACAAGCTATATGGAGTGCTCATAGATATAGCATCCAATAGAGATAGAAAGTTCAATAGTCATTTTTGGAGGGAAGTCTTCAAGAAGCTAGACACTACTTTGAGTTTGAGCACAACAGATCATCCATGGTCCGATGATCAAAACAAAAAGGTTAACCAAATGTTAGAACTTGCTTTCTTATGTAAGTAAGAAGCAGTCTAACTCAAAAGAGTATTTACCTATTTTGGAATTTTCTTATAAAAGTTCCAAACATGTAGCAACTGGATCTATACAATTCATGTTGATGTAAGGTTTCCAGCCCCAAGATCTCCTATGGATGAAGGCCTAGAGAGCGAGAGAATTCAATTTGCCAAGGATTTCCTTGAAGATATGAATGATATGCTGCAAGTAGCAAAGGAAAACATTCATAGTGCACAAGATTGTGCTAAGACGTATGTTGATAAAGGAAGAAGAAAAGTTACCTTTGCAAAAGGTGACTTTGTTTTCCTAAAGATTCCTGCAAAGTTGAAAACCATGAAAATGGGAAAGTGCAATAAACTTTCCCTTAGATACCATGGTACCTTTAAAGTCATTAAAAAAATTGGGGACGTAGCATATAAACTTGAGTTACTGGAGAGTTCTCAAGTTCACCCTATCTTCCATGTTAGTAAATTAAAGAGATCAATTCATGGTTTGGACAATGTAGTTTCTCTAAAGTTTTGGTTGACTTGATAGATCCACCAAAGGTATCACATGAATAAAAAAGGAATCTAGGGTATCGAGATAAACAAACATGTCATAAAGTATACCAAGAGGTACTATAGTGAAGTGGACAGACTTAGACGAGGAAGCTGCAACTTGGGAATGCCGAAGTGTGATTTCCAAGAGATGTCCCCATGTTGTTTTCAAGGATAAAAAATCGTTATAAGGAGGGGGTAATGCCACATAGCCTGTAATGGCTACGTCTAGGTCAATCGATCATAGAGCCGAGAACGCGGGGTTCAAGGGGAGACCACCCAGTCGTAGTGCCTAGGCAGGCAGACCAATGTGGACATGCAAGCCACACTATGAAAGGTCCAAGAATGAGGGGCAAGACTCATTCTTCACATGACTGGGTGGTGAACAATAGAACTGACCCTCTCCTTGATAGTTTCCCGTAGCGGAATTACAAGGGTGCAACATTGGTACAGGGTCCTTCTCCCTGAGAACTATCACTATTTGCTCAAAGGTATTGTCAAGTATAGCTTTGAGAAGTATAGACACAATAGAGCATTGGAAGTATGTGATTTGAGTACAAATGCCCTTCATCCTCTTGATGACGGATGCTATGCCCTCTCTTGGTTCCATTGTAAGTCCATAGAATTGCATTTTGAGTGCAATTTCAGACCAATTACCGTTTGCTCCAAAGTGCCTGTCCAAGGTGACCCAATCTTCATTAGAGTTCTTGCATTCATCAAGATAGTGGATGTAGTTTTGTCAAGGGAAGTGAGGAGTACGAGATAGTATGCTATAAGCCTACTCATCCTTCTCTTGAAATTGGGCTTGGCTAGCCCTAGTCTCTATTCCCCCATTCTCTCCTAGTGGTTTTACAAATTCTTTTTCATGAGGTAGACTTTCACCTTGGCTCGCCAAGGGTGAAATCCATTCCTATCAAACTTATCTAGGCTCTCTTAGTGCAAGTCACAAGTAGTGATGAGGGGAAAGATCTTGCATTGAATTAGAGTGCTGGACATTGTGCCCACATTGTCTAGTTTCCAAAAAAAAAGGTTTAAAAAATGACAAAGCACTCTCAGGTTTATAATGAATGGGAAGAGGGAAAAAATCTCCACCTTGAGCTAAGGATTACCAAGGTGAACTTGAAGAGAAAACACATCCTTAAATTTTTAATGGGAGCTCAAAAATTTGAAAAATGGCGCGCTGTGTAGACTTATGCTAAATAGAGGCTATGCGCTCTCCGTGTATCCAATCGAGGCCAAAATTTGTACATGCCTTCAAGTTAGAATGGAGTAGCTACCTTCAAGAATAATTGTGACAATTCAAAGTGTGTGCATAAATTTTGTCTTCTCGTATGATTTTAGGTGGTAGCATAGATGCATAGAAATTGAGCATTCTACGGACTGATTTGAGCAATTGATTAAGCAGAGGGGTTTTCCTAGAGGTGGGCAACAATCCTTGCATTGAATCCAAGCTTAAAGAAGCATTGTATTGGGTGCTTGGGTTTGTGCAAGGTAGCTTAATTTGGGTGCAACAATGAATTTTGCTATGGGGGCTTGCATCTTGAGGTACTTAGGAGTTCTTCTTAAGTAGTTGTGGGTAGATTCTCAAGTAGTTGTGGGTAGATAAGGGCTATGTAATTATTCCTCTAAATGCAAATGCACACAGTTATGAATCAATCAAGTGATGAAAGAGAGGGGATCACTTGATCTAGCATGGAAAAAATTATCGATGCTTAGGATCTAATCTAGAGCTAAGAGATACTTGCCCTAATTATAGCTCTGATGCTACATGATGAGATATGCTATTTAGTATATTGGCTAGTGGAATTCATAGGTGATTAACATGACACTCGACTTAATCACTAATTAACACGCCAAGCAAGAACACAAGATTATGGCACCATGGAGCAGGAAAATGACGATGATAATGCATTAAAATAAAGCTTGATACAAAGGGTGCTTGTTTACACTTAGCAAGGCTTAATGATTCATGTAAAGCATGATGTATACACTTAGCAAGGCTTGATGACTCATGTAGGAGTCTCGACTCCCCCTTTTTGAGCTTAAGGCTACTAGTGTCGGTCGTATGAGACTAGTGTGAACCCTCTATAGATCTTTAAAGTAAGAGTTGGAAATAATCAAGGATTAGGAGAAAAGAGAAGTAATTTGGGTTTGAGAATACTTTGCTTTGATAGACCAAGTAAGTTAACTGGATTGTTACTGCTAAAATTTGATTAAAATGCATCTCTGTTTTAGGTCAAGATATACAATTTTCATTAAAGAAATATTGTCACTCTTTATTTCTGTGTAATGGAGCGAATTAGCATTCTATTTTATCTATTTCACACAAATCCCATTCAAATTACAAACCACTCAATTGTTTGCATGTGTACATACATAACACCCATTGTGGACTTCCTATCAAAGAAGCTACAAACCATCTAAAAAACAATCTATAACTAGAACAAAAATGTCGGCATTAAAAACAAAGAAAAAGTACTTTCTTGACATAACTGGTCATTTATTTCAAAATTTAGCCACAAAATCATAAGAAAGTCTCAAAGATCTCAAAGTGTATATAAAACACTAGAGGGTCTTCCTTAAAAGATAGTGTCATACACGGATAAGAGGTCGAGGCTCTTCCTTAAAAGATAGAGTCATACATGGATAAGAGGTTATCCATGGCAGAGGCAAAGAGTCCAAGAACAACATGAAGGCTACCATCATTAGGAGGGGGAGGAGGGAGAATGATGACAAGTCCTTCAAAGGGTATGAAAGCATTACCTGCAAATAATGGACATCCTCTACCAAAATCAAGCTCATAGAGAGGCAAGGTGGCCCAGCTAGTGACACTCAAATTAGGGGTCAAAACACTCCCATCAGTCCGTTTGCCTTCATATGGACATCTTTCCTTTAGTTCCACGTAATCCAAGCTTGATCTAACATACTCCTCACTAACTTGCTTTATGGATTCTTTGACTAGGTTTGACGCATAACCCAATGGCTCTCTTATTAACTTGGTAAAGTTTGAAGTTGCACATATTGGACATACCACATTGCCAAAGTAATTGCTTTCTATCTTTGGATTCATCCTTTTCCTTGCATTAACTGCTACTGACAGCCTTGTCACCCCTGCTCCTTCCTCAATTGTGTCCTCCTCTTCCAACCCCCTTGCTTTTGTTATGCACCTCCATAGATGCCCCATCACGCTCTCAAATCTTGTGTACTCTTCCCCACCTCCTCTTTTGGCCTCCTCTCTTATTTGTTGCAAAAGCTGTGCACTAAAATGGAGCTTCTTTACCACTAGTTCTTGCTTTTTTGATGGTATTGACTTTGTGTCCTTCTTTCCTTGTTGTGGCATCTTAAACTCTTTATGCTCATAGGCTGGTTGTGGGGGATGCTTTGCCATCATCAGAGAACGGTCATGGGAAGAATAAGAAGGTGGATCGATGCCCTTTACAGTAAGTTTCCATGCATGCATAAAGCTCATCATTGCTTCTGCATCAGCTACTTGATGATGCCATGCCAGACCTATTGTCATGCCTCCACATGTAAACCTAGTCACCTGTAAAGAAGAGGAAACACAAGCTTTGAAGCTCTTAAGACCTTCCAACCAATAGTATGCATTGATTGATATTTACCTTGCTCAAAAAGTGTATCACAATTGAAAATTTACTGATGGTACAAATTAAGAAAATGTAAACTTCCATAACCAAGATAAATTTGAACTATACTGCTCACCACGAAGCTCTCCCAAAATAAAGGTTGAACATTTGTGCTTAACCTTAGCTTTGTGTGTACGATATGAAGCAGATAAGATAGAGCATATTAAAATGTTGATCCCTCAACCAATTTTAGCAGCAATAGTTATATGGTTACTTTGTCTCTAGTAGGTGGTTAGGAGCACTTTTGAGTATTGCATAAGAATATACAACTACTATTTTCTCTAACGAAAGTCCCACATTTAGGGCTTTCAAAACCAGATGTTTGGGGAGAGAATTAAGTTAAATTTGGAGATAGAAAAATAGGAGTAGATACACAATTTCATGAAAAACGGTTAATGGAATTTATTTTTCTAAAAGCCAATTAGGTTTAGTTCATTATTTATTTGAGATTTAACTTGAAATTATGCGTTTAGGTACCCTTAGTGAGTGTATCTATTTTATGGATAGGGAGCCTGAGGAATTCACCATGGGAAGCTTATTGCATCATGTAAGTGCAAGGGAAGGCGGTACTTTGGGAGTCTACATGATCATATAATTTAGGTTAGGCTCCCAATAATTTCTCCTTCTTTACTAGGGCTTTACTAAACATAAGGAGGAGGTGTGATATAAAATTCAAGGGGGAATGGAGGGGTGGTGGAAGAGATAAAAGTGTATAGAAAGGAGGAAGTAGAAACTCTCTGCAATAGGTGTACTTTAAAAAAAAAAAAAAAAACACACACACACACACATACATACATACATACATATATATATATATATATATATATATATATATATATATATATATATATATATATATATATATATATATATATATATATATATATATATATATATATATATATATATATATATATATATATATATATATATATAAACAAGCCACCTATTGCTAATGAATTACATGTGGCTACTCCTTTATATGCCCTTATATAAGAGAAAACAAGCCATTTTGATTGCGACTTTAAAGATATAAGTACTTATAGGAAGCCAAGTTTGGTTTTTTTATTCTTAAGGTGAGAAACTATACCCAAAATTATATATAAGTTAGGGACATAATAATTTTAGTCATATCATGTTGTACAAGTGTAAAAAGTGGGATCATTTTTACTTCAGCTGAGTCATAAAGAGGGTTTTCTAAAACTCTCTACTCATAAGTGGCTAGGGACCAATTTCTATTGAGAACTTTGTATTGCTTAATTTTGAGTACATTTTGTGGTGCGATTGTTTTTTTTGGATGGATCAGTTTTTCCATCTTCTTGAGTTCAAGACTCATTGGATATCATTGTTTGACTGAGACAATTAAAACAAGGTGAGTCTAAACTCACGTGGGCCTTCCAAAATATAAAACTTTGAATTGCTTCACATGAAGCCATTATATGTGTGTGTGTGTGTGTGTGTGTGTAAAGAGAGAGAGATAAATAATCAAATATAAGTTGTACTTCTTTCTCCTTATCCTCTACGGTCGCCAATATTCTGAGAGAGAGAGAGAGAGAGAGGGAGAGAGGGAGGTTTGGTAGAGTGGTTATCCCAATTCCTTCTCAAATTACGTCTTGAGTTTCAATTTCCATAATACGAGGGAACATTTCATTCCCATGGCAGCATGTAATTTTTAGTGCGTTTGTTTCACTACGTCGGTAGTAATGAGTGTAGAATTCAGAGTATTTATGTATCCTTCTATCTCAACATCCATTTGTTGATTGTCGTAAACAAACATGATGATGTTGGGCTAAAGCTTTTCCGACATGATGCTTGTTTGCTCCCATTGGTATATCTTGCAATCTCTTCATGGATTCTCATTTCTGAAGGTGTTGTGTAAGGCCACATACTTTCAAGGAGCTAGGAGCTGACTAAACTAGAGGAAGTGTTTGAGAGAGACGTTCTCTTAAACTAGCCCAAAAGTTCATCGCAACAACCCAATAGACTTTGTCGGAAGAGAAACTCTCACCTCCCTTACTGATCGAAAATATCTCTCATGGGCAAGACGGTCAAGCAATCTTCATCTTGGTGGTGAAACACCAAGATGAAATATCTCTTACTGATATAAAATATCTCTCATGGGCAAGACGGTCAAGAAATCTTCATCTTGGTGGTGAAACACCATTCACATAAACATTGTAGTATCATTTGAAGCAACTTTGGGTGGAGTCTGCAACTATTATCCAGAAATTAATCAAGAACCATTGTATGCCATCTTTCTCCAATAGACTTGACTGGTGATCTCGTCACGATTTCTCTCACCCATGTTGATTTCCTTATAAGTAAGGCCACATAGTTGAAAGGTGCAAGTATAGGTGATTTGAATTTGAAGACAGATCTTCCCTTCCCATCCACCAGTGAAGAAGTACAATGTATCCTTGCCACAGCCATAACGAGCATCCTACAATCAACCCGTTTTCTAAGAGACGAGGTTTCAAATTTACATGTCCACACGAGCACACCTCGAAACAAACATGAGGAGGCTGAGTGGACATTGCAAAGCCTAAAGCTCTGTTACCAAGTTTTAGTATGGAAGAGCCAAGAGGGCTCTTCAAGGTGCAAGCATGTGTGAATGCATTTGAATAGAAGAAAGGCTTTCCCTTCGTATTTGGTGAACACATCTCATAACTTCCTTGCCATTGCCATGTTTTTGACTCCACATCATGCTCTTCATGTCTACTCTTGATTTGTGTCGAGAATATTGCTACTTCCCGAGTTGTTATTAGTGGATTTTTTGCCTCTCTATGGATATTTGTTGGCACCACAATTGGCATACATATCAACCAACGTACACTCACCATTCTGATTCTAAATATGCAACTTTCTGATGTGAAGCAACACAGCTCATTGTTAACTTGAAACAAATCCTTCTTTTGAGCACCTGCTTCAAGTTCAAATGCATGAAGACCATCATGAGGACTCAAACAATTTTTGTGCTTTTTGAAGTGCACCACATCTGGCATACATATCGAACAAGGCAATGCCAAGCACACCAAGCACGACATCTCTTTTCAAGAGCATCTTACATAGAGCCATTTGCATTCAAGATGGACACGTTAGTGATAGCATCTAGAGAAATGCCCTCGCTTTTCACCTGCTCAAAACAACCCAGAGCCTTTTTGCCTGGCCCTTCTCAGGAATATCTTGCAAGCAATGTGTTCTAAAAGAAAACATCCTGCATAGGACACCACATTTTTTGGCATAAATATTGACCCAAGCATTGCCAAGCATGACGGTTTTTTGCAACAGCCCCTGACTAACAATATAAGAGTGAATTTTTAAGCCCATATGTGCCTGCATACAACCACATGCCTTCAAGATGCATGCATATGTGATTGCATCTGGAGAGAGGCCCTCGCTTTGCATTGGCTGAAACAATCAACAGATTTTTGGCCCTGCTCCTATTGCACCTATCCCGCAATCAATGCACTCCAAGAGCCTGCATTCCGAACATGAAGCTCCTCAACCATGTTTTGTGCTTTCTGAAGTGCACCACATTTAGCATACATATCGATCAAGGCATGGCCAAGCACGACAATTTTTTGCAATAGCCCTTGACTAACAATGTCAGAGTGAATTTTTAAGCCCATATCAACATGTTGCGTAGAGCCACATCCCTTCAAGATGCATATGTAGGTGATTTCATTTGGACAAAGGCCCTCACTTTCCATCCGCTAAAAATAGCCTAGAGCTTTCTATCCCTGCTCTTGTGGTGTGTATCCCGCAATCAATTAATGCCTTTCCGAATAGTAGGCTCCTCAAGCACCTGTTGAAAACGGCCCAGAGCTTCTTGGCCCTTGTTGGGCATATCTTGCAATCAATGCGTTTCAAAAGACAAGATCTCCACCACATTTGGCATACATATCAACCAAGGCATTGCCAAGCACAACATTTTTTTGCAACAACACTTGACTAACAATATCAGCGTGAATTTTTAAGCCCATATCATCATGTTGCGTACAACCACATGCCTTCAAGATGCAAGCTTATGTGATTGAATCTAGAGAGAGGCCCTCCCTTTGCATCCGCTGAAAATAGACAATAGCTTTCTGGCCCTTCTCTTGTTGCGCGTATCCCACAATCAATGCACTCCAAGAGACGGCATTCGAGATAGGAAGCTCCTAATGCACGTCATGTGCTTTATGAAATGCACCAGATTTAGCATACGTATCGACCAAGGCATGGCCAAGCACAAAAAAAAATTGCAATAGCCCTTGACTAACAATATCAAAGTGAATTTTTAAACCCATATCAACATCTTGCGTAGAGCCACATGCCTTGAAGATGCACGCGTAGGTGATTGCACCTGGATAAAGGCCCTCACTTCGCATCCATTAAAAACAGCCTAGAGATTTCTATCCCTACTCCTATTGTGCGTATCTTGCAATTAGTTAACGCTGTTCCAAATAGTAAGCTCCTCAAGCACCTGTTCAAAATATTCCAAGGCTCCTCGCCCCCGGCCCTTGTCGGGCATATTCTACAATAATAGCGTTCCAAATGACAACATCCGCACCACATTTGGCATACATATCGACCAAGGCATTGCCAAGCACAGCAATTTTTTGCAATAGCCCCTGACTACTAGCAATATTAAAGTGACTTTTCAAGCCCATATCTGCATCTTGCATACAACCACATGCCTTCAAAATGCACGCGTATGTGATTGCATCTCGAGAGAGGCCCTTCGCTTTGCAGCTGCTGAAAATTAGCTAGAGCTTTTTGGACCTGCTCTTCTTGTGCATATCTCGCAATCAATGCACTCCAAGAGATGGCATTCGGGACAGGAAGCTCCTTAGGCATGTTTTGTGCTTTCTAAAGTGCACCACATTTGGCATATGTATCAACCGAGGCATTTTCAAGCACGACAATTTTTTGCAATACTTTTGACTAACAATATCATAGTGAATTTCTAAGCCCATATGAACATCTTGCGTAGAGCCACATGCCTTGAAGATGCACGTGTCAATGATTGCATCTGGACAGAGGCCCCTTTGCATTTGATGAAAACAGCCTAGAGCTTTCTCTCCCTGCTCCTGTTGTGCATATCTCGCAATCAATTAACACATTTACCAATAATAAGCTCCTCAAGCACCTCTTGAAAATAGCCAAGAGCTTGCTAGTCCAGCCATTGTCAGGCATATCCTACAAATCATGCGTTTCAAAAGGCAACATCCCGCACCACATTTGGCATACATATCGACCAAGGCATTGCCAAGCACGTCAATTTTTTGCAATAGCCCCTGACTAACAATATCGGAGTGAAATTTTAAGCCCATATCAACATCTTGCATAGAGCCACATGCCTTCAAGATGCATGCGTAGGTGATTGCATCTGGACAGAGGCCCTCGCTTTGCATCCGTTGAACACCCTAGAGCTTTTGTCCCTGCTCCTAGCATGCATATCCCGCAATTTATTAATGCCGTTTTGAATGGGAAGCTCCTCAAACACTTGCTGAAAATGGCTCAGAGCTTCCTGGCTTGGCCCTACGGGCTTATTCTGCAATCAATGTGTTCTAAAAGACGACATCTCGCACCACATTTGGCATATGTATCAACAAAGGCATTGCCAAGCACAATTTTTTTTTTTGCAATAGCCCCTGAGTAACAATATTAGAGTGAATTTTTAAGCCCATATCAACATCTTGTGTAGAGCCACATGCCTTCAAGATGTATGCGTAGGTGATTGCATTTGGATAGAGGCCCTCGCTTTGCATCCGTTGAAAATAGCCTAGGGCTTCTGTCCCTGCTCATGTTGTGCATAGTAAGCTCCTCAAGAACTTGCTGAAAATGGCCCAAAGCTTCCTGGTCTGGGCCTTGTTGGTGGGCATACCCTGCAGTTCGTGCGTTCCAAAAAACGACATCCCGCACCAATCGACCAAGGCATTGCCAAGCACGAACTTTTTTGTGACGGCCCTCACTAACAATATAAAAGTGAATTTTTAAGCGCATATCAACATCTTACATAGAGCCACATGCCTTCAAGATGCATGCATAGGTGATTGCATCTTGATATAGGCCCTCACTTTGCATCCGCTAAAAATAGCCTAGAGCTTCTTGTCCCTGCTCCTATTGTGTGTATCCCGCAATCAGCTAACACCGTTCCGAATAGTAAGCTCCTCAAGCGCCTGTTGTGGGCTCGCCCTTGTTGGGCATATCCTGAAATCAGTGCATTCCAAAAGACAACATCCCGCACCACATTTGGCATACATATCTACCAAGACATTGCCAAGCATGGTAACTTTTTGCAACAACCCTTGACTAACAATATCATAGTGAATTTTTAAGCCCATATCAGCATCTTGCATACAACCACATGCCTTCAAGATGCACGCTTACATGATTGCATTTGGAGAGAGGCCCTCGCTTTGCATCCGTTGAAAACAACCAAGAGCTTTCTGGCCCTGCTCTTCTTGCACACATCTTGCAATCAATGCTAACATTTCAGACAGGAAGCTCTTGAAGCAATTTTTGTGCTCTCTCAAGTGCACCACATTTGGTATACATATGGACCAAGACAATGCCAAGTACGACATCTTTTTTCAACAATGTAATTGTGAATTTTTGTGCCCATTTTAGCATGTTCCGTAGTTTTGTGCCTAAGGACCTTTGCTTATTTGCTTAGGCAGCAAGATCCATGCTGATATCGTTGAATCCCGGCTGAAAGCACTTCTCCATAGCAAGGAGTTTAGCAGAGGTAGCTACATAATGCAATTATCCTGCAATTAATAAAATTTGCGACATAGGTGATTGCTTAGCCGGAGAGAGGCCCTTGCTAAGCATCTGTTGAAAAGAACCTAGAGATTTCTGGCCCTGCTCTCGTTGTGCATATCCCGCAATCACTGCATTCATTGGAAGTGGTGACATTCCGGACAGGGATCTCCTCGAGCACTTTTTGTGCTTTCTCAAGCGCACCACATTTGACATACATATCGACCAAGACAATGATAAGCACAACATCTTTTCTCTACAGCCTTTGACTAACAATATAATCCCGCAATTAGTGCATTCCAAGAGGCGACATTCCGGACAGGAATCTCCTCAAGCACCTTTTGTGCCTTCTCAAGCGCACCACATTTGACATACACATCCATCAAGACAGTGTCCAAGCATGACATCTTTTTTCAATAGTCTTCGACTAATTGTAAAGTTTTCTGCCCATATCAACATCTTAAGTAGAGCGACATGCATTCTAGATGCAGGCCTAGGTGATTGCACATGGAGAGAGGCCCTCGCTTTGAATCTGTTGAAAATAGCCTAGAACTCTCGTTGCGAACATCCTGCAATCACTGCCGACATTCCAGACAGGAAGCTCTTGAAGCAATTTTTGTGCTTTCTCAAGCGCACCACATTTATCATACATATCGACCAAGACAGTGCCAAGCACAAAATATTTTTATAACAATATAATTGTGAATTTTTGTGCCCATATCAACATCTTGCGTAGAGCCACATGCCTTCAAGATGCTTATATAGGTGATAGCATCTGGAGAGTTCTGCCAGCACCATTCCCAGGAGCGTCTCAACACACTTTCCTTCTCATCCTCCACTTGGCTTGGAACGGTGCGACCCTTCAAGCTCGGACTAGTAATGAATTATTGTAGCATATTGCTCTACTGTATGCACAAAGCATCGTGTGCTCTTGCCTTCTTGGATGGGCTTCAGTGGGCTGCCTGTTAAACAACACTAACAAAAGGTTGAGAATTGGCATTATGAAAGGCATCCAGTATGTAGAGTGAGAGAGAGAATCATGAGAGAGGAGGATAGTGTGGATCGTGGAGGTATCAATTAAGAGCCAGGTGTACCCTTGCAAAACTAATTCCTCCCCCGCTTGCCCTTCTGACAACATAGCATGCTCTCGCTAATCCAACGACTTTGTGTACGACCCCTCTCCCTCCCGGGTGTTGCCTCTCATAGATGCTATTGTTGTGCAACCTTGCAATCAATGCTTCATTGCCAAACGATTTTCATCAACCACGAAAAATGATACACAATGAGCAAGCAAAAGCTGTAAGCGCGCATACGATAAAGATAGGCGAGCCTAGCAAAAACAAAACTTTGAAAAGAGATGCTAGGTGGACAAACGTCTTGCAAGATTTTTTATTTTGCCTTCTACGCTAACGAAGTAACAAGTAACTAGTCGCATAGATCTTCCTACGACATCAAAAACTTCCCGTCTCTCTCTCTCTCTCTCTCTCTCTCTCACACACACAGACTCGTCGGATAGATCTTTGAGGTCGATGTTAAAATTTCTCTTGTTCTTCTCTCTCTCTCTCTCTCTCTCTCTCTCTCTCTCTCGCTCGCAGCTTGACTAAACGCAAGTTCAAAGAAAACACAATCTGAATGCAGTGACAAGGGGGTAACCTGGATCAGGAGGAGCTCAGAAGCGCCAAAGTGCGGGGGAATGAGGTCGCGCAGCAGCGGAGAAGGATTTTGGAAGAACGGCTGCATGAGCTGGAGAGGCCCATCAGCCCGGGCCTCGATGAAGGCAGCACCTGCGTCGTTGAGGACGATGGCGGGGCGGCCAGCGGTGGGATGAACATGCTCGATGCGGCCCGCCCACTCGCGGTATGCAGACAGCGCCTTGCGCAGCCCCTCCTCGAGCTCGACACTAGTCGCATAGGCCAGCAACAACTCAACGTGCACGGACGGCACCAGAAAGTCTGCACTGCTCAGCGTCACCCACTCCGCTTCTTCCTCTGCAGCTCTCGCTGGCCTCACCAGCCGCCTCGCTATTCGTTCGATCTTCATCGTTCTATGATCACCACCTGGTTAAAATTTTGCACCACGCAATTTTATAGCAAGCCGAAGATTTCTCCGTAGTAAGTTCTTGGTCGGATTAATGTAGCAATAATTGTTCCCACTCTATGTGTGCACCACACTAAGAAAAACTAGAGTGCTTCGTTAGCCGCATTTTCGTGAGCCGCGTTTGTATTGAATTGAACTAGTGAGTCGAGGGCAAGAGAAAACAACAGAATATGAGAGAGAGAGAGAGAGAGAGAGCTTGTGCTTTGTTTTTCACAAATCCTATTACCTTGAGTTGACATAATCCTATTTTGACAGCTCCATGATGTTCATGTCCCAATGTTGATATGTCTAAATATGTTCTTACCTTTTAGATTGTATTAATTTTTTGATTCAATCTCACTCTATTGTCTTCATTCTTGTCATTTGTGTGGGTATGGTTGTGTCATTTGAAGATTCAACAAGGGACTTTGTCGAAAGAGAAGCCTTCATCTCACTTGCTGATCTGAAATGTCTCTCATGTACAGGAGGTCAGACAATATTCATCTTGATGGTGATACACCATTCACATAAATCTTGTAGTATCATTTTTCCATACTTTTGAGAACCTTCTCATGTCTTGTATTCTTGCCACATCCTTTTTCCATGCCTACAGTGGCATAGATGCCAGACATTAATATATCAGAAGTTGAACAACCACCTCCCAACCGCCTTTATCGAGCACTCAATCAAAGCAACGTTCTCCTAATGTCACACTGTTATGTGTATTACAAGAGGCATTTGATAATATCCAAAAAAATGGTATACTTTTCATTAGCTCCTCTGTCTACTTTAAAAGTCCTACTTTACTAAGGAAATCCACCATAGAATTATAGTGGCGTAAGATAGGTTCTAAGTTATGGTCCTATCGTATGGACTTGAAATGGCATCATGCGTCCTCAACCTCGCCTACATGACTACATACATATAGATCAAAACACCATCAAGCATGGTATCTTGCTCCTATAGCCCCTGGCTAGCAATCTTATCGTGAATTAAGAAATCATACATGTAAAGGTCTTGCGTAAGGCCACAAGCCTTCGAGGTGGATCATAGGTGATTGCAATTAGAGAGAGGCGTTCCCTTCACATCTGGTAAAATCAGCTCAGAGCTAGGCTTGCCACAACCATGCTGAGTATATATTGTAATCATTCTGGTGTAAAAAGCATAACCCATTGCCTTTAACCCCTCATCACACCCCGCTTGTCTATGGATGACGTGTTTTGAATATTGCTTGTTCTCTAGATTTTACTAACTAAAAATCGAGAAAACAAATTGTGTTTGAAGATCTCATATAAGGTCACAAGCTTTCAAGGTGGAAGTGTACGTGATTGAAATTAGAGACAAGCCTTTCCTTCACATCTAGTAAAAACAACCCAAAGCTTTCTTGCCACAAGCAGATTGGATATATCTTGGAATCAATCCGGTTAGAAAAGAAAAACCCATTTCTTTTAACTCCTCGTCATGCTCTGCTTGACTTGTGTTCCAAATATTGCTTGTTGCCTAGATTTTGTTAGTCAAAAACTGATAAAATGAATTGTGTTTGAAGATCTCATATAAGGCCACAAGCCTTCGAGGTGTTAATTTTTTTTAGAGAAAACAGAGAGTGAGAGAGAGAGAGAGAGAGAGATTTTTCATCAAAGCGTGTTAGATTTTTTTACCTGAAAGCGTGTTTGGGATATCGATCGTCGTGGTTCAGAGGTGCACCTCATAAAAATCGGATACTAATCGTAGTGTTTCAGAGGGGTACCTCGCAGAAAACCACAAGGAGGGTTAGAGTCTTGTCAACCTCAATGTTTACGATCATATAAGATGTCAATGTTATTAATTGTTTGTTGTTCCATTTTTATGTTTCGGAGAAAAGAAAACATGCAAGTCTCCTTGCATGGGGGAGTTTGCACAGTCCTCCCCAATTTTTATAATATGAGGGAATGTGCCATTCCCACCACAGCGTGCAATTCTCAGTGCATTCATTAACTGCGTTCTCAGTGTCAAGAATAAAAAAATGATACTGCTTACTCACCGCACAATTGAATGTCTATCATCGATGGACTTCCTTACATCAACAATGTTGGACATCTTTTGCACTTAACCTGCTACAAAAGATGACATCCCAGGGAGGATGTCCTTCAAGAAGTTTTTGTGCTATTGTGAGGACACCATATTTGGTATACATATTGATCAAACCACTGCCAAGCATGACATAGTACTCCCAACAACCCCTGACTAGCAATCACATCATGAATTCTAATACCCATGTGAAAGTATTCCATAAGGCCACAAGCCTTCAAGTTAGGTGCAAGCATAGGTGAATGTATTAGGTTCCGTAAAAACAATCAAGAGATTTCTTGCGACATGCATATTAGCACCCAATATGTTGTAGGTGATGACATTCCAGACAGAATGCCAATCAAGAACTTTTCATCTTTTTATGCTTTCGTGATAGTACCACACATATCAACCAAGCATGACATCCTTCATGAACGGCGCCGTACCAGGTATCTTCTCATTGATTTTGTCGTAACTTCTCATTGATTTTGTCACCCATGTCAATGGCTTGCATAAGGACATTGGCCTTCAAGATGCAAGCATAGATAATGGATTTGGAGAAAAGCCTTCCGTTTGCAGCTGCTTCCTGAGCTACCCTAGCACAATGAGGTTGGGCATATCCAGCAATCAATGCGTTTGAGGTTATGACATTCTGCAGGGAAAGCCCATCAAGACTTTTTTTTCCTTTCATGAGAGAACCACATTTGACATACAAGTAGACCAAAGCATAGCCAAGTACAATATTTTTTCACCACCAATCTGCTATCAACAATCTCAATGTGAGAAACCCTCTCTTTGCATTTGTTTAAAGCAACCTAGGGCCATAAGAGCACTCCAAGAGACTTTGTATGGTGAGCATCCCTCACTTCGCCTCTCGTAAAATAAGTCAACCAAAGCGCCACCAAGCATGTCATTTTGCATATGGAAACATGCCTTCCCTTTGCATCCAATGTGCATCTTTGGCACAATCGTGTTGGGCATATCGCACAAGAGCACCACATTTGGCATACATACCAACAAAGGCGTTGCCAGGCACAACGGTTTTCTGCAGCAACCCATGACCAACAACATCAGAGTGAAATTTTAAGCCCATATCGGCATCTTGCGTACACACACATGGATTCAAGATGCACGCATATGTGATTGCTTCTGGAGAGAGGCCCTCGCTTCGGATCTATTGAAAACAGCCAAGAGATTTCTACCCAGCTCTTGATGCGCTTATCCCGCAATCAATGCACTGGGGCAATAAGCTCCTCAAGCTCATTTTGTGCTTTTTGAAGTGCACCACATTCACGTATCGACCAAGGCATTCCCAAGCACGAAAAGGTTTATAAACAACCCTTGTTGAAGTGTCCCACATTTGTCATACATATTGACCAAGGCAGTGCCAAGCACGCCATCTCTTTTCGAGAGCAATTTGCATAGACTGACATGCCTGCAAGATGCACACGTAGGTGACAACGTCTGGACAAAGGCCTTCGTTTTGCACATGCTGAAAATAGTCCAGAGCTTGCTGGCCCGGCCGTTGTTGGGTATATCATGCAGTTTGTGCGTTCCAGAAGACGATATCCCGCACAGGAGCACCACATTTGGCATACATATCGACCAAGGCATTGCCAAGCATAGCAGTTTTTTGCAACGGCCTCTTACTAACAATATCAGAGTGAATTTTTAAGCCCAAACCACTGTCTTGTGTGCTTTCAAGATGCACGCTTATGTGGTTGCATCTCGAGGGAGGCCTTCTCTTTGCACCTGCTGAAAACAGTCCAGAGCTTGCTAGCTCGGCCGTTGTTGGGCATATCCCTCAATCAGCGCATTCCAAGAGACGACATTCCGGACAGGAAGCTTCTCAAGTAGTTTTCGTGCTTTCTCAAGCCGTATCTGAAGTGCCCCATAGTTGGCGTATATTCCCGCAATCAATGCACTGCAGGAGACGGCATTCGGGAGTAGAAGCTCTGCAAGCACGTTTTGTGCTTTCTGAAGTGCACTACATTCAGCATACGTATCAGCCAACACATTGCCAAGCACTACAACTTTTTGAAAAAGTCCTAGCTAAAGTGTCCCACATTTTGCGTACGTATCAACGAAGGCAGTGCCAAGCACGCCATCTATTTTACAGAGCATCTTGCATCGAGCCACATGCCTGCAAGATGCATACGTAGGTGATAGCATATGGAGAAAGGCCCTCGCTCCGCACCTGTTCAAAACAATGCATAGCTTCCTGGCCCGATTGTTGTCGGCGGGCATATCCTACGATTAGTGCATTCCAAAAGACGACATCCCGCGCACGAGCACCACATTTGGCGTACATATCAACCAAGGCATTGGCAGGCCCAGCAGGTTTCTACCACTAACAATATCAGAATGAAAGTTTAAGCCCATATCGGCATCTTGTGTACACACACATGGCTTCAAGATGCACGCATATGTGATTGCTTCTAGAAAGAGGTGAGGGCTTCGGATCCATTGAAAATAGCCAAGAGATTTCTGGCCCAGCTCCTGATGCGCTTATCCCGCAATCAATGCACTGGGGCGATAAGCTCCTCAAGCTCATTTTGTGCTTTTTGAAGTGTACCACACTCACGTATCGACCAAGGCAATATCAAGCATGACAAGTTTTATAAACAGCCCTTGCTGAAGTGTCCCACATTTGCCATACATATTGACCAAGGCAGTGCCAAGCACACCATCTCTTTTCCAGAGCAATTTGCATAGAGTGACATGCCTGCAAGATGCACACGTAGGTGACAGCGTCTGGACAAAGGCCTTCGCTTTGCACATGCTGAAAACAGTCCAAAGCTTGCTGGCCCAGTCGTTGTTGGGCATATCTTGCAGTCAGTGCGTTCCAGAAGACGATATCCCGCACAGGAGCACCACATCTGGCATACATATCAACCAAGGCATTGCCAAGCATGGTAGTTTTTTGCAACAGCCTCTTACTAACAATATCAGAGTGAACTTTTAAGCCCAAACCACCGTCTTGTGTGCTTTCAAGATACACGCTTATGTGGTTGCATCTAGAGGGAGGCCTTCTCTTTGCACCTGCTGAAAACAGTCCAGAGCTTGCTGGCTCGGCCATTGTTGGGCATATCCCTCAATCAGCGCATTCCAAGAGATGACATTCCGGACAGGAAGCTTCTCAAGTAGTTTTCGTGCTTTCTCAAGCCGTATTTGAAGTGCCCCATAGTTGGCGTATATTCCCGCAATCAATGCACTGCAGGGGACGGAATTCGAGAGTAGAAGCTCTGCAAGCACGTTTTGTGCTTTCTGAAGTGCACTACATTCAGCATACGTATCAGCCAACGCATTGCCAAGCACTACAACTTTTTGAAAAAGTCCTAGCTGAAGTGTCCCACATTTTGCGTATGTATCAATGACGGCGGTGCCGAGCATGCCATCTCTTTTACATAGCATCTTGCATCGAGCCACATGCCTGCAAGATGCATACGTAGGTGATAGCATCTGGAGAAAGGCCCTCGCTTCGCACCTGTTCAAAACAATGCATAGCTTCCTGGCCCGGCTGCTGTCGGGCATATCCTGCGATTAGTGCATTCCAGAAGACGACATCCCGCACAGGAGCACCACATTTGGCGTACATATCAACCAAGGCATTGGCAGGCCCAGCAGGTTTCTGCCACTAACAATATCAAAGCGAAATTTTAAGCCCATATCGGCATCTTGCGTACACACACATGGCTTCAAGATGCACGCTTATGTGATTGTTTCTGGAGAGAGGCCCTCGCTTCGGATCCATTGAAAACAGCCAACAGATTTCTGGCCCAGCTCCTGATGCGCTTATCCCGCAATCAATGCACTGGGGCAATAAGCTCCTCAAGCTCATTTTGTGCTTTCTGAAGTGCACCACATTCACGTATCGACCAAGGCATTCCCAAGCACGACAAGTTTTATAAACAACCCTTGCTGAAGTGTCCCACATTTGCCATACATATTGACCAAGGCACTGCCAAGCACGCCATCTCTTTTCCAAAGCAATTTGCATAGAGTGACATGTCTCCAAGATGGACACGTAGGTGATAGCGTCTGGACAAAGGCCTTCGCTTTGCACATGCTGAAAACAATCCAGAGCTTGCTGGCCTGGCCATTGTTGGGCATATCCTGCAATCAGTGCGTTCCAAAAGACGACATCCCGCACAGGGCACCACATCTGGCATACATATCGACCAAGGCATTGCCAAGCATGGCAATTTTTTGCAACGGCCTCTTACTAACAATATCAAAGTGAACTTTTAAGCCCAAACCAGCCTCTTGTGTGCTTTCAAGATGGACGCTTATGTGGTTGCATCTGGAGGGAGGACTTCTCTTTGCACCTATTGAAAACAATCCAGAGCTTGCTGGCTCCGCCGTTGTTGGGCATATCCCTCAATCAGTGGATTCCAAGAGACGATATTCTGGACAAGAAGCTTCTCAAGTAGTTTTCGTGCTTTCTCAAGCACACCACAAGTGGCATACATATTGACCAAGACAATGCCAGGCATTGTATCTTGTACTTTTTGAACAACCCTTGACTATAGCACTCTCATCATGAATTATCTCATCCAGGGGGAAACTTTCATCCATGTCAACGTCTTGTGGAAGGGTATAGGCCTTCAAGGTGCAAGATGCATCTGGAGACTTGCCTTCGCATCCGGTTGCGTAGAGTCACATGCCTTTAAGATGCATGCATAGGCGATTTCATCTAGAGAGGACTGAAAACACAATAGAGCTTTCTGGTGCATGCGGATATAGGAGGAGTTGCTTGCCCATCAGTTGCGACTACTGCATCGCTCTTTGTGTGGAAAAAAGAATGGTAACGGAGACGAAGGAGCAGAGCGGGCCGGGGACATGGACGTTTCACGTGGAGGTGAGCACGGACTGCGGCTGCGGTGGTGCCGAGTCAGTGCTCCTGCGATGCGAGGGTCTGACGGCGGCCAAGACGAAGGAGCAGAGCGGGCCGGGGACATGGACGTTTCACGTGGAGGTGAGCACGGACTGCGGCTGCAGTGGTGCTGAGTTAGTGCTCCTGCGATGCGAGGGTCTGACGGCGGCCATGGTGGCCGGTGACGATGCACATAAGCTGCGCGTGGAGGAGGAGCGCTATTTTTTTTAGAGCTTCGTGCTCACCAGCTGCGGTGGTGCCGAGTCAGTGCTCCTGCGATGCGAGGGTCTGACGACAGCCAAGACGAAGGAGCAGAGAGGGCCGGGGACATGGACGTTTCACGTGGAGGTGAGCACGGACTGCGGATGCGATGGTGCCGAGTCAGTGCTCTTGCGATGCAAGGGTCTGACGGCGGCCATGTTGGCCGGTGACAATGCACGTAAGCTGCGCGTGGAGGAGGAGCGCTGTTTTTTTTAGAGCTTTTGGATGCCAGGTGGACGAACGTGGAGCTAGAACTGAAAATTTGCCTTCTACGCTAACGAAGGAAAAAAGGAAAATTGAGATTCCCTCCTAGATTCTCTCTCTCTCTCTCTTATGATAAAAAAGTGTGAAGGGGCCGGTTGCTTTTGGTAGAAGTCGTGGCCTCTCTCTCTCTCTGGGCAACTGCTCTGTCTGTCGTGCGAGCGACACTGGGTTCTCTCTCTCTCTCCGTTCATAGGGCTCACCAATAACTTGTTTCTATCAGAGAGAAAAAGAACACACATCGGGAAAAACTCGTTTTTGCAAACATACATTATTCCCTTTTATGAATTTTCCAAAAGGAAATTTTCATATCTTTACCAATTGCACACTATTTTCCCCAAAATCTAGGCAAGATGTTTCCTTTTCTCATCCCTCTCAACCAACATTTCTGAAATTCGAAGCGGCATGATTATAAAATTTTACTAGTTTTCTTCTGGGCAAGCTTGGAATCTAGCCATGACTCAACAACTTTATCTAGTTGAAAATACACTAAAGGTTTTCTACAAACATCGGTTCACCTACGCATACATTTGTAGAATCATTAGTTGGATTGTTTTGTATTTTGTCCACATCATTCTACCCCACAGCACCGATAAGAGAATGGATATCATGACCACACACATAGAATACAGAAAGCAATGAAGCAACAAAGAAATCTAATGTGGAAGGAAGATTCCTTTCACTACATCGAATGTACAAAAGTAGGGCTTGTGACGTAGTTAAATGAAGCTATACCTATATACGAGTGCAAAGCAAATAGAAAGAGAGTGTTTCTACGCTGAGAGCTTGCACTTATGTAAGAGGAGGCTTGGGTAGCTTCCTATCTTTTCGGATATAGAGCTTTCCTTCAAGCCTCATTGTAATGTGCATACCCTTTCAACAAGCAAAAACAGTATGAAACTTTTTCTCTTGCTCATCTCCTCAATCCATGATCTTGCTTTTTGTGTGTATGTGCATGCAATATACACATACATACACACACACAGATGGGAGGGTCTGCTTCCCCCTTCCTTAGTAACATGAGGTGAATTGTTATGGAATTCATATTTTATTATTTATTGCGGTGGAAAAGGCTTGATCGATCTACGCCTATGTGAACAAATATATATATTGTACATTTTATTATTCAAATGCTCTTTTACGAGCTTTGGCCATTTATGACCGGCCGGCCAGTTTGTACTCACTTTGACCATTCAAGAAATCTATAAATTAAATACGTGCAAGAGGGAAATGGTCACTCTTGCACGGACGGAGACTGCACCCAGTGTCTGTGTATTTTCTTCTCCTTCTCCTCTCTTCTCTCTCGCCGTGCCGGCGTAGCACTCCGGTCTAGGAGGTAGCGTTTGCACGTGCTCTTTCGCTCCCTCCCGCTCTCTACCTCTCTCATATCAGATTTGCTATTGCGTATGCGCACACGATTGTGTAGGTATGCAGATTTATTGTTTTATTGTCTATAACGTGTTACTATTTAATGTAATTTGCAGACACATCGCGCCTCCGTCTGTAGCAGTGGTACCAGAGCAAAGGGCTACGCTCTTGGAGACGTGGCATCCATATTAATGGAGACCTAATATATAAAACAAAACCATGATGATGTTTTGCAAAGACATGCGATCACGAAGAGCTAAGTTATTCAAAATTTGATCTATATGCTTCGATTTCTAGCATTAAAGAGATCATCATGTGTTGATTTTCATATTCTTGTGGTACTGTATTGATTTGGATCAATTAGAGACTTATCATAAAAGATTGGACATTATTAAATAGAGATTACTAAGAATTCAAAGAGATTAGGATGTGTGTTTTCATTGGATTTCTCTCCCTTGAAATGGTAGCAGGAGAATCAAGGAAATGGCTAAGAGCATATGGTTAAGTTGAAAGCAAGAAGAAAAACACAAAATGAAGGGGAGTTCACGATGGTGCAAATAGCATTGGTGTGGTAGCAAACAACACAGCACAACATTTTGAACTCAGGACCCAACTATCAGATTGCATGCTACATCGATAGCCAATTCACCGCCAATTCGTGTTGTAGCAAACAACACACACAACAAACACAAGGGCACATCGTCAGCAGAGCTACTACCTACCAACAACCTCCTTGACGTGGCCTAGCCATCCTCAGTAGAACACCCACTCTGAGTTCTCAGATGCTGATTCCCGTGGTATTGAAGAAGATTATCACACGGAGTGTAGAATCATGCAACCCACGGGCGATAGATGTAGCACCTACAACAGTTACACTTTTTTTGGTTTTATTTATTTATACTTTGCATGGTGGCATTGCGTACCTATGGCAATAATCATCGTTTTTTATTTTTAAAAAAACTTTGCATAGCACACTAACGAGGCTCATAACGAGTGCCGAGAAGCCCTACTGCAACCACCCAACCACCATGCACACTCTCAAACGAACGGCCCTTAGCGTTTTGCGATATGCCTGGCGTTTGTTGCTTGTCCCATGCAGCAGTTGCTACCCTTTGCATTTCGACCACCCATCTACCCCTTCTCCCATGCATAGGCATCCATATTTGCCACCCCAAAATTCACCATTGCATTATTTTACTCTTTCTTGACAGCCATCAAATATTCTCTCTCTCCCTCTGCAAATCACTGGCGCACACCAACCTTGACAACTCTCTCTCTTTCGAGTGGCGAACCAAATCTCTCTCTTATTCCCTGACTCCTCCAACTCCATGCAGCGGTTCTCTTTCTCTCTCTCTCTTTGGCCCACTGGTGGTCCCTCACACACACCCCTCTCTCTTTGATCCATGTCGATCAATGTTTCTCTCCCTCTCTGTGATATCGGCCATCCAATATCTTTTTTTTTTTTGCGCATGCTGAAATTATCCATGTTTTTCTCTCTCGACTCTCATCAACCGCCCCCACACACACACACACACACACCTTCGATGTACAGAGCAGCGTTCGCTGTCTCTTTATCTCCCTATATCTCTCTTCTCTCTCCGGTCTTAGTAGACCAACCCTGTTTCTCTCTCTCTCGCTCTCAGTCCTCACCCACCATATTGCAACCCCACCTAGTGGGTGGGAAGACCTTGAGCGTGCCTCGCCCATGCTCCAACACCTTGAGCTACGCAACAACTTCGACTCGTTCTACGGAGTGAAGCAGCTGATCATGGCGTGCATGGCAACCTAGTGGCGAGATAAGCGGGTGTTGTAGATGGTAAGCAACAATCGATAGTGGCATTGTCAAGAGGCAAGAAGCCAGCAGACACCTCCAACCAGCAAAACGCCTTGCACCTCTCTTCTCTCTCCCCCCTCCCAGTACGCCTACTTACAGAGGCGGGTATTGATGATGCTGACAACGATTTTTTTTTTTTTTTTTTTTACTTTACTTCATTTTCATTTGTACCCAAACATTGGATTAGATTATTAGATTCACATGGATTGTATCAATTTGGCCTCATCTTTAATTTTGGCCTTTTGAAGACGTTTAATACAACAATTCATTTCATTTCTCTCTTCCCCCTCCCACTAGAGTTCCTTATCGCGACGGACATTGAGGAAGCTCTTCAGCAACCATTGCAATACTTTCTAATATAAACGCCTGCCGCCAGGCATCCAAGAAAATCGATGACGATGCTGAGAATTTTAGATTGATGCTTTTAGGGTTTTAATTTTAGTCTTTCACTTTACTTCATTTTATTTTAGTACCCAAACATTGGTTTAGATTCACACTGATTGCATCAGTTTTGACTCAAAATATAATTTTGGCCTTTCAAGCCGTTTAATGTAACATTTTATTTCATTTCTCTCTCTTCCCCCTAGTCTGTTGCATTTGACACCTCCACAACAGTGCCCCCCCCCCGCCCAAGACTACTTATAGAAGCGGACATCCACAACACTCTTCCATGACTAATGCAATACTTTGTGCGACGACGCCCAAGGCCAGGCATCCACGGGACTTGACAACGACGACAATGATTTTAGTCTATTTTTGTACCCAGACATTGTATTAGATCCACAAGGATTCTCTCACTTTGTTTGCGTAAGTAATTTTCGCATTTTGAAGACGGTTACTACAAATTGGTATGCTTGTAGTTTGCTATCATGTCCATGCCATATACGTAATCACATCACTCTATAAATACACACATAACCTGTAATTGTTTCACTTCGCAAGCTGCACTATGATGATCTAACTCGTCTTTGTAAATCAAATCCCACTCAGGATTATCACGTTGTAGCACCTAATGTGCTTAGCTCACACAAGTAGAAGCCAACGCATTTCATATGACACCCACTTACAACCAATAAACATATTTATTTTTATGTAGCAACACATAACACGTACTGAACATCCCGTGATAACCACGGTTTAATACAAGTTTACCTTAACCGTCTTGCCATTTTTATTAGAATTCTCATATAGCTATGCGAGCAATTCCCTACTGATAAAACAAGCAACAACATTTTATAATTATCTCTTGTCATAAAATATAATATCTAACTGTACCCAATGATTTTCTCATATTAAATTGATCATTTAATGTGGGAGAATAAACGAGAACAAGAGTTAGAATAAAGACATGTGCTTCTAGACCTATCTCAACACGGGACCAAAAGGAGAGATGGTTACATCTCAATAGGGGTCCAAAAGGAGATGGTCTAATCAAAGAGCAATGTGCAATAAGTGCTTCTAAACATACCTCATAAGGGGACCAAGAGGAGAGATGTTAACATCTCAACAGGGGTCCAAAAGGAGGTAGTCTATCAAAGAGAAATGTGCATCTAATGGGGCTCAAAAGACCTTAGGGTTAGCTTCATTAAAGACCTTCAATGGTTAGTGTTAAAATTCCTTTGACCTTAGGCAAGCTAGGGCTGAGCTTAAGGTGGGAACCCAACCTAAGCTTGAGGTGCTTCTCGTGCTTGATGACTAAGGTGCTTGTCGTGCTTGATGACTAAGGTGCTTGAGGTGCTTGTCATGCTTGATGGCTAAGGTACTTGAGGTGCTTGTCATACTTAATGAGAGGAAGGTGCTTGAGAATCTTCCCATGCATGGGCGATAAGGTGCTTGAGTCAAAAAGAGACCCTACAAACTTAATGAGGAAGGTGGTTGAGAAGCTTCCCATGCATGGGGGGGTAAGGTGCTTGAGTCAAAAAGAGACCCTACAAACTTAATGAGAAGGGTGCTTGAGAAGCTTCCTATGCATGAAAGTCCCAAAGTTACGGGAATCTTTGACTTAACCTTCCACTCACCCAAAGGACACCCCTTTTCTCAAAGGGCACATGAGACACATGTCAAACTCTCCCTATGCTTAACCACATGGTGTGCTTGAATGCTACTGGTTGGGCTAAAGAGGGGTCTAATGAGCTTCTAGTTCCATCCAACAAATATCTAGATATTTTCAAGGTCTCTCTCTCTAAGGGGTAAGTAGGACACTTGTCCAAAGGCTACCCATGTACTTGAATGCATGCTACATGTGATTGGCTAACGTGGAGAGGGGTCCATTGAGCTTGAAACATGTGTAAAAGCTACAACTCACCCCAAGCAAGCAAGGGGGGTGCTGGGGGGATATACACCAAACACACACACACTCATGTTGTGGATTCATTCTCACTTGGTGAAAGTTGAGGAACTCCATCTCCTTCTCCAAGCTTGTGAGAGGTGAGAGCCTACACCAACAATCTTGGCTATGGAATGCAAATCCAACCAAGAGCCATGCTTCAATGCTTAAGCTTGCCATCTTCTCCATCTTCATTACTATGCTATTATGTATGCTAGCAAGAAGAGTGATGATAAGTGAGGAACTATTTCTTTCTCCTATGGAATGTTTCTTCTTCCTCTTCCTTACCCTCATTCCCCGCCAGCTCTCTCCACCTTCGAAGGTGTTTGAGGCCTTGGGACTGAGGCTTGGGATAGTTAATGCTTTCTACAAAGTTTATGTTATGCTTGTGATGCATGAAGCTTTCCATCTTCATTGCATCACCTAGGTCACAAGGAACAGAAAGATTGTATTGTACCAAGTCTCTGTTGATGGGAGAAACTATAATATAAATGCCTATTGGAGGGGGGACCGGCTCCGTATGAATCCGGTCCTCAACTATTGTCATGTTCTCTAAACTCTCTCTTTTGCAAAAGTATTATTCATGCCAAGTTAACTAAGTACCATGTTTATGTTGCTACCATCAATTAAGTTTTTCCGATATGCTCACAAAGTAATCTCACAAAAGTGATTCATCTAATTTCCTAATTTCGCTACTCTTAAAGTTCATAGGCCAGTTCCATTACATTGGTATCAGAGCATTTGGTTTCTCCTTTCCTTCTTAAGAAGAGAAGTCCTTAAGTAGCCTATTAATGGTTGATTTTGTTAATTATATTAGGGTAAATGGGAGTGGGATCTATTATCGGTTTTGTTGAACTCACTGTGTGGGATATGGTGCACACCTCAGGAGCTTTGGTATTAAGAATGGAGTCTTTTTAGACTTGCCTACGGCTTTACCATTGTTGAGCCATAAGAAGTCCGAAAGGAGCTATCCCTCGACAACTTGGCTATGTTAGACTCACTCCACTACTCTCAATAATCAATTCAAGCCGTGGGTGTAGATACTTAAGTGCCTAGTTTCAAAGTCTAAGAGGAGTAGCAACTAAGGTTTTGAATTGCCAAAGCATATACTAAGTAAACACATAAGTTTAATTAACATGGCTGACAATAACCAAGAGAGTAGAATGAACATTGATAACTTTGATTTTGCACATGAAGGTGCCAATGATGATGCCACCATGTTTGTTAATTATCTTGTCACTAGGTTGCAACAAGCTATGGGCAACCCCGCTTTGCAAGCCGAAGTTACTCAACAACTTTGTTCTTATGGGATTTCCTTTTCTCTCCAAGAGGAGAGAGAGCTTAGGAGGCCTCTTGATGAGACCCCCAAAAGAAGACTCTCTCCCATACGAGAGGAGGAATCCAAAGATCAAGAAAGTAATGAATCCCTAAATTCCTCCGAAGATATGGCTCCACGAAGAAGGCGGACTAAAAGATCGCCAACTCCTCCCAAGAGGAAACGATTAACCCATAGTCCTTCTCCTCGTCACTCCAAAAGGGAAGAGAGGAAACAAAGGAAGAAAAGGGCAAGAAAGAGGTCACCCTCTTCGCCTTCTTCTTCACCTTCCTCCTCTACTGATGAAATCTATGGCTATTCTCCTAGAGAATACAAGAGGGAGGACATTGCAAAGCTAACTCTGCATGGCGAAGGTCACAAAAGCTCAAGAAGTTTAAAGAGGAAGGAAAGAGTATCTCTTTTCTCACCTGTGATGGCACCTTTGGTGCTACCGACAAAGTATTGGCATTCATCCAACAATTTGATGCGGCTTTTGGAGACGAGGGCTTCATGAAGTCCTCCAAGCGATGCCATGTAGCTATGCACCTCCAAAAATCAACTCGTCAATGGTGGGCTAGCCTTCGTGGCAACGGTGAAGCCCCAAAGACATGGAAAACTCTACAAGTTTCCATCATGAAGCAATTCCTTGCAAGCGATGCAAAGGACAAAGTGCCCACGGAATGGCAGAGTTTGAGGCTTCTCTCACATGAGTCTATCCACAAATATGTGGACAAGTTTTGGGATTTACATCTCAAGGCTACTGTCTTTCAAAAAATAAAATTTGTCGAGCAAAAGCAACAATTATGTGTGGGATTACCTGAAAGAAATGGCCGAGTATGTCAAATCCCAATGGCCTAGTTCTATCATCGAAGTAATCTACCACACCATGGTTGCTTCGCGCATCAATTTCTAACAAGGGGCTAGACGGAATGTGAAGCCCATGGAAAATAATGATAAAAGTGATGCCAAGGGGCCAATAAAACCAATGCCCAAAATTCTTACCAAGGCTATTCCAACAACAACAACAATCGGTCCAAGGAGAAGGGAGTTTACAAAGGTAAATATAAACTCTCTCCTAAAGAGCTAGAAGCTTTTCGTAAGGACCACAAATGTTTTTAAGTGTGGAGGGCAAGGCCATGGTTATCGTTCTTGCACCAAGAGAATTGTCTGCAATGAGACTCCTAGAGCCTATATGTTGAAGCTCCAAAAGAGGATGCTCATTGCCAAGGATTTCTCCTTTCCTATGCTTGGGGAAAGATGCAAGAGCATGATGCCTTTATTTTGTTTGACCCTGGTTGACCCTGGTTCAACTCACGCATACAATAAGAAATTCATGTTTGAATCCCATACTTCTCCTTATGCGGGGCAAAGAGGGATTCCATAGTCTACTCTTCAAGGAGTAGAAATGTATTTCTGTTGGTCTACCATGAAAAGTAAACATACAAGAGTATGTTTCAAAATGCGTGGTATACCAAAAGTTGAAATTTGATCGAGGGAAGCAACTTGGATTGTTTCAATCGACAGGCTTAACAAGAAAACACGCTCTATGGCTGTCAAAAAGACTATTAAGACACATCAAATGGCAACCCTCTTCAGATCTAAAATTTTCAAGCATCATGGCTTTCCAACACCCATAGTGTCGGACAAAGATCCTAGAATGACCAGTAATTTCTAGAAGGGTCTTTTTGAGAATCTAGGAGGTAGATTAAATTTACTTTTGGCCTATCATCCACAAACGGATGACCAAAATTAAATAACTAATCTAATGATTCTTGATCTACTAAAAGCCTATGTCATGGAAGTAGATCAATATTCTCAATGATAGAAGTACCTACCTCTTATAGAGTATGCGTACAATGATATTGTACATACTTCTGTGGGGAAAGGACCTTTTGAGGTTAAAGAAGGAAGATCCCTTACGACTTAAAGTACATGGGAAGATCTTCGCTACTGATGAATATAGCCGAGACCTACAAGAATCTTTCACAAAGATTAAAGGGGTTATATCTATCTCACAGGAAAGGCAAAAGGGATGTTGCTAATAAGCACAAAAGAGTCTTGGCCTTTAAGAAAAATTATTGGGTCTTGCTAAAGTTTCTCAAGGCTCATCTGAGGCATACTACAAGCAAGAGTCCTACGGACCACCAAGAGTATGATACTAAACTAGCAAAAAGATACTATGGTCCTTAAAATTCTTAAGCCAGTCAATGAGATGGCTTATCAATTGAGGTTGCCCAACCATTGGCTCATGCATAATTTTTTCCATGAGAACCTACATAAGCCTTACAAAGGAGCACCATCACAAGAAGCAATACTTGCAGACCCTCCAAAATTCGAAGATCAAGAAGAAGTACTTCAATCTGAGTCCATCGTATGACATGAAAACAAGGTATTAAGAAACGGTAAGATTATTTGATGATATCTTATTAAGTTTAAGAATTATTCTTTTAAAGATGCTAGATGGATGCAAGGAACCTATCTTAAGGATAATATGAACTTTATCAATGCTTACAATGCCGCACTAGAGTAAGCATATGAAAATGCATTTCAAATGAAGAATGTCTTTGACTTATAAGACTAGTTCTCTTTTTATTGTGCACAAATTTAAATAGTATGCATGCTTAGGATCATGTTTGTTGTGACGACGTCTCACAAACACCAAGTAGAACTTGTCACTCTACTTTGGAAGTATGATATGGACTAAAGAGCAGACATGCTTGCGGCAGCTACGTCTCCCAAGCACCAAATGGATTAGTCATCCATCTTGGAATGATGTCGAAGGGCAAAAAGGGATTCTCTACCCGCTAAGTAACATGGACTAATGACTAGGCTTTATCTTCTCTACCTCATAGTCGAGGACGACTATGATTTCAAGAGAGACGTAATGTCATAAAATATAATATCTAACTTTACCAAATTATTTTCTCATATTAAACTGATCATTTAATGTGGGAGAATAAATGGGAACAAGAGTTAGAATAGAGACGTGTGCTTCTAGACCTATCTCAACATGGGACCAAAAGGAGAGATGGTTACATCTCAATAGGGGTCCAAAAGGAGATGGTCTATCAAAGAGCAATGTGCAATAAGTGCTTCTAGACTTACCTCAACAGGGGACCAAGAAGAGAGATGTTTACATCTCAATAGGGGTCCAGAAGGAGGTAGTCTATCAAAGAGCAATGTGCATCTAATGGAGTTTAAAGACCTTAGGGTTAGCTTCATTAAAAACCTCCAATGGTTAGTGTTAAAAGTAATTTGACCTTAGGCAAGCTAGGGCTGACCTTGAGGTGGGAACCCAACCTAAGCTTGAGGTGCTTGTCGTGCTTGATGACTAAGGTGCTTGAGGTGCTTGTCATGCTTGATAGCTAAGGTACTTGAGGTGCTTGTCATACTTAATGAGAGGAAGGTGCTTGAGAAGCTTCCCATGCATGGGCGATAAGGTGCTTGAGTCAAAAAGAGACCCTACCAACTTAATGAGGAAGGTGGTTGAGAAGCTTCCCATGCATGGGGGGGGGGGGGGGGGGGGGGGGGGGGGGGTAAGGTGCTTGAGTCAAAAAGAGACCCTACAAACTTCATGAGGATGGTGCTTGAGAAGCTTCCTATGCATGAAAGTCTCAAAGTTAGGGGAATCTTTGACTTAACCTTCCACTCATCCAAAGGGCACCCCTTTTCTCAAAGGGCACCCCTTTTCTCAAAGGGCACATGGGACACATGTCAGACTCTCCCTATGCTTAACCACATGGTGTGTTTGAATGCTATTGGTTGGGCTAAAGAGGGGTCCAATGAGCTTCTAGTTCCATCCAACAAATATCTAGATATTTTCAAGGTCTCTCTCTCTAAGGGGTAAGGAGGACACTTGTCCAAAGACTACCCATGTACTTGAATGCATGTTGCGTGTGATTGGCTAAGGGGGAGAGGGGTCCAATGAGCTTGAAACATGTGTAAAAACTATAACTCGCCCCATGCAAGAAAGGGGGGTGTTGAGCGGATATACACCACACACACACACACACACACACACACACACACACACACACACACACACACTCGTTTTGTGGATTCATTCTCACTTGGTAAAAGTTGAGAAACTCCACCTCCTTCTCCAAGCTTGTGAGAAGTGAGAGCCTACACCAACACTCTTGGGTATGGAATGAAAATCCAACCAAGAGCCATGCTTCAATGCTTAAGGTTGCCATCTTCTCCCATCTTCAATTACTATTCTATTAATGTATGCTAGCAAGAAGAGTGATGATAAGTGAGGAACTATTTCTTTCTCCTATGGAATGTTTCTTCTTCCTCTTCCCTACCCTCATTCCCCGCTAGCTCTCTCCACCTTCGAAGGTGTTTTGAGGCCTTGGGACTGAGGCTTGGGATAGTTAATGCTTTCTACAAAGTTTATGTTATTCTTGTGATGCATGAAGCTTTACATATTCATTGCATCACCTAGGTCACAAGGAACAAAAAGATCGTATTGTACCAAGTCTCTCTTGATGGGAGAAACTATAATACAAATGCCTATTGGAGGGGGACCGGCTCCATATGAATCCGGTCCTCAACTATTGTCATGTTCTCTAAACTCTCTCTCTTTGCAGAAGTATTGTTCATGCCAAGTTAACTAAGTACCATGTTTATGCTGCTATCATCAATTAAGCTCACCCGCTATGCTAACAAAGTAATCTCACAAAAGTGCTTCATCTAATTTCCTAATTCTGCTACTCTCAAAGTTCATAGGCCATTTCCATTACATCTCTTTTCAGTAATGTCCTTTAATGGACTTTGCACTTTGTACTTGTCTTCCATGTTATAATATTGAAGATATTACGATATGCATAAACTGCTAGAAGCCTATAAACTACACTTAAAAACCGCTTTCAAGTAGTTTTTTTGACTGTTGTTAATCACTTTCTAGGGGTTGGATTTTGAAAATCTTCTGAAGGTGCTCCCAAACACTTTGAAGTGCCTTCAAAAGACTACAAATGGTTTGAATCACTCTTAGGTGATATTGACCATTGTCAGACTGTTACAACCCTTGATAGTGGTTTTAGCGACCTCAAATACCACCTCAAAGAGTTTTGGTGGTGTTGGAATCACTTTAAAGAAAAATGAGGAGGCTCTTTCAGGTGGCTAGAAATTAGCCAATGCTTATAGCTCCTTTTAATTTTAACTACCAACTTCAAGTAGTTTGGTGACCACTTTTAACAACCTTCAAGTGGAACTTGAAATTTTACAAAGTGCTTATATAGGTTCTCACCATTATCAAGTAGTTTGATGACCACTTTCAACCATCTTTAGGTGGTTGAAAATTTGCCAAGTGCTTACATAGGTTCTCACCACTTTCAAGTAGTTTGATGACCGCTTTCAACCCTCTTTAGGTGGTTGAAAGTTTGCCAAGTGCTTTTAGCTCCTTCTAACTAGCACTTGCTTAGCACTTCTAAGCACGTTTTAGCACCATGGAGCACTATGAAGGACTTCTAAAAAGTTGCTAACCACTTGCTAAGCAGTTTCCAATGACCTTGCAAGCACTTTTTGTAGCTCTTTCTAAGCACGTTGAAGTAATTCCTTAGCACCATTGATAAATGTAAAGCACTTCTTAGTAGTTTCTACACGGCTTTCTGTACCTTTGCTAAGCACTTTCTACTCCCCCATAGCACTTTGAGGCTATTTCTAAGCACTTTCTTAGCACCATTGAGCACTATGAAGGACTTCTAAGTAGATGCTAGCCACTTGCTAAGCAGTTTCCAATGACCTTCTAAGCACTTTGAAGCTCTTTCTATGCACTTCTAAGCACCATTGAGCACTATAAAGCTCTTCTAAGCATTTACTTACCATTTGCTAAGTAGTTTCTAACCACTTGCTAGGCAGTTTCCAATGACCCATGTAAGCACTTTGAAGCTCTTTCTATGCACTTCTAAGCACTTTCTAAGCACCATTGAGCACTCTAAGGAGGTGCTTCACTGTGAAGCACATCTAAGGTGTTACATCACCTTTTGGCACTTTTAAGCTATGTCTAGGGTAAAGGGGCCAATAAGGAACCACCCCCCAAAAGGAAGATGGCTCCACCCCCAAAAGAGAGACAAAAAAAGGAATATGCTTGGAATCTTGCTTAGGTGTCCACATCTGATTTGCTAAAAAGTGTACTACTATTGGAGCTTGAGTGTCTCTGTTTTCTAAAAAGCCCTCAGAATTACGCTTTTTCAAATAGAGTGCTGAGGCAAAATCAAAAAAATATCAATCTTGATATCATCTAATGCGTCTTTTCATGAGGAATTGAATGCACTCTTCAAATTTCAAATCTGGCCGGATATGAAAAATCCCCCCAAAAATACTATTTTTTTCTTACATGGCCTTATATTGGCCCCTTTACCCTAAGCACCTTTGGGCATTTTTAAAGCTCCATTGAGCAGTATGAGGCACTTCTCATTACTGTCTAAGCACCTCATAAGCACTATTAAGTTGTCTCTAAGCACTTTCTATGCACCTTATTTAGCATGATAACCACTTATGCATAGTTCAAGTAGTTTCTCAGTAATTTCAGAGCAGTACAAGCACTTATCTTGCACTTTGAGCAATAAGCTCACTTGCAAGGAGTCCAACTCTTCTTTAATCTGGGCCAAATCCTTGTTGGTACTTGCTCTGGACAACATTTTGGTGATGGATTTGACCTTTGCCTCCTTGCAGTCAACCTCTCTTCGATTGGACTCGGTGAGCTCTTGAGCATCTCTAGCTCCTTGTTTAGTTGCTCCAACTCAGTGTAGAAGCCACTGTAAGCAGAGAACAACCCTTCATTTTTGAGCCACAGGTCCCTCTTCTCATGCATTATCACTTTCACCCCATCCAACTCCTTTTGCAAGTCATCCTCCTTGGCATTGATTCCTTTGTTGTGTCCATGAATGTACATCGACTTCTCTACTGCCTTGCGTGCTTGTTGCTTGCTTGCCGACATTGTCGGTATTGATGATAAGGCACCATCAGAGACAAATGGTTCTCTACATATGAATTCATAATTAGCACGAAACTTGTTGATCTTCCTCTCTAACCCCCCTTTCCGCATCTTGCAAGTTTCAAGGACGGCTCCACCGAACCTTGCCCATGCAATCCAATGTGTCATCAAATCAGTCAATGCTGCTTGACACCTCTCATACACAAATCCCCGTACAAATTTTACTAGTTGCTCACCATTGGATGGGGCCACCTGATATACCTTCTGGTACAAAAGCATGCACTCATTGACAAACTCATCCCTCACATGGTGAAGAAATAGCTTGTTTTTCTTGTGCAAGCACTTGAAAACACTTAGCCACTCCTCCTCAGGGATATCTTCTTCTTTGAGCTCTTTAGGTAGCCTTCCATCTAGACTGAGGCCGTGCTCCTCATGTAGTTCGTCGGTCGAGTAGTAGAATTTGGATAGGCACGGGTACTCAAACATTGCAAGCACCAAAAAATAGAGCTTGTTGAAAGACCAGCTTTGCAGCCCTTGCAACAATGGAAAACACAATACAAAATAGACACATGCATACCTTTTGATGACTTTTTTGACACCTTTGAGTTGGATGCAAAATACTCGATGAGACTGCTAGGAACTCCCTTTACCTCCAGTTTTGATGGACTACGCAAGGGTTTGCTTCGCTTTGCTAGATCATTAGGTGGAGGGGTATGATCTTCAAATGCAGGTTCTTACATCGTGTTCTTCAAGTTTCTATGGCTTCGTAAACCACGGGTAGGTGACTTCATAGTACGACCTGTGCAAAGAAGGAAGAGAAGGGCAAATGCCTATAGAGTAGCTCGAGTACATACAAGGTGGGAATGCAAAAACAAGACATGCAAAACACAACATGCAATCTGAATGAGCCACATGTAGAGCATCTCAAATAGAGATCAAGGTTTACCTTTTAAGTGTAGCAGAGCTCCTCGAGGAAGAAAGCAATCCTAGGATGAAGAAAGTCTAAAGCAGAGCTGCTCGTCAAGCACACTCACACGGGAATTTTTGAGTGGGAATAGGAATGCAAAAAAAGGACATATGAGAAGGATAGCACGTCCTATTATTACGTACAATAAGTGACCCACCCCTCCCATACAATGAGTGGTTTACAATTTAGTATTCAAACTAGTGGACCATTAACCTTTTAAAATTACCTTTTTAGTGAATCACATTTCTCCTTCCAAAATAGTCTCTAGAGGTACCCCCTAAAAGTGGAATAGTGGTACCATCAATATGTGCTTTCACCCTGGTAGAGGCCATTCTTTTATTACCTCCAACTTTCCAGGGTCCATTCGGATCCCTGCTTGAGAGATAATATGACCTAAATATTGAATCTCTTTTAAGAAAAAATCAATTTTCTTTTTATTAATAGATTATTGTCTCTCAAAACCTAAAACATTACATGAAGATGTTGCTTATGTTCCTCAATAGTCTTTGAGTAGATGATAATGTCATCAAAGAACACTCCTGTGAAACTTTGATGAGGTCTAAAGAGCCTTTCCATCATGATTAAAGGTAGCTGGTGCATTGGTAAGTCTAAAAGGGAGTACCAAGAATTCATATAGGCCAAAAGTTGTTCGAAATGACATCTTATGAATATCTTTAGGCACTATCCTTTTCTAGTGATATAGCGACTTTTGAGATCTATGTTACTAAAGTAGGTAGACCCTTGTAGCTTATCAAATATATCTTCTATCCTAAAAATAGGAAATCTATTCTTTATGGTTATCCGACTAAGCATCCGTTAGTCCATAGACATTCTATAAGTATCATCTTTCTTTTGTACTAATAGAACGGGTGAACAAAATGGAGATGAACTAGGCTTGACCATTCCTTTTTCCACAAGCTTGGTCACTTGCCTCATATTCTCCTCTTGGTGAGCCAATGAGACTCGATAAGGAGGCTTATTAGGAGGTGAACTACCATGTAGAAGCTCAATGGAATGATAATCTTGTCCCCCTTTGGGAGGTAGCTCCCTGGGAATGTCATCCATAAACATTCTCTTGATTATGTTGGTCCATGACTAAATTTTCTTATATGTGTATGCTAACTATTTCCTTGGTACTTCCACAACTTTGGCTACCACTCCTCTTCTCCCTTGAGAATTAGCACTTGAGTAGTTACACTTGTGGTTTAGAATATTGTTCACTGCAAAGAGTAGTGGAGTGGGTTGAACATTGTCAGGTTGACACCGGTTCTTATTGGGCAACTAGTAGCTCAATAATCGTCAAGTTGTAGGCAAGTCTTGAAAGACTCCATCATTAAGAACATAGATCCCAATCGTGTCCCTCATACCCTATAAATAGGCATACCAACCAAGTTAATAAATGGAAATTCCACTTACCCTATTGCAATGAGCAACTCCAACCTTTCATAGATTACTCAAGGACCTCTCTTCTTAGTCAAGAAAAGAAAAACCTCAACTCTGATACCAATGTCAGTGAATCTAATACATATTTTAAGATTCATTGGAAATCAACTATGAAAGGATAGATTTTTGAGAGAGAGAGAGAGAGAGAGAGAGAGAGAGAGAGAGAGAGAGAGAGAGAGAGAGAGCAAGGAGAACATAGGTTGTGTCTTCATGAGGGATAACAAGCGGGCAATCACACTAACTTTCTCTGCTCCAACCCACCTTCAATTCAACCCGACATACTGCCCAATCATCAAGAGGAGAAGGTGGGCTGATTTTAAGCAATTGCTTGTCTCTCACCCCACATGAATAAATTACCCAGTTTTCCTTGAACCTAGAGAGGCACGTTCTCTTTCTCTTACTTGAGGAAGGCCATCAAACAAATGATCAACCTAGTTCAAGGGAAGCTAGATATAACATGCAAGATGATGCTAAAGATATGCTACATGCTCTCCGCATGCATCAACACTTTCAGAAATACAAAGGAAACCAAATACAAATGGACTTCATTCTTGGAGGGCTACAAAGAATTAATATACAACTTGATTTATACCCCCAAGATGAGGTTAATTTATGGCCTATTCTCTAGAATCATATTCTTGCCCAACCACTCATGCAAACCTTTGAGGAGGCCTACTTTGAGATGGACTATACAATGCTCATGCCCATTTGCAAAGATCTTAGACTCAGGTTTGTGGCATACACCCTCCATGACGAGAAAACCCCTTAACTAGGATCTACAAGCCACAAGAAGAAGAACAAGTACAACAAATGATACTGGCATTCCAGCAGCTTGTCAATGAACAAAAGCAAAGAAAGCCCCTACTCAAAGATTGAAGTCTTGTCAGGGATGACAAGAAGCCGAGAGGGGGGAGGATTGAAGCAAGGAACCATATCACGCCAATTCGGACAAGCCTATTTGACACACCTATGACCATTTGAGTGTTAGTTAGACCGCATGGGAGACTTAGGCATTTTCCACTTAGTTGCTTCCTTGCTTGAGAATGACACCTCTCTCCTCAGTGCATTGCCGTTGGGGTGTTGCATTTGATGTTTCCATGCACTAATCCAATCGGCTACGTCCTTGGATTGACATATTTATGTTGATTTGCGTTCTTGCTAGGCTGCATTGTCCGATCGCGACGGTCCGCCAACAATTAGTGCTAACAAAAAGAGAGACAAAATTATTTATAAACAAAGATAATCCAAAACATCTTTGCCAAAGGTCCAATACCTACCCAACTGTCAGCTTCAATACATTGCAAAAAATGCGTCACAAAATTATCCAATTATGGTGCTTTACTCTAAGTTTGGATATGTGTGTTCACGGCTAAGAGAATTATAGACATCTACTTTGCCTAACATAGGCTGATGTATGAACATGTTTTCATTTTGGCTCAATCCAAGCCCTCTCAATAAAATGAAGTACAAGTGCTTGCAAGTCAAATAAGATTTTTTCTTGGCCTCCTTGTTAGTGAAATTGGGGTATGTGCAGTAGGGTTCATCCTTGATGTGCACCTCATACACCCCCACATGTTTGTCTCCAGTGTGAGACTCAGCCTTGAAGACTTTGTACTTTGTCTACGATGCATTTCTCTTAGCCTTTAAACAAAGAGGCAAACCAATGCCTCCTCTGAAATGCAAGTACAAAATTTGACTCTTATGCCAATTCTTAGTATTGAACCGTTGTTACTTGCTTTTGTTGAAGCGAAAGAAGAATCACCTCCACCCCTAGGAGGAGTCTGCATTGTGGTTGCACTCATTGGTTCTTTTCCAACTATCTCCAATTGAAATCCTCCCTCAAGCAATATCTCAACTTCTTCATCAGTGAGATTTGTTCCTAGATCAACTGGCCAAATTGTTGGAGGAGGAGCTAGACTTGGATCTATGTTATGATCCATTACATAACAATGAATAACATGTTTAGGACATAACCAAAACCGTTGCCTGAGTAGCCCATTTGGATGTTTTCTATACCCCTCAAAGTATGTTGTAGGAGTCCCTTTACTACACGCCACTATATTTTGTCCTCTTCTTTTACCACCACTGGGGTGCCGCTACATGTTACACTACTGCCAAGAGGGGTTACTCTGATTGCCCACATAGCTTCGTTGACCTTTTGTTCCAAAACACAGAACTTTGTCTTCTCTTTGAAATTCTCACTCCCATCTGCTACCCCTAAATCATCTATGAAAATGATATTTCTAGGCCCTCCATGTGATGTGCGGTCACGTGTTCTTGCATTGTACTCTTGCCTATGTGTTGGTTCATTTTCAACATCAATCACAATCGATTGCCCTCACTTTTGCCGGACGGTTTCTTTGTCTCCTTCAACTGGGGTGTATACGTGGGTGTTCCAAATGTCGCCTCATTTACTACTCTTATCACTTGTGCTAGACTGGAGAAAACTCTCTCCTTGAGTCTCTGTAATGAAGGAACCTTTCCAATATATTTACCTTGAGAGTAAGAAACTGCCATCGTGCTTTGTAGTATTGCATTCACCATATCTGAAGTACATGCGTCATACAATGAGTTTTTTTTTTTGAATCCCTCGCCTGCAAGCCAGCTCCCCTGCTTACTCTCAGTCAAGTTGGTTCTTGGAGTGTTTGCCCCATCAGTACTTCTCTCTAATGCTGTCATGATGCTCCCCCAATGTGCAATACACACCTCCCACCAACTCAACCAAGAGTCCATTGTGGTGATGTTTCTGTCCATGCAATTTCCATTGTGTCACCATTGTCGAAGGAGATGAGACTCTATTGCAGCTACCTCTCTAGAGGGGACAAAACGCCACTATTCCCACATGTATCTATGAGTTTTTTGAGATTAAGAAACAATGTACTTTTTTGTGTGCGCTACCATGCTTTGCTTCCAATGAAAAAGGCAATATCGCTCTCAATGCTATAGAACATTGTCTTTTCCACCATTGAACACGATGTGAACTACATTCTAGCTGGCTTGAGATTCGTTGGCCATGAATCCATGGAAATCCACTCTCTCACATCTATCCCCTCCATAACTTTATTTAAGCACAGCCAGAAAAGAATTTGTGCTTCCATGTCTTCCTCTTTCATTTCACAGGTTGTAATAGTGAGGAGATCTTGCACTATAACGTAAGGCATTCATATTAGTATATATATTGTTAGTAATATCTTAAGATATGCCAAACTTGATAAATATTCTTAGAATAACCAACCTTGGATTGTAAACATGGCATGCCATGGTCACCCAATCCGCCACTCGGTGAGTGTGATCAAATTGCACCCATGTGTCGAAGATCTCTAGTTCCACTTTATTGCATTCAATTAACCAAATCCATTCCAGATGCCAACCGTAGACATCTTGAACACAAAGCACCGCTCCTTGCTTGGGAAACCTGCTTTTATGAACAAAAATCATATGTGCAATCCCTTTTTAGCCACAACAAAGAGTCTACATCAAATCTCTCCTTTGTTGGCCCATTTCTTGTTGCTGCCACATACATAATTTAGTTATTTTGATATAATATGCACAAACAAGAGAAACAAGTAATCATCCTCACCAATTGTCCTCCACTAAGGGGACCATTGCTTCAACAACATTTAGAAATTCTTGCTCGCCAAGTACATGGTTAGAGCCCCCCTCTTGCATCAAATTTTTTGTCACAATTTCCTTTGCCACACACATTTGTATCTTTCATGCACCTGCATGTCTATCTACACCGAGTACCCATGCAACCATTTCTTTGGTTTTATCAGTGAGTCCCTTGAACGTACCATCCCTCATGTCATGCCGATGAGTTTCTTGATGTACCATCAATCTTCTCACGCTTTCATTCCTTGGGTGGCGTGTGACATAATAAATGAAACAATCACATGTACACAAACAATGGGTGGCTTTCCACTAAGGTTGCCTCCAAGTCCATCACAAAACTCATCCATACAAGGTAATTTTAGCATACTACCATTGAAATGTGTCGTGTTTGACTTCCCAAAATTAACCAATTTGGGACAACTTTCATTGAGATGCTTTAGGGTACCTACACAATGACTTTTGTGACACACTCTAGGAAATGTGATGTTCGAGGTTTGCAGTTTGGTCCAGTGGTGTGGGTCATACTTATGTTCCTTTTAGCATCCATTGGATGAACCTTTCCTAAGGTCGATCGAAACTCAAACACCGTGTACCATTGTACACCATTGAAATTTTTGACACTTGTTTGGTCCACCATCTTGGAAAGAAGCTTCAAACAGGGTGTTGAGCTTTGTCATTGAGTTAAAAGAGGACAAAATACTATTTTTTCTCCTTACCTCGGGAGAGTTTTGCAATGCTTTCTCTTCATAGAGTTGTTCCTTGCTTGGGCTAGTAAGGTCTATGTAGGGAATGTCACCAAAAGAGTAGCCATGCCACTCAAATTTGAGACTATGTAATCTTCGACTAGCACCACTAACTTTGTAGAGAGAGATTCGTCCACAACATAAAACTCCTCTCCTAAGTGATTGCTTGTTTTCTCTAGTGGCATTGTCAACCCTTCACTCCCAACCATGACAATGGCATGTAGAGCACTAAATGTTTGCGATGCAACATGCTATTGCAGATATCTAACCCCAAAAATATATATTCCCATTGGTAAAGAAAAAAGCTCTTTTGAAAGAAGGGAAGACTACAGTGCACGACATGATAGCAGAGTTGAAAAAAAAAGCAATAGAGTGAAAAATGAGAGTGGAAGTGCCTAATTGTGTTTAGAAGAGTTTAAGAGTATTTTATATTAATCGAAATAGTTACTAGCACTATTTTATACTTTTTTGAAATCCAAATTAAATTAATTTCTTGAAAATTGTATACCCTCTCCTCCTCTCAACACCCACATCCTCCCCTCTCTCTCTCTCTCTCTCTCTCTCTCTCTCTCTCTCTCTCTATCTATCTCTCTCTCCACTCTCACTTTCTCTCTGCTTTCCTCTCTTTCTCTCTCTCTTTCCTCTTTCTCCCCCCCCACCAAGCCCTCTCTCTCTCTCTCTCTCTCTCTCTCTCTCTCTCTATCTCTCCACTCTCACTTTCTCTCTGCTTTCCTCTCTTTCTCTCTCTCTTTCCTCTTTCTCCTCCCCCACCAAGCCCTCTCTCTCTCTCTCTCTCTCTCTCTCTCTCTCTCTCTCTCTGCAAGGAGCTTAATCACGTCAATTTGAACAGGCCTACAAAACCTTCTTCCCTTACTCATTTATTTTTGTTTTAAGCCAACGTTGTAAATCATGAACTTTAAAGAGTCTGATTATTTCCAAATCATTTTGTACTTAATGAAGAGGCTAGACCATTTGAGTGTTAGTTAGACTGTACGGGAGACTTAGGAATTTTCCACTTATTTGCTTCCTTGCTTGAGATTGACACCTCTCTCCTCAGTGCATTGCCATTGGGACATTGCATTCACCATTTCCATGCAATAGTCGGGTCGACTACATCCTCAGATTGACATATTTATGTTGGTTTGAGTTCTGGTTAGGCTACATCGTCCAATCGTGGCAGTCCACCAACATTAATCTTGGTGTAATCTAAATTAGGTGTATACTTCTCCTTCTGTGTGTAAGTATGTGTGTGTGTGTGTGTGTGTGTGTGTGTGAGAGAGAGAGAGAGAGAGAGAGAGATTGTGCGATAGGGTATGAGGCTATTGAGGTGTCAAATCAGTAAAAAAGTAATGAATAATAAACTAATAATCTCCCAAATGCTATAAAATTGTCAATGCCTTCAGTTATCTTGAGTAACCATTCAATAGCTATCCTATAGAGCTTTGCTATCTCGCTATAATGTCCAACAATCTTGACAATAGCATCAAGTCTACTTGGGATGTCATGGAGGCCATCCCCAATGCAGGGGCAACATATGGAGCCGAATGGCTTAAGGAGGCTCACAAGACCACATTAGAGGTCTATCGTCTTTATCTATGCCTCATGTGCGCTCGTTGCTGACCTTGAATGAGAAGGGGCAATTTGCATTCTCTTGCTAGAAAAGAGTTGGAATCATCACAAATGAGGACGGGGGGAGATTTAAGGCACATCTAGGGTGCGTGGCGAATCATCTATTGCCTATAGAGGGCATCAATCCTACAAACCCTGAGGCTTTCAAAAAATGAATGTGGTCGCACCATATAAACTGTTGCCTTATGTACTGTAAGCAATATAAATGTAATGTTCTCTATCAGTATTGGATGTTCGTCTTTCAAATAGCTTTGTTTTTTATGTCTTTGAAGCACTTTGAAAGTTGGCAGATCATCGCCTCTCTCTCTCTCATCCTAAACCGTGCACACACATCTTCTCTCTCTCACTCTATATTTCTATCCGGATTGCCATGATGTTATGTGTATTTGCCAGCATGCACCGAATTATGCGTTGGTGGATGGAGCCTTCATAAGGGAAAGGTGGTTTTGGATTATCTTAGACTAAAAATCATTCTGTCTCTCCACTTGTTAGCGTTAATCTTTGTGTTTGATGGTTTAGGTGTATACTTGTCCTTGTGTGTGTGTGTGTGTGTGTGTGTGTGTGTGAGAGAGAGAGAGAGAGAGAGAGAGAGAGAGAGAGAGAGAGAGAGAGAGAGAGAGAGGACAAGGCCAACAAAGGATCAGGAGAGAGAAAAAAGGAGCGGATCTTCAATTATGAAGGGTTGAGAGAGGAAAATAATCTTTTTGGAATCTACTCGCCTGATTCCAAAAAAGCGCTTGCCAAAAAATGCTCACCAAAAATATTCCGCTCCATCACGCAACAGAAACACAAGGCTGCTACTAATAAGTATAGACGAGCCTTGAACTTCAAAAAAAATGATTGAGTATTGCTCAAATTTCCAAAAGCACAACTAAGACACACTACGGGCAAGGGAATACAAGGACACCCAACGGGTCACCAAAAATTATGCTAAGGTAGCAAAAGAAAATTATGGCTCATTTCAAATTCTTAAGCCTATCAATGACACATTTTATAAGTTAAGGTTACCAAGTACCTAGCTCATTCATAATGCTTTTCATGTGAGCTTCTTGAAACCTTATAAGGGAAAAACACCCAAAGAACTAGTAATTGAAGAACCACCTCAGTTTGAGGGTCGAAAAGAGATTTTGCAGCTAGAGAGCATCCTACAACATGTAAAAAAGGTTTTACAAAGTGTTAAGACTATCCGACGATATCTTGTCATTTAAGGACTATCCTTTTGAAGATGCACAGTGGATACAAGGCTTCTAGCTAAAGGATAATGTAAACCTTGTAAATATTTATAATGACTCCTATCAAAGGTAAGAATCAAGTATGAACAAGTATATTTTATACATAATTTTGTCTTGTTTTGACTCTAATGCTTCTTTCAAATGTTCATGCATACCATAAATCAAGCTTGCGGCAGCTTAGTCTCTCAAGCTCCTAGTAGACCTTGCCAATCTACTATGAAAGATAATTAGTGCTAAGTAAAGACATGCTAAGTCTTCCAAGCACCAAGGGGAATTAGTTACCACTATGGAAGAATGTTGACGGTAAAAAGGGATCCTCTACTTAAAGCAACATGACTAGCTGTGACTTTATTTTTCCTACCCCATAGTCGAGGATGACTATGATTTCAAGAGAGAGGTAATGTCATGAATATTAATTTCCAACTTTCTAAAAGTATTTTCCAAGTTAAAGTGACCACTTAAATCCAGGGAAAATAAAAAGAGAACAAGTGAAATTGATTAAGCTCTAGTCTTTGTTTACTAAGCTTGGCTAGGCCACATGTCCAAAGTAGCAGACACTTGGTTTGTGTGAACTTAACAAGTGTGTGTGAGTGTGTGTGGTGTCTCTACTTGCCAAAAAGAGCCGAAAGAAGGGGGGAGGGGAGTTCTTCATGCAAGGTCAGCTAGGAAAAGTATAGAATAAGATTGAGTTGCATTATGAGGTGTTCCTGCCTCATTGGTCAAGTTGTATGTATTATAATTGAAGACTAGTTTCACACATGCATGAGCAGATAAGGAGGGGCTCGTTGGATTTTTGGCTCTCTTACTCCTCTCACACACTCTTTCAAGTGCCCAAGCTGGCAAAGCAAGCTCTCTCTCTCTCTCTCTCTCTCTCTCTCTCTCTCTCTCTCTCTCTCTCTCTCTGATGGGAGCTCTAGAGATGGACTCTATGCTCAAGCTCTTGGCTATCAATGCAAAATCAAGCCAATGAAAGTTTCTTCTTCTCCATCTCTACTATTCTATTACTAAGCTATGCTAAGAGCTTGCCCGTGAGCAAGTGTACACACATTATAATTTCTCTTGCTTGAAAAATACTTCTTTTCACCCTCATTTTCCTCTTTCTCCGTGGTCCCTTTCTCCCCACTGGGGTGTTTAGGGTTTGGGAAGGAGGGTTATACCATGGAATCTTGAAGAAAACCATTTATTGATACAAGAGAGGCTCCACAAGAGCACAAACATGTATTATAACAAAGCTCTGGTTTGAGAGGATTATAATAGAAGCCTTTTTGGAGGGGGGATCAACTCCAAGTAAATCCGGTCCTCATCGAGTTTTCAATCTTAATTGTGTATTCTCTTTGAATTATGTGCATGATTCTAGTGTTTTTAATGTGTAATTATGTAAAGAAATAATGCACAACCTATAATCTCTTTGCTATCTTTCTCTCAAGGAAAACTCTCTCCTTTCATAGTTAAATTCCCATGAATCTAAAAGTAAGCATTGGATCCTCTAATAAAATTCGTGAGACATATACTCCCCTCCCTTTATCTCAATGGAGGGTGGCCATAGTACATTTACAGAACATTTTCACCCATAACCAAAAAGTTAAGCGGATACACTGATGCATGCTTTGAGTAATCATCAATGAAAGTCACTAAGTACATGTAATTGCCCAAGGATGGAGTTTGCATAGGCCCACAAACATCACTATACACAAGTTACAAATTGCATGGAGCCCTTATTGAACCGTCCTTACTGAACACAAACTCCATTTCCAAAAGATTCTACAATAGCTTGATTGGTAGTACAACCAGCCTCTTTCTTCTTGGCGTCTTATGCCTTCAACTTAGCACATTGCTTTATCAAGTGATCATTAGCCTTGCAATAATGGCAACACATCTTCTTCTTACCTTTTTCACCAGAATTCCTAGACGAGTTGCTACCAACAGAAGCAGTAGAAATGTGATGTGCTACTCACTGAACCATGAGAAGTGGTTGCATTACTATTACCACGTTTTCTTTGAGCAACAACAAAAGCATGTTCAATTGCACTCTATTTAGCCATGTTCTTTCTTGAAATTGACTCTCATAACAACAATGTGCATAATACATCAAACTTGATAGCTCGAGGGTTTCCTTGGGTCATAAGTCTCCAAGTACTAGCAAAAGTTTGGTAAGAGTCTTCTAGCAATGCATCAAAAACAATCTACACAATTGGGCTGTTATAAATGAATTCACCTGCAAAAATGAGTTGCTCATTAATATCCTTTATACCAGCAAGGAAAGTGTCTATGTCATCTTCCTCTTGCATAATCTTGGACTCCAACTCTTTATGTAGTGATGCAATTTTAGCCTCATTGCGGTTTGCATAAAGACTAGCTAGAGTATCCCAGTCCCGTTTTGCTGGTTTTCATGAGTGAATGAGAGAAGATATAGTGCACTTCACATATAATGCAATCGAGCAAGAGCTTGCACATCTCTAACATCCCGACAAGACTTCTTAGCCATAGGCAAAACAACTCTGACAGCAACAGACATGTTAGAACTTGCACCATCCTCAACGGAGTCTCTATCCATAAAAGGCAGCCATACATCAATGCCCTGCAAAACATTCAAGACGCCCTTTGACACAAGAACATACGTCATCGTGTAAAAGCCCACATTGGGTAGTTATCCCCAGCCAGCTTGTCCTCATCAAAAAACATCTTGAAAACATAGGTTTTTCCCCTGTGTATTGTATATACGCTCATCATTCTAGGGCTAACTTATCTTTCTATTTTGCACACTAAGCAATACACTTTTTGTTGTGTACATTGAGTTTCTTCTCCAAGTTGTGTGTGCATCCCTACAACCCTAATTCCAACAGTTGGTATCAAAGTAGGCTGCGTCCTCCCAAGCATACTCATCCCCCCCCCCCCCCCCCTAGCTGGATTTCTCTAAATTGGGTGAGCGTTAGCAAGTCGAGTAGTACTTTGAGAGATCTTGCAGAACCTCGTGTGCTTAGAATTTTGATTCGGACTCATATCGGCCTCTATTTCCACTGCATGCAGTACTGTGCATGCAATTTTGTCCTTTTTTGCAGATTTTGTGTCAATGCAATTTCTACAGAACGGGTCTCTCACATTACTCTTTGGGTTGTGCTACATAGCACATGTTAGTCCTTTTTTTTTTTTTCTCTTTTGGAGCAGTTTTCACATCAGGCGTAGTCACTCGCCATGGCTAACAACAACACAATCTTTCTATCTTCTCCTTCTTTGTGCTCTCAATTCTTGCTTTGTCCTTTGAAGGAGCTTCTCACATTGGGCACTCTTTAGCTTTGATTTAGACTCTTTTAACTTTTAGATTGCATTCTCAAATTTCTTCCTCTTTAGCTTTGATTTAGACTCTTTTAACTTTTAGATTGTTCCTTGATGCTGCCTTTACACATTGCGGGTGCTTGAGTTGTTTTGCAAGTAAATGCATCTAGTAAGGTTATTAAAGCGTTGTTATTTTAGTGGCATTTTCAGAGTTGGAGAAATTCAACATAGAAAGGGACCACTTGAAATGAAATGGTTATGCCCTCTCTTTTGATTCCTTTACATTTTGCTAGAACTTTAAGCACAATGCACCTTTTGTAAGGGGCTTTTTTCGTTACTTGAAACGAGCTAGCGAAAATTTTGTTGGAGACTTTATATCCACGGCACCTCCTTTAGAGGGAATGATGTCGTGTGTGTGTGTGTGTGTGTGTGTGTGTGTGTGAGAGAGAGAGAGAGAGAGAGAGAGAGAGATTCCATGTTTTCCATTTACGATGTCGTCGATACTAATAGATATAGCTTTTTTTGGAGTATGAATTGAGTAGACAATAGATAACAAAAGGAATTAAAGATTCATAGTGGACTCACTTGAAGATGAGTGGCACTACGGGAGAGATGGTGCACAAGTGCAACAGGGCAATGAAGGTCTTGGAGTGGGGAGAGAATACTAGATACTTCCAGAACTCTATATCACTATGATTCCCTTGGCTCTCACAGGTAGCTGGGCTACTTTTGAACCCTTATTGGAGGAAAATCACTAGAAAGGTGAACAACAAAGGAGTTCAACATCTTACCTACTTATGGGACGACATCAGTTTGAACTAGACAAAGGTAGACCTGGTGGCTACTCAGCTCCACCTTAATGGCACGAAGAGGCTGCTGATTAACAAAGTTTTGGATACCTTGGGTAGTCTAATAAAGCCCATAAGCGCTCCTAACTTTGAGTGGAAAGCATGGGGATGGCCACATAGGAACCACTTTCTTAAACCACACACCAAGGGCATTTACTTAGGCCTAATGCATAGGGCCGACTAGTTTGAGTCCCTTAATAAACAGTGGGGCAAGCAGTGGCCAAAGGCTCGGTGGCTGGCGTCTATCAAGAACATATGGAACCCTCAGCTTCCCTTGTCCATGAAGATCTTTTTGTGGAAGGTTTTATGGGGGGCCCTGCCAACATGTGTCAAGGTATTAGCTCGAGGTATCGGCCCGATAGGTGTTTGGGCTACAGAACTGCTAAGGAGGACCAACCCCACTTGTTATTGGAATGTCCGGGAGTTAGAGGGCTGACAGGGAAGGTATACAAAATGACCCAAAGGACTTGGAAGATTGGGTTCTCCAAGAATGATCTGCTCTTTGAAGGGAACGAGATTGAAAGCTCGCCGATCCTCTTATGTACTCAGGTGGTTAGATTCTTCTATTTTCACCATATTTGGAAGGCCAGGAATGGCCGTGTGTTCACCCAGGATCTCTCGGGAGCCATCTATGCAGAGATCATCCAGCTAGCAAGGTAATTATCCAAGGGATTGGAAAAAACAGAACCTCTAACGAATGGAAGTGGATAACTCTTACCGTCAGGTCCACGACATTTTAAGAGTTAACTATCATTCTTCAATGGAATATATGTGGTCATGGCTCGAATTGATAATTCTTAGGGAGTGTAGTGGTAGCTTCAATAAAAGTGTGTCACCTGCTGAACATACCGATAGTAGCTTAGCCAAGAAGAAGGAAGGAAACGATGAGGGGAATCCATGTGTGTGGATGTCTTTTCAGGGGTGGGTGAGGGGGAGGGGTGGGGGTGCAAGCTCATGCTTCTCTCCTGTTTTTCCTTTCTATCAACAATTTGTTGAGGGGTAGGCCAATCTAGACCACTAGTGTTGCTGATACCACAAAGCTTAGGCCCCTGCCACACACTTGCGCTCAGACCTATGTGAGTTTGAGCTCGTGCAAAACGATTAGTCATAATGTTTGTACGTGACAACAAAAGTTACCCCATTGGCGCACGAGAGTTCATCATTGGATTGGACACATTGTCCATGCAAAGCTTGCACTAAATAGCCCTTAGGCCTGTCCGGGCGCGCGTGTATGAAAGCGCCGAGCGGCCTTATGCCGCCAAACCACGACTGAAAGCGCCTTATGCGGCCTTATGCTTCACTCAGTGCTTATTAGCAGGGATGGCGAGCATGCTGGTGGCCAGCTCCCTTGTTTCCCCGAAAGTGGTGCCCACCTTACACAGATGCTCCCTCCCTTAACAATCGGCGCCACGTCGCCGTGCTAAGCAGAGGGACTCAGAGGTGCCGAGTGTTGTGCAGCAGCGTCGAGCTTTCACAAAGAGAGCGAGCCGATGCTTACTTTGTTACAGACTCGCACCCCATCATCTTGTTCGACGGTAAGCTGTTTATTTTGTGATCTTTGCATTTCTCAAAACCGCAATTTCTGTCAGATTTGAAGTATGGTTCAACCTAATCGGTTCTTTCCAAATATCGGACGCTAGGGGATGTTGCACTATCTAGAGTCCCCGGTTGCCGGTCAACTTTGGGTGGGGGAAATGCTTAAACCAAAAGGTGATTAAGCATGCAAGAGATTGAACGCAGGTCAAACTCGAATGCTCAACCACTAAGCCAAAAGATGTTCGGTGCTCAGTCCCTGCCTGCAAGCACTTTTATCTAAAAGTGCTTATAAGTGGATTTAAACCCCTTCGATGCTCAAAGGCCCATCACGTAGAGTATGTACAAGGGGGGCCCTCCTTGATTGGATGATCCTATTATCTCACTTCAAAGGGAGGAGCAAGGATTGGCTTACGCCTTCTGGTAGAGTTTCACCACTTTGCTCCTTCATCTAGGATTAGGGAAAACTTGTATTGGCTGGCGTGCTACCCGCTGGCCACCCATGCATCGCATTGTGGTTAGGTTGCAAAGTGTCCTTGTGTCACTTGCGCACTTCACTTGCTCTATGTGGATATGCTTCTGCTACAATCTAGCATAAGTCATTAGCTTAGGACTGAGCTGGGCACCTTTGTGAGCCTCTAGCAAGATGTGCATGTCCAGGCCGGTCATAGTTGCATACCCTCTCTTGCACAGTATAGTCATTTCAGCACGAGCATTTTCTACCGCGTGTGAACCACCTCTTATCACGTTATTTATTAATAAGTCATTTCAGCCTATTTTTTGCATGATCGTGGGGTCTCATTTGTCCGTGCTCGACCCAGACTAAGTCACCTATAAAGGGTAGCTTTGGGCGCTTAGAGAAGGCAGAAGACCTAGAGGGAGCCAGAAGCACAAGCAGACTTGCAGTCACCTCAGCCTCTCTAGCATTTTCTCAAGCATGATGACAAGCGTTTTCAGCCAGCATGAACATCGTTTTCAGCCAAGATAGCCAGCGTTTTCAGTTGTGAAGCGCCAACAGACCTCAGTCTAGCCTCATCGTGGTTGCAGACCCCTTACCATCGACACCGCTAGCAAATTCCGGCATTCAGTCATAGCGTTGTCGTTGTCGACATAGTACCCCAACACCTAATACCCCTTGTGTCTTGGCTCAGCATAGGGATCCATAGAACCTCATTGTCGTCGTCATCGTCGTCAGCATCTTGAACCTCATCGTCGTCGACATAGAATCCATCAGCACACCGTCGTCGACATAGAACCCAATAGTACCCCCTCGTCCACATCATCGTCGTTGACATAGACCCATCAGTACCCCTCGTCCACATCATCGTCGTTAGACATAGAACCCATCAGTACCCTGTCGTCGACATCATCATCGTCGATATAGAATCCAACAGTACCTAGTCGTCAACATCATCGTCGTCGACATAGACCTCAACAGTACCTTGTCGTTGTCGACATAGACCCATCAATACCTCGTCGCGGACATCATCGTCGTAAACATAGACCCCATAAGTACCTCGTTGTCGACATCATCGTCATCGACATAGACCCCATCAATACCTCGTCGTTGACCCAGTAACCATTAGTATCGTCAGTACCCCAATCATAGTCACATGGGGACGGGGATGGGTCTCATGGATGAAGACGGGGACGGGGACCTGGCAAAACAGTGGACGGGGGACGCGACAGGGGACGTGCTTTAAAAACACTAGTTCTTTGCAAATTTCATACTGAGACAACACTAAGAGCACAAGATTGCAAAGAAAAAGGCACTCTCCTGTGATGAGAGAGTCCATACCGGGAGCGAAGCACGACACTTCGAAAGAGATGTCTTGCTAATCTTTAAGCGGGCTCTTTCGACAAGAGATTCACTAATCACATCATGCATACTACCTGGATCAAACAATATGACAAAACGTTGACCCTTCACATGACCATAACACTTAATGAGAGACTCATCAATGGGAGGATCATGAGAAACTTGGGACAAACTAGTGTGCTCATTTATGGCATTGACCGAGGATGTGGGTTCTTTAGATTCGTTAGATTCAATCTTAGGACATGTTTTCTTTATATGACTCTTGATGTGACAATGATAACATCGACCTTCCTTAGAATAAATGACTTGTTCTTCTAACGTGATGTATCCTCCTAAAATTCCTTGTGCTGCTTTTTCATCTGGGGTGAGCTTAGGTTTAGCAAGTGTGTTAGCTTTACCCTTAGATTCATTGTGTGAGTTCTTTTCTGAGAGACTAGAGGAAGATTGGTTAGAAGAGTTACCATTCTTACCGTTCTTACTGTCACAAACTGTTGACGTGTCAAAGCCTAAAGAATGGAGCCAACTTGCAGATATGGGCCGAGGGGCCTAAACCCTAGAAGAAGCAGAAGCATAGACAGCAACAGATTTCTGAAAATTGTGTAGCTGTTGATGACATGGCAAATTTTCCAAAATTGCGTTGGCATGATGACGTGGCAGGTTGTACGAATTTTCGTATTTTGCGTTGGTTGATGACGTGGCAGGCTATACGGATTTCCGTAAATGACGCTGGCAGCTTTTGGCTTTGCTTTATGGACCAGAAGCTTTTGAGTTTTGAAGGCTTTTCACTTTAACTGCTTTTCAGGCCAAGGGCCTTTAAATATGAGCTTAGGGCTCATTCTCTGGCATGCTTCCTGGAGAAGGTGCAGAGTCTGGAGTACCGACTTGTACTATGGTGATGCAATTTAAAGAAATACCGAAAGGGGTGCCAAGGTTTGGGGCCATTACTCTCTGGGGTGGAATTCCGCCACTCCGTGTCACGTGTCGTCTCTCTCTCTCTCTCTCTCTCTCTCTCTCTCTCTTTCAGTTCAACTGTTAATGAAGTGCTAAAAGTCTGTTCAGTCTGTTCTTTTCTATTGGCACGTGGTGTCACGAGGACGTGGCAATTGCTAACTTGAGTTGTTGATTTCTTTCCGATGATTTTTGTTTGATTTTTGGGACCCTCTTTTTGAAGTTACAAATGACCGGACATTGCATGGCCAGTCTGAAATGGTTGATGGCCGAGGGTTTCATCCGCAGTCGGGAAGGGCAGGTCACCACGAGTTGGTTGGGCTAATCGGCACTGGAATTTGAGCAGTAAAAGGGCGTCTAGGCTCAGTTCAAAGTCATTTAGGCCCCTCGTGACACTTATAAGTTGGTGGGTACTAGGAAATTAACTCAATAGAGGCATAAGGGACACATGGCGGCTCCATGTTGATGTGCCAGATCTGCATGAAGAGGGGCCCCCCTTATCAAGAGAGGGGGCTAATTTGACCTCATAAGGGAGTGCTACAGTGTGTGTGAGTAGTGGGTGCAGGTGATCACATCTTTAATGGAAAGCTTGCCTTCTCCCTTGCTCTATGTAGCGCGATGATTTGCTCTCGTGCATCTCTTTCTCCCCTTTTGCACATATGGTAATGCCCCACTAGTGGGGCTTCTTAGATGACCATGTACACTTCTGGGGGTTTATGCGCGTTTGCCAGGGCAAGAGCCTTCTGTACAGGAACCGGATTAGCTAATTGCTAATCCTCTTCGAGTACGCACAGTTCCATCGCGAAGGAATGCGAAAACGGAGAGTTTTCTCGCGTGAAAACCCATCCGATTTATAGGGGAACTGTCCCATTGCGTGCGCGAGCACTTGAGACATGCGTAGGCGTGCTCGCTCCGCCCGAAACGGTCCAAAACAGAGAATTACAGTCTGCTGTGTTTTTCTGCAGGTTTAGGATTTTGCACCTAAACTGCAGGGAGTTGCCAGGAGAGCCTCGGAAAGGCACTGGGATGCGTGTACAAGGCAGTAGGCACCAAACAGTGGCAAAACAGAAAATTACAGCATGCTGAAATTATTGACCTACAGCCACTGGAAAGCTTCCATTCCGCAAGGGAAAGTGTCCTTGACGTGTACTTTTGACCTACAGGGATATTTGCGTTGTTATGTTGGTGAAATTGGGTCAAAAACCTGCAATTACAGCCATGGACAGGTTTGGACAGCTTGGTGAGGGTTAGGTGCAGGTGTTCGGATCGTTTAATTGCTAGGGGAGCCTCGGGAAACATTGGGTGCTTGTACAAGACAATTTAGAGAGAGTTCTTGCGAGGAATCTCGTCTATTTCAAGGGGCAAGTGACCCTACAGGCGCGAGAGCTCGAGGGCCACCCAGAAAAGTGATCGGCACGCGGATCGGAGCGCAAAACAGATAATTCAGCGAACTGCAATTTCTCGCCAGGTTTTGCAAAGAGCTCTAAAGTGCGTGGAAAGTCAATGTTTGCTTGGGATTTTGTCCGTGGAGACTTCTACTATGGTTACGTTACCGAAATTGCGTTGGAGTAGAGGAATTTCAGCTCGATAAAAGTGGGACAACTTGTTGAAGTTTACATGTTTTTCTCAAGTATAATAAGAATAAAGAAATACCAAAAGGGGCGCCAGTCTTTGGGGCCAATAGGGTGTCGTTGTCTGCTTGGTAGCGCTCTAGCTGCCAGGCTGTGGTTTGTCTTGAAGTGTTGAATTCCAGTCACAGGCTTATTCGTGAAGTTCCTTTGTGTCGTGAAGTTTAAAGTAAAGAATTTCGGGTGAAAGTCAAAGCCTACCGCCCCTCGGGCCGGTTTCATGGTTCCATTGCTGGGATATCAATCACTTTTTCCTCAATAAGTGAGCCTCGGTTGTTTTGGGTAAAGACAGAGAGTACAGGAACTTGGAATTACACTATGCTTGACAAGACATATGACACTAGGGAGAGGGTTCCTCTTCACACGACAGACAGGAAATTCTGCATGTTCGCCCTGTCAAAAAGTGGTCAAATTAGGGCTAATTTTTTGCTGCGTTTTTAGGGTATGCAAGTATGAACCAAGATGGGATAGGGAGAGGTCTCACGGTGGTAGATTGGCCACTAGATCTCCTCCATGTGGGTCTGCCAGGTGGCATGCTGCTCGCCGATTCTCTGAGGCGATTGCTTGGATTCTATGACGCATTAGTAAATCATCTTGAAATTTGAGCTTACTTGGTCGTGGGTGGTAGGTCACAGGTTGTGGACTTATGCTCGTTTGCAGAGGCAAGAGCCTTTTGCACACGTAAAAGTTAAGGGATAGGTTGCAAAGATGCTACTTGGTAAAGTTCAAGAACTATCCACCTGTGGATGCAAAGTGGATGGAAGAGCATGAACTATCAGAGTCACCAAATGTATTGCAGCTTTACCTTGAGGCCTTTGGGTTACAACCTATGTATGCCCCAACGCAACGTCTGCTTAGGAGGGGTAATGATAGAGCTAGCACATTAAATGTACTCATGGATTCAGTGCAATTATCAATAGCAGTGTACAGTTTGACAAAAGTATGAGGGTCTCATTAAGTCATTTGTACACATGTTTTGACAGTCTTTCTTGCGGATACATGCGGTGATAAAAGGGTGCTTACCACACAAGATCATCTATGGCATGTATATATGGCACACAATTGAGGACGTTTGCGATTTTAAGAGGGTGGTATGTCACGAGGACGTGGCAATTGCTAACTTGAGTTGTTGGTTTCTTTCCGATGATTTTTGTCACAAACGAGAGCGCATAACAAGATAAAATACATTCGGATAAATAGAATTTATCGCTTAATACTGAAGCCAGAGTATATAGAGAGAAATAGATAAAGGGAGAGAGAGAGAGAGAGAGAAGATCGACACAGTATTGGGGACCAGAAGATGGGCTGGTCCCCCCCCCGTAATAGTATCTTTATTATTTAGGAGAAGTCTATACAAGCACTTGAACCGAACGTATTACCACGTTCGTTCTAGAATAAGACTTGATGGTTCCTGGAAGCCTCAGCTTCCGATTCCTAGGGTAAAACCCTATTCCAAGGAACTTCCGTTCCTTATTCCAATTCCTAGAGAATCAAGGTTCTCGCCTTTGGATCTCACCTTCCAGACTCGGGGCATGGCATCCCTGCAACTCTTTTCCGACTCTGTTCCCAGAGACCTGTTCCTGCAGAATAACTCTGCTTTCCCGGACATGAAGTCCTTCCCTTGGGAATTTCAACTTCCGGATCACATCTTGAGGGTCTACCACTCTCGGATCCGTGGATCTACTTCCCAAACTCGAGTACGAAACCCTTGGGCTGATCTGGCTCTAGTTCCTCAGAGCGCTTTTCTACTGCAGAGGCTCGTGCCTTCCTCTGCTCCTACTCCCTCACGAAGAGGAAGTACACCTGCAATCAAATACTCAGAGATCATAACATGAAAATCGTTACCTTCACAATCTTGACGCTCGAAACGCAGCTCAGTTCTCGAAAAGCAATTCCCCGGAAGAGATCTCTACATAGAAAATCCTCTCTTCCAATCCTACACACAAAAGAGGTGTGTTATTGGGTTCCTTCTCGTAAATCAGCCCCGTTTACAACGTTTATGGGCTGAAAACAGAGAAAAACAGCAACTTGTCGTGATGGAAACACGCTCCGTAGGCACTTCTTCGCGAGGGAACTCGCGCACTGGGTCTTGGTGACATCGGGTACACTTGGGACCGTCATGGGCATCGCCGGCAAACGCCTTCTTTGCGGGTGAACTATGCAGTAGCATCTCCTTCTTGCAAAAACTGATCCTCCTCTCTGAGTGAGGGCATGTGATGCTTTTATAGCTCCTGGCCATGGGTACGAATAGTTGCTCGCTCGCGTAGAGATCGCGGCCATTTTTTTTTTGGGCCCCCCCTTCTTTGCGCTGTTCTGCCAGAAAAAGAGAGAGAAAACGCAAGCTGATCTGTTGCTTTATTTATCAGATGGCTGCCCACTTATTAAGTGGGCGGCCGACGTTTTTAAAAATAGTCTGAAGCTGCCCAAAAACTCAATAAAACCTTATAAGTTAAAAACAATGCTTTCACAGCACTTCCCAGGCGTCCTTGGATGCAATCACATGCTCAGTTGCAATGCAGACATAGATCTCCTTGCGGGAAATCATCTGCATTCCGGAAAAGCAATTCCGCTTCCTTAGAAAGCATCTGTTTTTTCCTCAAAGTTTCCTTTGAATCCATCTTCATTCAAGTGCTTGCTTTTCCTTGTGCACAATTCTAATACAATTCGGAATTTCCTCTTGACTATGGATATTCCCTTTCGGATGCACCTGTCACCCACCTTGTGACGCAGCAGGAATACCCATCACCTAGTCCTTTCCTACCGAACTTACGGTACAATCTCCTTTGCGATGCTTTATGTCACCCATCCTATGAGGCATCAAAGATGTCCGTTCTCGGATGGTCGGATACTTCTTCCCGATGTTCCTGTTCCAGAAGTACCCGTTCCTGGTGGCCTTACAGATATTCCCGTTCTCAGTGCTCCCGCTCCCGTCATTACTTTGAACGACGTACTAGGAATACTTTGTACTCAGATGTTTCAAGTGAGAAAAACCCTCTCACTTAAAATTCCAATAGTTCATTTATAATTATTTTTCCTTGGTGTAACCAAGCGAGAAAACCCTCTCACTTATAAATCCAATAATTCATTTAGAATTATTTTTCTGTCAGATACAGCCAATTTAGCAACATCCTTCTCACTTATAAATAGTTGTCCTCAATTGTAGAGGTCCAACTGAACTGCCGAGGAGAGACCGGAAAAATTCCAAATCTTGCTCAATGGTGAGTTGAGCTAGTCCTTTCTTAAAAGAGAACTTAAAAATTAAATTAAACAAAAATTTAGTAATTCAATACTTACCTTACCGGTTTATGTCGTTCCTCTAGTACTTCGAGGATATCCTTCACCATTCATCAAACTAACGAGCCACGTAAGAACTCATCATTCACGTCTTTCCGAGAATCTGTTAACTTGATTCCGTCTTTTTAAATTCGAGAAGAATAATCTTCCTAGAAATCAATCTAGGTATCTGTCCTTGCGCATAATCTTGCGCTATTAGCCCAGAGGATATTAAACCTCTTGTGTCCTCCCACATAGGGAATGCCCAAGTCATAGAGCATTAAGCTCAATGTCTTTCTTTCACAAACAAAGTTTGCTCACCTTAAAGAAGGTTCTTGTTCCGGGCCGTCGCTCAACGTAGGCGGACGGTTCCCATCAAAAGATTCTTTGTGCACGGCGGCACTTCCTTCCAATCTTTTCCTCTTGCGAGTTATTACTACCAGCAGTGTGTTCCCGACGCCCATTAGCGTCTCTTCTTTACAAAATCATAAAAAATGATTCACCTTGCGAGCATCAATGACGACTTGCAAAATCTCAGGCAGATAGGATTCTAGCTATAGCATTTTTTGAACGTACGTTCAAACTTGGTTCACAATAGAGCGAACCCTCTTTGATTCTCAAGGATGTTCTCCCATATGGAATTCTTACCATTTTGAAACAGTTGGTGAACTATATTCTTACGAACATAATAGTTCGAATTTATTCCAGCAGTGTGTAAATGCTACTTGACCTCTTCGTGGAGAAACATATACCGCAACCAAAAGTTGCTACTGTAATGGTAAAGGCACATAGCGTACTCAATGATCAACGACCATCAGAAAACTCTTCTCCGTAGAGAAACTCAAATTCCTTCTACCGAACACATCTCAAATAGAGATTCTCGTGTCGGAATATCCTTGCACGCAAAAAGGCGCTCAAGAGAGTATATAACAAACTCCCGTCGAGATCTTAAAAAGGAAGTTGGTTCATCTCATTCCGTTCAGCAGAAAAAATTCGATCGGTAGATGACCCTCCTTAGCATAGGTTTGCATCTTCGTGTGTTATCCATGTATTTAAAGGTGTACATAAGTTTCAGTGAGCCTGGAAAATTAACTTCCCTTCGTAAGATCCTTAGAGCGAAGACGCACAACCTGACGATCCCTTGGCTCAATCTTAGAGCAAAACCCGCCCATCAAATAAACTAGGATTTCAATCCTTGGATTCCTCAATCACAGGCTGTAGTCGTCGCTTGTTCCTTCCCTCGTAAAGAGAGTATTCCTTCAATTGTGCGAAAAGCACTACCATATCTTCCCTTACCGGGTAGGGGGTGTGGCTTAAAGAGTACTCAAGCTTCATGAAAGCTTTTCTTTGCTTGAAAGCTCAGAATGGTTCCTTCATAATTTCCTACCCGCAATAGCAGGTAATTTGTTGGAGAACTATCGGATACTAGATCAATCATGGACCTTCTGGATGGTTAAGCAAAGCAGTTCATCGTATAAAACAATGTTCTGACTCAACCTTACTCTCATAAACACTCGAGAGTGATTGTCCTGGTTAGACACGTGCATATCTCGTGCAAAAAAGCAATACGCAATTGATGAGTTCCTCAAAGATTTAACTTTGATCAAAGACCTGCCCTCTCACTTAAAGTTTGAGGTTCTTCTATTCAAAAACTCAGGAGTTAGATTGAATTCCCTTACTCCAAACTTTCTCCGGATAGCAATGTATCCTTTGAGGAGAGGTAACAAAAATTGGTTGTTTCTGTGTTCAATGGTTCTTGTCCCACTGGGGGGATTGTATTCTATGTACACTAAGGTGTACACTTTCAACTTTTATTGCTGACTCCACCATCTGCTGCAAAGTATCTTGCAGATGCGTTTACAAAATTCGGGCAAAAGTCCTTCGTTAAATTTGTTCATCTTTCCTTCCTCAGAGAGGATCAAGAATGGAGCTACCTTGGCAAGAGTGACTACTTGCTTTGACTCGCTCGTGTTCCTATTGGGCAAACCAATCCCAATCTTCTTGAATGCCTTCCTCAAAGCGTAGAGGAAAAAAATTTGTCGGAAAATTCAGCCTTGAATTGTTAAGTTCCTTGCAGAGCTTTCGTATACCACCCAGTACTTGCAATCCCCCTTGAGGTGTTTGGTCACATGCCTCACCTTCGACACTTCTCAGAAATTGCTGTTTGCAAAGGCAACTTCAAACTGTCGAATGAAAGCAGTAGCTTTCAGGACATGTTCCCTTCCGTCAAAAGTATCAAACTTGACTGGAGTGTTCTTAGGTCTAGAGACCTTCTTCATATCCTTCCCGAGATGACGGGATTTCTTGGCTATGGTTCTGGATTGATGTTCATGGATATCTTCTGGGTTCTGAACGAACTTGAGAATTCCACTCCTTGGATTCTCTAGGTTCTTGAGAATCATGCTCTTGTCGCCTTTTCAAAGAATCCCAAGTCTTGTGTCGACTTCTTGCAGAGAGATTTTTTTTTCCCCCAACTTTGCAAGCTTTTCCTGCAGGACTTAGGTTTCCGCCTGCTTACTTCTCTCTTGGCTTGTCATGGCTTCTTCGCGTATCTTCCCAGAGTTGTCGTCCTTTACAGAGAAAGAGAGGAGACCATGCTTTGATACCACTGTCACAAACGGGAGCGCATAACAATATAAAATACATCCGGATAAATAGAATTTATCACTTAATACTGAAGCCAGAGTATATAGAGAGAAATAGATAAAGGAGAGAGAGAGAGAGAGAGAGAGAGAGAGAGAGAGAGAGAGAGAGAGAGAGAGAGAGAAAAGATCGACATAGTACTAGGGACCAGAAGATGGTTTGGTCCCCCCTCCCGTAATAGTATCTTTATTATTGAGGAGAAGCCTATGCAAGCACTTGAACCGAACGTATTACCACGTTCGTTCTAGAATAAGACGATGGTTCCTGGAAGCCTCAGCTTCCGATTCCTAGGGCAAAACCCTATTCCAAGGAACTTCCGTTCCTTATTCCAATTCCTCGAGAATCAAGGTTCTCGCCTCTGGATCTCACCTTCTAGACTCGGGGCATGGCATCCCTGCAACTCTTTTCTGACTCTGTTCCCAGAGACCTGTTCCTGTAGAATAACTCTGCTTTCCCGGACATGAAGTCCTTCCCTTGGGAATTTCAACTTCCGGATCACATCTTGAGGGTCTACCACTCTCGGATCCGTGGATCTACTTCCCAAACTCGGGTACGAAACCCTTGGGCTGATCTGGCTCTAGTTCCTCAGAGCGCTTTTATATTGCTGAGGCTCGTGCCTTCCTCTGCTCCTACTCCCTCACGAAGAGGAAGTACACCTGCAATCAATACTCAGAGATCATAACATGAAAATCGTTACCTTCACAATCTCGACGCGCTCGAAACGCAGCTCAGTTCTCGAAAAGCAATTCTCCGGAAGAGATCTCTTCATAGAAAATCCTCTCTTCCAATTCTACACACAAAAGAGGTGTGTTCTCGGGTTTCTTCTCGTAAATCAGCCCGTTTTACAACGTTTATGGGCTGAAAACAGAGAAAAACAGCAACTTGTCGTGATGGAAACACGCTCCGTAGGCACTTCTTAGCGAGGGAACTCGCGCATTGTGTCTTGGCGACATCGGGTACACTTGGGACAGTCATGGGCATCACCGGCAAACGTCTTCTTTGCGGGTGAACTCTGCAGCAGCATCTCCTTCTTGCAAAAACTGATCCTCCTCTCTGAGTGAGGGCATTTGATGCTTTTATAGCTCTTGGCCACGGGCACGAATAGCTGCTTGCTCATGTAGAGATCGCGGCCATTTTTTTTTCGCCCCCCCTTCTTTGCGCTGTTCTGCCAGAAAAAGAGAGAGAAAACGTTGGCTGATTAGCTACCTTATTTATCAGATGGCTGCCCACTTATTAAGTGTGCTGCTGGCGTATTTTAAAATAGTTTGAATCTGCCTAAAAACTTAATAAAACCTTATAAGTTAAAAACAATGCTTTCACAGCACTTCCCAGGCGTCCTGGATCCAATCACATGCACAATTGCAATGCAGACACAGACTTCCTCGCGGGAAAGCATTTGCTTTCCCGAAAAGCAATTCCGCTTTCTTAGAAAGCATTTGTTTTTTCCTCAAAGTTTCCTTTGAACACATCTTCATTCAAGTGCTTGCTTTTCCTTGTGCACAATTCTAACACAGTTCGGAATTTCCTCTTGACTATGAAATTTCCCTTTTGGATGCACCCGTCACCCACCTTGTGACGCATCAAGAATACCCATCACCTAGTCCTTTCCTACTGAACTTACGGTACAATCTCCTTCGCAATGCTCTATGTCACCCATCCTATGACGCATCAGAGATGTCCGTTCCTGGATGGTCGGATACTTCTTCTTGATGCTCTCTGTCACCCATCCGATGTGACGCATCAGAAGTACCCGTTCCTCCCTCTCACTTAAAATTCCAATAATTCATTTAGAATTATTTTTCCTTGGTGTAACCAAGCGAGAAAACCCTCTCACTTATAAATCCAATAATTCATTTAGAATTAATTTTCTGTCAGATAAAGCCAATTTAGCAACAATTTTTGTTTACTTTTTGGGACCCTCTTTTTGAAGTTGCAAATGACTGGACATTGCGTGGCCAGTGTGAAACGGCCGATGGCCGAGAGTTTCACCCGCTGTCGGGAAGGGCAGGTCACCACGAGTTGGTCGGGCTAATCGACACTGGAATCTGAGCAGTAAAAGGGTGTCTAGGCCCAATTCAAAGTCATTTAAGCCCCTTGCGACACTTATAAGTTGGTGGGTACTAGGAAATTAACTCAGAAGAGGCATAAGGGACATATGGCGGCTCTAGGCTGATTTGCCAGATTTGCATGAAGAGGGGGCGCCCTTTTCAGGAGAGGGGGCTGATTTGACCTCGTAAGGGAGTGCTATAGTGTGTGTGAGTAGTGGGTGTAGGTGATCACAGCTTTTATGGAAAGCTCGCCTTCTCCCTTGCTCTATGTAGCGCGACGATTTGCTCTCGCGCATCTCTTTCTCCCCTTTTGCACGTATGGTAATGCCCCACTAGTTGGGCTTCTAAGATGACCATGTACAGTTCGGGGGGTTTATGCGCGTTTGCCAAGGCAAGAGCCTTCTGTATAGGAACCGGATTAGCTAATTGCTAATCCCCTTCAAGTACGCATAGTTCCATCGCGAAGGAATGCGAGAACGGAGAGTTTTCTCGTGTGAAAACTCGTCCGATTTACAGGGGAACTGTACCATTGCGTGCGGGAGCACCTGACACACGCGTAGGCGTGCTCGCTCCGCCCGAAACGGTCCAAAACAGAGAATTACAGCCTGCTGCGTTTTTTTGCAGGTTTAGGGTTTTGCACCTAAACTGCAGGGAATTGCCAAGGGAGCCTCGGAAAGGCCTTGGGATGCCTGTATAGGGCAGTAGGCACCAAACAGTGGCAAAACAGAAAATTACAGCATGCTAAAATTGACCTACAGCTCACTGGAAAGCTTCCATTCCGCAAGGGAAAGTGTCCTTGACGTGTACTTTTGACCTACAGGGATATTTGCGCCGTTATGTTAGCGAAATTGGGTCAAAAACCTGCAATTACAGCCATGGACAGGTTTGGACAGCTTGGTGACGGTTAGGTGCAGGTGTTCGGATCGTTTAATTGCTAGGGGAGCCTCGGGAAACATTGGGTGCTTGTACATGACAATTTATAGAGAGTTTCTGCGAGGAATCTCGTCTAATTCAAGGGGCAAGTGACCCTATAGGTGCGAGAGCTCGAGGGCCACCCAGAAAAGTGATCGGCACGTGGATCGGAGCGCAAAATAGAGAATTCAGCGAGCTGCAATTTCTCGCGAGGTTTTGCAAAGAGCTTTTAAGTGCGTGGAAAGTCAATGTTTGCTTGGGATTTTGTCTGTGGAGACTCCTACTGTGGTTATGTTGCCGAAATTGGGTTGGAGTAGAGGAATTTCAGCCCGATAAAAGTGAGACAGCTTGTAGAAGTTTACAGGTTTGTCTCAAGTATAATAAGAATAAAGAAATACCGAAAGGGGCGCCAATCTTTGGGGCCAACAGGGTGTCGTCGTCTGCTTGGTAGCGCTCTAGCTGCCAGGCCGTGGTTTGTCTTGAAGTGTTGAATTCCAGTCACAGGCTTATTCGTGAAGTTCCTTTTACTTGACGAGTTCCAGTGCCGACCAACTTCCCGTCTGTAGGTGAAACTCTCGGCCATTGGCCGTTTCACACTGCCACGCAATGTCCGGTCATTTGCAACTTCAAAAAGAGGGTCCCAAAAATTAAACAAAAATCATCGGAAAAAAACCAACAACTCAAGTTAGCAATTGCCACGTCCTCATGACACTTGTTGCCCGTCTTGTGACAATGGTATCAGAGCATCAGGCGTGTGCTTTTCTGAAAGCATACCGGTCCTACAAAAGAGCAGACAGAGTTATTGGAATTTTATTCGAGGTATCTTCGCCCTCCAACCCGCACTTACTAGTCACTCTTTACAAAAGAGCAGACAGAGTTATTGGAATTTTATTCGAGGTATCTTCGCCCTCCAACCCGGACTTATTCGAGGTATCTTCGCCCTCCAACCCAGACGTACTAGTCACTCCCACCCTTACTTCATCGCGCATCGGGTGTGCTCTCGTCTTCACCGCTCATGTCTTACAGGGCATAAGCCATAAAGATCACTTGCAAGAGAAGGATCCAGGTTCGTTTCAAGTCACTGTTTTTCTCAGAAGCAGTGCCATGCAGATGTTGATGTCTATAGCTACCAAGCCGCACACTTCCAAGGACTTGGCAAGCTTTCAAGAAAAGTTTTGCCCGAAGTTGCATGGTTTCTGACATCTTCCTTTAGAGTGCAACTTCTGGCAGAGCGGGGAATCTTGAAATGCTTGCCATGGAAACCCTAGCAGATTGATTATAACTTGAAGTTTCTCGACATCTCCCAGTAGATGTCTCTTCACGAGCAAATGACCTTGGAGGTTCAGTGCGATTGCTATCTTGGGACTACCATCGCCGCCAGAGGAACATTGTCGGTCCAAGAGCTGATGGACCATGCTGTGCTCGGCTACGATCTATGGAAGGAATCTAACCCTAATTTTTGGTGCAGGTTACGGGATGGAAAGTCGGTCGACTTTTCGAGCCAGCTGATGCCGAGGTTGCTTTTTAAGTTTGAATTTTGTTTGAGAACTTGTTTGGTGATCCTGTTTGGAATGTGTTTGAAATGGATTGTATCTGTTTTGAACCTGTCTTGGTGCCGATTTGAATTGTTTGACTCTGCTTTTAAATACTGGTTTTAATGATTGGTGATTTTACTCCCAGGTGGAGAAGTGAGAAATACTGTTTTAGTATTGTTTGAACCTCGGAACGACGTAGGCTGATGCTTGGGGAGCGTTTCGTTGTATGCTTGAACCTCCAAGCGACGCAGACTGCGGTCTGGGGAGCGTTTGGTTGTACAGTCCTCTGAGCTCATGGCCCGGACCTTTTTAGGTTATTTGCGGGGGGAGTGACGAGGTAGTCGTTGAGTAGCTTCATACCACAGACCGTTTGTCTCGAGGGAGTGCTCAACGACGTTGTTTGTTGTGTCTTGTAACATGCATATCTAAGCATTTGTGTTGCATTGTGATGTGCCAACTACTGATTATTCCTAATTGGATGAGATTGCCTGGGTATGTAATTTTAGTGCATCAAGACACTCGTGGAAGATCAATACGGTCTGGGTGTGATGGTGAATTTTACTACGCCGGAATATCAAGAGTTCCGATCTGGACGAAAGGAGAAGCTAACTCCTTGATTAAAAGAGCTGAAAGGAGAAGCTAACTCCTTGATTAAAAGAGCCAAAAGGAGAAGCTAACTCCTGAACAAAAAGAGCAAAGTGATTGTCTCTCGGAATGTCCTTCGGAATGACCCTCGGAATTTTTTTTGGAGCTAACTTGAGTTGTTTTGCAGATATGTTATAATCACGGAGGATTACTCTCTTTCAAGAAGGGGAGATGTCACAAACTGTTGACGTGTCAAAGCCTAAAGAATGGAGCCAACTTGCAGATATGGGCCGAGGGGCCTAAATCCTAGAAGAAGTAGAAGCAAAAGCAGAAGCAGAAGCAACAACAGATTTCTGAAAATTGCGTATCTGTTGATGACGTGGCAGATTTTCAAAAATTGCGCTGACATGATGACGTGGCAGGCTGTACGAATTTCCACGTTTTGCACTGGCTGATGACGTGGTAGGCTGTACGGATTTCCGTAAATTACGCTGGTAGCTTTTGGCTTTGCTTTTTGGACCAGAAGCTTTTGAGTTTTGAAGGCTTCTGTCACAAAGTGATGACGTGGCGGACAACAGAAACCCTAATTTCTGGCTGAAACCCTAAAATTCTTGCAAACCCTAAAATCTGCCTGAAACCCTAATTTCAGGCTGAAACCCTAATTCAGCAAACCCTAATTCTGCCGAGGGTGCCACGTGGCAGCAGCAGTACGGAATTCCGTGATTTGCGTTGGCAGCTTTTCTTGCTTTTTCTACGCAAATAGCAAGAGAAAGAGAGTGAAAAAAGTCTTTTTGCTTTTTCTTTGGGACTCTTAGAGAGAGAGAGAAAGAGCAGATGCTTTTGGCTTTCAGAGCTTTTGATTTTGAAGCTTTTGGGGCTCTGCTTTTGGGCATCCCTTGTAACCTTTAAATAAGTGGTGAGGGCTTCACTTCTCAGAGTATCTGGACGCAGAGTCTGAGAGTGAATCCCGACCCACTCTCTTGTACTTTGAACTGATTAATATGAAAAGAAATACCGAAAGGGGCGCCAATGTTTGGGGCCAATATCTCTAGGCACGGAACTCCGCCGGGCCAGTGCAAATCTATTGTGATCTGTGAATTGTTTTGAAGTGGTTATGTGGTGCTGTCGCGGTGGATTCTTGACTTGGAGTGTCCAAGTCTGTTACAGTGGTATCAGAGCACGGCCGATTTCTCTTCTACGAGAAATCCGATCCCCAAATTTTTTTCCGCGGCACCTATGGCTCAGGCAATGATCAGTCGACTCCCTCTGCATCTGGAGATGTGGGTAGGGATCACAACGAAGATTCCGACACGGAGAATGGCCCGCCTAGGCCTACTCAGGCGGAGCAGCGAGAGATGGAGCGTCGTCAATTGATTGGCGATGCAACAAAGATGATGCTCAATTTTGTCAAGGACCCGAAGATGGCAAAATATATGAACTAGACCTCTTTGGGAGAGGTACAGATGGAGTGGCAGAGAACCACAACACTACTCCCGAAACTCGCTCTCAAGAAACCTTTTGCCTCCAAGAAATATACGGAGAAGGAACTGGAGAACGTGGTTGATGCACGGATTGCTCAGCTTTTCGATGTGCAAAAGAAAGACAAAAAGCACGGCAAAAAGCAGAAAAAAGGCAGTGACTTCTTGGGATATTTGGGTCGTCGGCCGACATTCGATAAGGCAAAGAAACAGAAGAAGCGTGTCAAGTTTGAAGGCTTACCCAGTTCTTCTTCTTCTTCTTCTGACAGTTCTTCTAGCTCTTCAGACTCGAGCGAAGAAGACAAAAAAAAGCAAAAAACGAAGCAAGAAACAACGCTTCGGAAAGGGCAAGAAAAAGGAAAAGTAGTCTAAATCTCGCCCAGTGAGTGACATCTCTACAGAGGACTCGTCTACGGACAGTTCAGACTCTGACAACGGAAAGTTTTATGCGAACAAGAAGAATTTTTACAAAGCCAACCAGTATGACTTCTCGAAGATAAAAGCAAGAAAGTCCGAGAGATTAAGGAAGGTGGCCAAGCACTTAAGTTTGGTACTTTTTCGGGATACTCTGATGCTTCGAAGGCTTTGTCTTTTATACAGCAGTTTGACATCACTTTCGCGGGAGAACGCTATTCAGAGCACTCCAAGATTCGGAGAGCTGCTTCTTATTTTAAGGGGAATGCTCGCACTTGGTGGTCCACGCTTCTTTTAAACAAGACTGCGCAAGTTAAATGGCTGAAATTTAAATAGCTTTTTATTTCTTCTTGGTTGACGCAAGAATATGAACGAGATATACGAGCTGCTTGGAACCATCTTCGGATGACCAAGAGCGATACAGTGAATTCTTACTGTGAAAGATTCTGTAGCTCTTTTCTACCCGCCTCTTCATTCAAGAAGATCTCGTTCAGAGAACAGATTGAGCGGTTTACCTTGGGTCTACCTACAGAGATCCGAGATCAGTGCTTGGAACAAAAGTCAGCTTCTATTCAGGAGTTGATGAGTCATGCGAAGCGGGGCTTTGCAATTCACTATGGCAGTCTGACCTACCCCACATATGAGGTCACGACACAACGACCCGAACAGACTTCTGGGAATGAAAGTAGAAAGAGAGAGAGCAACCCAGAGAGAAAGGATGCATGACCCAAGCTTATTCCTCAGGAGAGAGCTCGCTTCATCAGGGAGGGGAAGTGCTTTGGATGCGGGGAACTTGAACATATCTCAGCAAAGCGCCCCAAAAAGGCACAGAAAGAACGAAATGACAAGGACGACGAAAGGCCTGAGAGTTCGAGAGCAGCTGAGGACCGTGTACGAAAAGGCAAGATGAAAACAAGACTGGTTCTAGATTGTGTGGGTACTGATCCCGACACCATGGATGAGAGTACAGAACTTTGCCGAGCTTGTGGCAAAGTGAAAGATCAAGAGGCCCTGATTTTCTTTGATGGAGGAGCCAAGGCCAACTTCATTTCACTGGAATTGGCGGCGCGGCTCGAGATTACTCCTGATCGGATGGGACCACTTGCAGAGACAGTTCTAGCGGCACCCGGCAGGGACGTAGCCATTACACCTGTCATTGGCAAACTTCGGTTGCATTGTCAGGGGTATTTGGGGCATGAGGACTTCTTCATAATGCCTTTGGAGGGTTGTGATGTTCTCTTAGGGATTCCCTGGTACCACAAGAACAACGCTGTGGTCGATTATCGAGCGAGAAAAGTGACTTTGACTACAGAAAAGGGCAGAACAATTGTACCTGATTTTAAACTAAAAGGCGAGTGTCTCTATTGTATCGGCTTCGGCCATTTCAAAATTAATGAAATCCAGTCTGTTTGTTTACTCGATCTTTATGAAAGAGTTGAGTTATCATGATAGGACAAATCTGTCTAAACTTGATAAAGAACGCCAAGATTTTCTACACTCTCATGCCGATTGCTTCTCAGAAGGCCTGCTAGATGAGTTACCACCTGCTCGTCCTGAAGATCATACCATTGATCTGATACCTGGAAGTACACCGAACCGGCCACCCTACCGTGTGAGCCGAGCACAGAATGAAGAGATTATGAACCAAGTGAAAGACCTCTTGGAAAAGGGTCTTGTCCAGCCTAGTACTTCACCGTATTGCTCTCCCGTGTTGTTGGTTTTGAAGAAAGACAGATATTGGAGAATGTGCATCGATTATAGAGCTCTCAACAAAATCACCATCAAGAACAGATTTCCGATCCCTATGATATACTCGACAGGTTACAGGGATCCTCGTGCTTTAGCAGGATTGACTTGAAGAGTGGATATCATCAGATCAGGATAGCGCCGGGAGACGTCTACAAGACAACTTTTCGACTTTTGTGTTATTTGAGTCTTTGGTGATGCCTTCTGGCTTAACCAATGCTCCTGCGACATGTAACCGGATGATGGACAAGATTTTTCGAGAGTACAGGCTATTTGTTGGCACTTTCTTTGACGAATCCATTGTTTTCTCCAAGAATGAGGTAGAACACAGAGATCATCTGCTTCAGGTCTTTCAGGCATTACGAGATGACAAGTTAGTGATTAATGCAAAGAAAAGTGATTTTTTTTTTCTACCAGAGATACACTTTTTGGGACTCATTGTGTTAGCAGTAGGAGTACAAATGGATCCGGCCAAGATAGAGACTATCCGTGATTGGCCCGACTTGAGGAATGTCCATGAAGTTAGAAGCTTCTTGGGACTGTGTTCGTACTATAGGCGGTTCATACGAAAGTTTGCAGAGGTTGCTTCCCCTTTGCATATCTTGACACAGAAAGGAGTACCTTTTTCGTGGGGACCCACAGAGGTGACTGCCTTTCAGACATTGAAAGAGAAATTGACTACATGACCTATTTTGACTTTGCCAGACTTGCAGAAGTCATTTGAAGTATGTTGTGATGCTTGTGGTCGTAGTCTGGGTGCGGTCTTGATGCAAGAAGGCCATATCATAGCTTATAAGAGCCGTTTGTTCTCTAGGCCGGAGATGACAACACAGATTTATGAGAGAGAGCTTTTGGCGGTTATCCATGCTCTTACTCAGTGGCCGCATTACCTACTCGGAGCGGATTTTACTGTCTTTACAGACCTTCAGAGTTTGCGCTACTTGTCACAGAAGCAGCTTTCGAAAAAGCAGATGCGGTGGGCGAACATCTTGTCACAGTTCCACTTCTAGATTGTCCATGTGCAGGGACAGAAGAATGTGGTGGCAGATGCTTTGTCTCGGAAACCATTGATTCTGGCTATTTCCGCGATACATCATAGGAGCTTCGAGGATATGGTCATCAACATGCCACAGATACAAATTTTGCAGATATTTTCACACGGATACGGGATGGGGAGACAGTAGCGGGATACTCCCTTCGGGAAGGCTACTTGATGAAAAAGACTATGTTGTGCGTTACACAACCGTTGAGGGAAAAGGTTATGAGTGAATGCCACTGTCCACCTTTTACGGGTCACCGCGGCATTGCTACCACCATGAAAGGGGTAGAGAGATACTTCTTTTGGCCGAGACTCAAGAAGGATGTCGAAGAGTTTGTGCACAGTTGCTTGGTATGCCAAAAGGTCAAGTTTGACAGGCATAAGGCACAAGGATTGTTACAACCTTTACCCATACCCACCCGCCCCTGGGAAAGTATAGCGATGGATTTCATTTTTGATCTCCCGAGAACACAGATTGGTCACGATTGTATCTGGACTGTTATTGACAGATTTAGCAAACAGGTTCATTTCATTCCAATGAAGAAAACAATCAAGCCGGATCACTTAGCGAGACTGTTTGTGGCCCAGATTTTTAGATTACATGGCATGCCTGAGACGATTGTCTCCAACAGAGACCCCAGATTTACGAGTTTGTTTTGGAAGGCAATTTGGGAGAACATTGGCACGCGGTTGCAGTTCTCGTCATCGTTCCACCCGTAGACTGACGGGCAATCCGAGATTGCCAATTCAGTGGTTCTAGATTTATTGAAGTCTTATATCTCAGATCAGAAGACTCAATGGGAAAGATATTTACCTTTGGTGGAATTTGCCTACAATAACACAATACACTCTTCGACAAGGAAGGCGCCATTTGAGATTGTTGAAGGTGCTGGGAAGGTTCCACCCTTCCTGAGCCCGAAAGATAAGATCTTTGAAGCGGATGAATATACGCGAGATCTGGATACGTCTTTTGCCAAGGTTCGCAAGACTTTGCAGAAGTCTCAAGAACGACAGAAAAAGGCAGCGGATCGCCATCGTCGTGACATGAAATTGAAGGAGGATGATTGGGTGCTCTTACGTTTTGAGAAGGCACGCCTACGAAAGAAAAAGGGAAAGGAGAGGCTTTTTCCAAAGCTTAGTATGCGATACTACGGCCCTTTCTAGATTACTGAAAAGATAAATGATGTCTCCTTCCGATTGAAACTGCCAGATACTTGGAGGATTCACAATGCATTTCATGTGAGTCTCTTGAAACCTTCTAAAGGTGATGTGCCTGATGATGGGAGCCCGATGAGCAACCCGAAGTGGAAGAAAACGAGGAGATCCTTCTTTCTGAAGAGATTTTGGCACATAAGGATACGAAGAATAAGGGTAAAGTCCGAAGGCGGTTCTTGGTTAAGTTCAAGAGTTATCCTGCACTTGATGCGAAGTGGATGGAGGAGGAGGACCTAGCAGATACTCCTCAGATTGTGAAACTTTACCTCGATGCTTTTGGTTTAGCATAGTCTACTCCAAATGGAACCCAGAATTCAGCTTGGCCGGAGATTTGGTGCAGTGGGATGCACAAGAGGGGAGTCACTCCACTCCTTTGTCATCAGATACCTTGATTTAGATACTAGAGTCACTGATGTCTCTTTGAGCTTCAGGGATACTGAGAGCTGACAGTATTCTACTGTATGACTTTATGAAATGGAATTCTTGATAATGATACTAATTTGTTCTTGACTTCTATTGAGTACCGGAACTGACAGACGAAATGACTGCATCATTTTGGTCTGATTGATCTCGAATAGACATGGTTGCAATAGGGGTTAGTCAATCGGACATCGATGAGGTCGCGATTGGACCTAGATGTGATTGCTAGCTACATTCCCGATAAATCATGGTCTAAGATCCGAATGAATGTTGAATGTCATGTGATGTCCGTGATGTCGCGTGATGTGAGTGTCGATTTGGTACATGTGCTAGATGCGTGTTCCTAGTACGTAGGTACTAACAGTCAGTGTCTGCTAAAACGGTTTATGGCTTTTGTCGGTTTTGCAGGTGTAATCGCGGTCGATTACAATGCTTTCAAGAGGGGGGTATGTCACAAGGTGATGACGTGGCGGACAGCAGAAACCCTAATTTCTGGCTGAAACCCTAAAATTCCTGCAAACCCTAAAATCTGCCAGAAACCCTAATTTGCAGGAAACCCTAATTTCAGGCTGAAACCCTGATTCAGCAAACCCTAATTCTGCCGGGGGTGCCACGCGGCAGCAGCAGTACGGAATTCCGTGATTTGCGGTGGAATTTGCGCTGGCAGCTTTTCTTGCTTTTTCTACGCAAATAGCAAGAGAAAGAGAGAGAGAGAAAAGTCTTTTTGCTTTTTCTTTGGGACTCTCAGAGAGAGAGAGAAAGAGCAGATGCTTTTGGCTTTCAGAGCTTTTGATTTTGAAGCTTTTGGGGCTCTGCTTTTGGGCATCCCTTGTAACCTTTAAATAAGTGGTGAGGGCTTCACTTCTCAGAGCATTTGGACGCAGAGTCTGAGAGTGAATCCCGACCCACTCTCTTGTACTTTGAACTGATTAATATAAAAAGAAATACCGAAAGGGGCACCAGTCTTTGGGGCCAATATCTCTAGGCACGGAACTCCGCCGGGCCAGTGCAAATCTATTGTGATCTGTGAATTGTTTTAAAGTGGTTATTTGGTGTTGTCGCGGTGGATTCTTGACTTGGAGTGTCCAAGTCTGTTACAACTTTTCATTGCAACTGCTTTTCAGGCCAAGGGCCTTTAAATATGAGCTTAGGGCTCATTCTTTGGCATGCTTCCTGGAGAAGGTGCAGAGTCTGGAGTACCGGCTTGCACTATGGTGATGCAATTTAAAGAAATACCGAAAGGGGCGCCAAGGTTTGGGGCCATTACTCTCTGGGGTGGAATTCCGCCAGTCCGTGTCGCGTGTTGTCTCTCTCTCTCTCTCTCTCTCTCTCTCTTTCAGTTCAGTTGTTAATGAAGTGCTAAAAATTTGTTCAGTCTGTTCTTTTCTATTGGCAAGTGGTGCCCGTCTTGTGACACTTATCGTTCTGAGGGTTCTAAGTCTGAGAGGTACTTTGAGAAGTCACAGTTATTTAAGTACAATGGTATGCCACAGTCTATTGTTAGTGATCGTGATCCTCGTATGACGAGCCTGTTTTGGAGAGGCTTGTTTGAAAGATTGGGCTCCACACTCAAGTTTTCATCCTCATTTCATCCACAAACTGATGGGCAGTCAGAAGAGGCTTATTCTACTCTCTTGGATGTGTTGAAATGTTATGTGTTAGATAGTAAGGGCAAGTGGGAACAATATCTTCCTATGCTTGAGTATGCGTACAACAATACGGTGCATTCGTCAACAGGCAAGGCACCTTTTGAGATTGTTGAGGGTGGCAAAAAGATTCCTCCCATTTTGCACACAAAGGACAATTTTTTTGAGGCGGATCGATATGTTGAAAACATGGATAAAATGTATAAGAAGATCAAGCTTGCCTTGGAGAAGACTCAAGCAAAACAAAAAAGGTTTGTTGATCGTCACTGTCGTAAATTGTTGTTTTCACCTGGTGATTGGGTACTCTTGCAGTTTGAAAAGGCAAGGTTAAAAAAGATGAAGAGCAAGGAACGGTTATTTCCGAAGCTCAGCATGTGTTATGTGTTACTATGGGTCTTTTCAAGTACTTGAGAAGATCATTGATGTTGCTTATAGGTTGAAATTGCTTATAGGTATTAGAAGACTCATAATGCGTTTCACGTGAGTGTTCTAAGACCCTTTGTGGTGATGTGCCAGAAGATCTGCCAGATGAGGATCAACCAGAAGTTGAGAAACTTGATGAGATCTTGGTACGTGAGCAGGTGTCACGTGCACATCTAACCCTATGTGTACATGGACAAGTTACTTCATGACATGGGTTCAGTTCAGTTAGATTAGAAAGTGATATGGCACTTTTGTGAGTCTGTTCGCAGACCGTGCATGACCAGACACTTAGATTAGATGCATATCCTCTGGTTGCACACTTTTCCCTTTTTTGACATTTTTCACTTATTATTTTTAAGTGACTTTTGTTGGGAACTGGGTAGGGCAAATTCACTAAGCCAGTATATAAGCAAAACTAGCGCTAGCACTTTCTGGCAGAAGAGGCAGCAGGAGCTTCGGTTCAACAGGCACCTTCTCAACAAGACCCCCCAAAGCAGTTGACCTAGCGTTTTCTGCAAGGAGATCCAAATTCAGCCTTGGCGTTTTTGCATGCAATTCAGCCCTTGGCGTTTTTGCATTGCAGATCAGTAGATCCACAGCAAGGCACAACAGATCCACAGCAAGACATAGCAGAAGCCCCAGCATTAGCAGATTTTCCACAACAGAGCCCAGATCAGCGCAGCGTTTTTGCATCAATCTGACACCCTCAGCGTTTTTGCAGTTCTTCGTGATAGAATCAGCCCATAGACCTGCGTTTTCAGTTTTTAGCAGTTAGAATCCGCAGAAGAAGTCCCAAACCTTGCAGATCTCACCTTCCCACAGCAGATCCTCGCCGCACTGTCAGATCCCACGTAGTTTGCAGATTCAGCCCGGAAAACGCAGATTTCAGCATCTGCGTTTTCGCGTCGTTGTCGCCATCGACATAGAGTCAGAATTCAGCAGATAAAGATTTGCAAATTTCAGCCCTTAGAGTTTTCAGATTTCAGCCCGTCTCGTCGTCGTCGTCCTCATCGTCGTCGACATCATCGGCAAGTCCAAGCATTGTAGAGATTTGTGCCATCAATAGTAGACCGCTCTCGCCATAGAGAGTGGGGCCTTCGGAGGAGGGTTTGACAACATTCTGGTGTCATATTCTTCTCTCTCTATCTCTTAGTCTCAGCACCATCATTCACAGTGTTCATCCACTTTGTTTGTGTCCATTGCACTCTCTCACTAAAGAACAGAAGGCTCTCCCTTCCATAAGTAAAAGGAACCTTGAGCACAGTTCGGAGCACTCATCTTGAGCAAAGTTCAACATTCACTTCCGCTGCACCTTACAACAGGTTTTGGCACATAAGGAAAGAAAAGTTAAGGGAAAAGTTGCAGGACGGTCTTCGATGAAGCTCAAGAACTATCCACCTATGGATGCAAAGTGGATGGAAGAGTGTGAACTACTAGAGTCACCAAATGTATTGCAACTTTACCTTGAGGCCTTTGGGTTACAACCTACGTATGTTCCAACTCAACATGTTCAAAGGAGGGGTAATGATGGAGCTAGCACATCAAATGTACATACGGATTTAGTGCAATAGAAGTGGACACTGCTCTATTAATGCTAAAGGTATTATGCTCACTTCTAGCGTAGATGAAGTGACAAAAGTATGAAGGTTTCATTAAGTCATTTATATCTATGTTTCATGACCTTTCCTACGGATACATGTGATGTAAAAGGGTGCTAATCACACCAAATCATCTATGGCATGTATATTTGGCATGCAATCGAGGACGTTTGCGAATTCAAGAGGGGGTATGTCACGAAGTTGTGGCAACCACTAACCTTAGTTGTTGGTTTCTTTCCCTTGAATTTTATTTAATTTTTGGGACCCTCTTTTTGAAGTCACAAATGGGCGGACATTGTGTGGCCACTGTGAAACGGCCGACAGCTGAGAGTTTCACCCGCAGTCGGGAAGGGCAGGTCGCTACGAGATGGTGGGGCCAGTAGGCACTCGAATGCGAGTAGTAAAAGGGTGTCTACGCTCAGTTCAAAGTCATTTAGACCCCTCGCTACGCTTATAAGTCGGTGGGTACTAGGAAATTAACTCAAAAGAGGCGAAGTGGACACTTGGCGGCTACAGAGCAGTTTTCCAAGTCCAGCATGAAGAGGGGGCGCCCAAAATGAGAGAGGAGGCTGATTTGACTCATAAGTGAACTACTGTGTGTGTGAGTAGTGGGTGCAAGTGAAACCGGCTTGTACTTTCAAAAAGGGCGGTAGACTTTAGACTTCAACCTTATTTGCTTTCACCCATTTAATTTGTCGCCCACTTTACCTGTACTTTCAAGACACAACAAAGGGGAAAGGGATACAGGCTGCTAGATTGCACCTGTATGAGAAGACCGACACCAGATTGGCCCCTAACTTAGGCGCCCCTTTCGGTATTTCTTTATTGTTTAAAAGAAGGAATAAACGTTGTGGCTCCCTACAAGCTGCCCCGCACAAGCTTGGCTGAATTTCAACTGTTCCGGCCCGATTTCGGCAGCATAACTGTACTAGGACACTTCATAGTTAGTATTCCCACGCATTGACTGACTTTCCCGACGCATACGGACACTTTGCAAAACCTGGCGAGAATCTGCAGCACTCTGAATTCTCTGTTTTCAGCCCCGAAAATGCGCCAGATCACCTGTACAGCGGCCCCCTCGCGTCCCCGAACCTCCTGGGGGTATCAGGGGCCGTTTAGGGCCAAAACCCTAAACTTGCAAAAATACACAGCAGGCTGTAATTTACTGTTTTGGGCTCCGTTTCGCGTGCCGGTCGCATCCGTAGCAAGTCCTCGAGCTCCCGCACCTGTAGGGCTACTTGCCCTTTGAATCGGACGAGATTTCTGGCATGAAACCTCTCCGAATTCACCTGTACTTGCAGGGGATTAGCCACTAGCTAATCCAGTACCTGTGCAAGAGGCTCTTGCCTCGGCAATCGCGCATGAACCCACACAACTGTACATTGGTCAATTCAAAGCCTACTAGTGGGGCATAACATACTGCCATAGGGGAGAGAGAGGGTAGTGCGTAGCGTGCAGGGCATCACTCCTGGCACCGCACTGTACATAGGAGGGAAAGGAAGCACTCCATAGCTCTTAACCTGTGACAAAAATCTGCAAATGAGACCCTTCTCCCTTCAAATTCAGCGCCACTTCTTTATGCATGAGGAAAGTGCACAAAAATGTGCCACTTGGCACATTTACAACCTATTTCCCGTTTCGGGGTTGCCGCCTAAAAATCTCTGAACCGGTTGCCCAGTTGACTTCATTGCAGAGTAATAAAATGTTCCCCTTGTCATTTCGGAGGTAATGACGCGGACACATTTTCAGGTCCCAAAATAGCAGTTCCCTAAATTTTAGGAGATGTTGCCATTGTATCTTTCTAGGTCATCTGACCCCCTTTGTACACTGCAGCCACACCCAAAACTGAAATGTAGCCTTTGTAGCAAAGGATTCCACTTTGGCTAGTCAATGACCCCACTTTGGCTAACCATAGTCCTTGTCCAACCTTAGTGCTCTTTTGCCCTCAGGCCTGGACTCCCTCTGGACAGTTCCACAGTAGCTATGCAATGCAGGGCAGTTAGATTTCCCGAGGGGTGTTTCCAAAAAGTGAAAGTAAATAAATAATAAGAAAGAAATCAACAAAAAGGATAGATAGTAGTCACATGCTGGTGACATACCCCCCTTTTGAAATCTCAAACGTCCTCGTTTGCATCTATGTTGTACATGCTCATAGTCAACACTGATGTATTCAACACATGTCGACACATGTACGACACATACATGCTCATTGTCAACCCTGGTGTATTCAACACCTCGTCGACACATGTATTGCCTGTGTGTGAACCCTGTCCCAATGACATAGTGGTAGCTTCGCACTCTGCCATTGCTTTGAGTCACTAACTTTCCAATGACAAAATGATAGCCACACATTTTACCACTGTCTTATAGTACACGTTGGGCCTAGTAACACTTTCGAGCATACCCAAACCGACAGTTTAAGAATGCAGTTACACATGTACCCTTTAATAGAAGCAATTACTATATCGTTGACAAACTGACAAGAAATACTCACTTCTATAGCACTAACCAAACTTTTGGACATTCCATAAGAGCAATTGCCAAACTGACAATCTGTACAGCTCTAACATTGATGTAACATGTACTTGATTTGAGCTCACTTTAGATACCATGTACATCATTTGTTTTAGAAGCCATTGTCACACTAACAATCCATGTAGCTTTGAAACTCAAGGGGTCAAGGTAGGTTGCAAATCGAAGGCTTCAAGGTAAAGTGATAACAAAGTTGGTGACTCTGCAAGTTCACCTTCTTCCATCCACTTAGCATCCATTGGTGGATAGTTTCTGAACTTTACCAAGTAATGCCTAGCAACTTTGCCTTTCACTTTTCTTTCTTTATGTGCCAAAATCTGTTCCGGGACTAAGATCTCGTCAAGTTCCTTGACTTCCGGCTGATCTTCAGCTGGCATATCCTCTGGCACATCACCCAGATAGGGTCTGAGAAGACTCACATGAAAAGCATTGTGAATCTTCCAACTGTCAGGCAATTTCAGCCTATATGCAACATCATTGATTATGTCGCACACTTGAAAAGGCCCATAGTAACGCATACTGAGCTTTGGAAACAGTCTTTTCTTGCCCTTCATCTTCTTTAACCTTGCCTTTTCAAAGCATAGAAGCACCCAATCACCAAGTGAAAATACCACTTCACGACGGTGACGATCAGCTGCTTTCTTTTGCTTTGCCTCAGTCTTTTCTAAGGCCACTTTGACCTTCTTGTACATTTCATCCATGTCTTGAACATACTTATCTGCTTCAAATATCTTGTCCTTTGTATGCAGTATGGGAGGAACTTGCTTGCCACCTTCAACTATCTCAAAAGGTGCCTTGCCAGTTGATGAATGCACTGTATTATTGTATGCATACTCCACCAATGGCAAATACTGCTCCCACTTTCCTTTATGCTATGACATGTAGCACTTTAGCAGATCTAGGAGAGTAGAATTTGCCTCTTCTGACTGCCCATTTGTTTGAGGATGAAATGACGAAGAGAATTTGAGCGTGGTGCCCATATTCTCAAACAAGCCTCTCCAGAACAAACTTGTCATGCGTGGATCACGGTCGCTAACAATCGACTGTGGCATGCCATGATACTTGAAAATATTGCTCATAAACAAGCGTGCCATTTGATCTGGCTTTATCTTCTTCCTGACAGGAATAAAACGAGCCTGTTTGCTGAATCTGCAAATAATGGTCCAAATACCATCGTTTCCAGTATGCGTTTTTGGAAGATCAAAGATAAAATCCATAGCAATACTTTCCCATGGTTTATCTGGAATAGGTAGTGGTTGCAATAACCCTGGTGTCTTTTGCCTGTCAAACTTGACCTTTTGGCAAATTAGGCATTCTCGCACGAAGGCATCCACATCTCTTCTCAATGTAGGCCAATAGAAGAATGTCTCAACTGCTTTAACTGTAGCATCGATACCACGATGCCCTGCATACGGTGGTACATGACTCTCTTCCATAACTTTGCGTCGCAATGGCTTTGTGACACACAATCTGCCATGCATCATCATGAACCCATCTTTGAGAAGATAGTGTTCATGACGTTGTCCATCCATTAGCTGCTCGAAGACCCTTGCAAAATCTTCATCATTTGCATACTGTTCTCTTATATCATCGAGTTCATGATGATAAGGAATTGACACAGCTGAAATTTGTGGCTTCCTTGACAAGGCATCAGCCACGACGTTCTTCTTGCCTTCCACATGCACAATCTGAAAATGGAACATGGACAAGATATTTGCCCATCGCATATGCTTCTCATATAATTTTGTCTGTGTCAAGAAGTATCGCAAGGTGTGATGGTCCGTCTGGACAACGAAATCTGCACCTAGCAGGTAGTGTTTCCAACTTAAGAGCGCATGAATCACAGCCAGTAACTCTTTCTCATAGACCTGCATGGTCATCTCTGGCCCTTAAATTCTGCTCTCATAGGCTACTACCCTGCCATCTTGCATTAGCACTGCACCAATGCTACTACCACAAGCGTCACACTGGACCACAAATGACTTCCTAAGATCTGGCAACACAATGACTGGATCTGAAGTCATCTTTTCCTTTAAGAGATTAAAAGCTGAAATCTCTTTCTGTGTCCATGTAAAGGTGACTGCCTTCTTTTGAAGAGCATGTAAAGGTGAAGCAATCTCAACGAAATTTCGGATAAACCTTCTGTAATAGGAGCATAGTCCCAAGAAACTTCGGACATCGTGCACGGTCTTTAAATCTGGCCATGACTTGATCGCTTCAACTTTTGCAGGATCCATTTTGACACCATCCTTTGAGACAATGTGTCCCAGAAAGTGAATCTCTTCCAGAAAAAACTCACTTTTCTTTGCATTGATGAGCAACCTATGACTGCGTAGCTCTTTGAACACAATGGCCAAGTGATGCCTATGCTCCTCTTCATTCTTTGAGTAGACTATCATGTCATCAAAGAATGTACCAACAAACTGCTGGTGTGGATGGAAAATTCTGTCCATCATCCTATTGAACGTAGCAGGAGCATTTGTGAGACCAAAGGGCATCACTAAAGATTCGTAAAGGCCAAACGTTGTTCTAAAAGCAGTCTTGTGTACATCCTCTGATCTAATGTGGATCTGATGGTACCCACTCTTTAGATCTATCCTGCTAAACATAGCTGCTTCTAATTTGTCCAGAATATCATCAATTCTAGGTATAGGGAACCTATTCTTGATGGTATTCTTGTTTAGTGCACGGTAGTCGATGCACATACGCCATGAGCCATTCTTTTTCTGCACCAACAACACTGGAGAACAGAATGGGGATGAACTGGGCTGAATCAGCCCCTTTTTTAACAGCTTCTGTACTTGGCCCATTATCTCTTTCTGTTGAGCCGCACTAACCCTACACAGAGGCTTATTTGGTGGGCTACTGCCTGGCACCAAATCTATCGCATGGTCCTCGGGTCTCTCTGGCGGTAATTGAGACGGTAATGAATCGGAAAAACAATCTCTATACTGTTGTAAAAACATTGACCTTTCTTTATCTAGCACATATAAATTTGATTCATCACAATCTGACACTTCACGTGCAAAAACCAAGTACGCAGAAAGATGCTTTTTCATTACAGAAGTAATAGCAGAAGCTGATACAGTGGGAATAGACCCCCCTTTAAGCTTTACATCCAGAATGTGAGTTTTTCCTCTGCTCTGTACAGTGATCTTTTTGTTGTAGGCATCCATGATTCCCTGTACACGAAATAACCAAGGAATACCTAACAACACATCACATCCGTCCAGTGGCATGATGTAAAATTCTTTAGCATCTACATAGGACTGGATATGTAGGCGCAACTTTCTGATGATGGGTGTCACAGCCTCTGTATGGCCAGGACATGCCAAACCTGCCTTTGCTGTATACCCCATCTCTTCAGGTCTGATTCCCAACTTTGAAGCCAATTATGGGGAAATGAAGTTGGCTTTGGCACGTGGATCAAAGAAGATAAGCACTGTTTGATCCCTGACCTTTCCCCATGCTCTGCAAAGCTCACTTGCATCTGAATTTGGCTTGTCGCCCACCATATCTGGCACTAGACCAGCCATGGGCTTCTTTCCTTTCTTGTCCTCCTTGTCTTCAGAATCAGCTGGCCTTTTCTTTGTAGGACAATTGTTAGCAATGTGGCCAGGTTGCTCACAGATGAAGCATTTGTTCTCTGACCTCAGGACCTTCTTTTGCTCTTCCGACTTGCGAGGAAAACGTCTTTTCCATTTCTTTGCTAGTCCCTTTTCTGATTCAGCGGTAGCTTTGCCTTTCCGTGCGTTGGTTGGCTCCTGAGTCCCTTTAGGAACCTCATTGGGAACGTGCTTCTTCGCTGAATTTTTCTTGGTTGATCCTTCCTTGACGCCATTATTGAATTCACAATCTTCTCCCTTGAGCAAACCATTGCCAGTGTTTGCTACCTCGATGAGTTGGGTCAAAGTAGTGACTTTGGTCTTCGTGCAATACTTTCTTAATCCTTTGGGTAGGCCACAACAGTATTTTTCAATCTGTTCTGTCAAGGGCACAAACCTATAGGAAGTTACTGGAAGTAGAGCTTTCCAAAACTTCCGATTGTAATCATCCAGATTCTTGCAAGTAGCAGCATTAAGCTGGTGCCATTCTGTCATGACATCTGCTTTAAAGTCATCAGATAACCATGCTGCTGCAAAAATCTGCTTGAAGTAAATCCATGTGGACGGAGCTTGCCCTTGCAGCAATAAAGTTGTCCACCATTGTCCCGCATTCCCTATCAAGAAAGTGGTTGCCTTGTGGACCTTTGAAGCCTCTGTAAAGTTTCCCCCTGCAGAGGCCTTGTCAAACTGATGGAGGAATGAGAGAGCCTTCTTCATGTCATCAAACCCTGTAAAGGTCGTGAAAGTCACACCTTTTTCACCTTCTTTGTACAGAGTTGGCCTCTCCAGCGGCGTTAAATTGTCATATGGAAGTGACTGAAACATGGGATCACTGTTAGGGTTCATTTGTGTTCCCTGACCGCAATTAAGTTGACCTGGAAATGCCATATTTGGCTGCTGATTTGTAATTCCAGCCATACCAAAATTTGCCTGTGGCATCCCAAATTGGCCCTAAGTGCTTTGAAACCTTGGTAGCATGCCCGTGACACCATACATGGGGTTAGGCATCATCGTTTGAGCACCCCCGAACACTGTTCGTGGCGTGTAAAACTGATTTCCAGGTGCATGACCAGCCATGCTCTGGAATACCGATCCACCTCCAAAATAGCCAGGGTGTACTGAAGGTGGTGGGAAGACTTGTTGCATAGCCTGTAGGTTGCTTCCCTGCCCATTAGAACCAGCTATAGGCTGCTAAAAAGTGGCTGGCTGAACTGGTACAGCTTGAAAGACTGGCATCTCAGCCACCTATTCTTGCACCTTAGGCACGGGTTGTGGAGATTGCATGTTCTCCGTCAAGTGTACAGGTGTTTCCATTGATGTGCAGTATGAATCACCTGTGCTCAAGCCTTAACAGGCTTTTGAATATGATACACTTGCTGAGACGGGAGAGGAGGTTGTAGAAAGGCTAAAAACCTTGGGTTCTGCATTACTTGTGTGAACATAGACACAGCAGTAGCCAACTGGGTCCTGAATATATCATCATTCGTCTGTGGTGGTCTTGAAGACTCACCCACTTCATGTGTCTGTTGACCTTGTGAAGAGGAAACCTCTTCAGTCACATCATTTGGTCTGTCAGCCATAATTGCAATTCCCTGTGTCTGGTCTATGATCCCATGTGTCTTCAAGCCCAAACTGACCAAGGCTCACTTCTATGGGAAAAAGTGATTTAATCCCGGCAATGGAACCATGAAACCGGCCTATACTTTCAAAAAGGGTGGTAGACTTTAGACTTCAACCTTATTTGCTTTCACCCATTTAATTTGTCGCCCACTTTACTTGTACTTTCAAGACACAACAAAGGGGGAAGGGATACAGGCTGCTAGATTGCACCTGTATGAGAAGACCGACACCAGATTGGCCCCTAACTTAGGCGCCCCTTTCGGTATTTCTTTATTGTTTAAAAGAGGGAATAAACGTTGTGGCTCCCTACAAGCTGCCCCGCACAAGCTTGGCTGAATTTCAACTGTTCCGGCCCGATTTCGGCAGCATAACTGTACTAAGACACTTCACAGTCAGTATTCCCACGCATTGACCGACTTTCCCGACGCATACGGGCACTTTGCAAAACCTGGCGAGAATCTGCAGCACTCTGAATTCTCTGTTTTCAGCCCCGAAAATGCGCCAGATCACCTGTACAACGGCCCCCTCAGGTCCCCGAACCTCTTGGGGGTATTAGGGACTGTTTAGGGCCAAAACCCTAAACTTGCAAAAATACACAGCAGGCTGTAATTTACTGTTTCGGGCTCCATTTCGTGTGCCGGTCACATCCGTAGCAAGTCCTCGAGCTCCCGCACCTGTAGGGCTACTTGCCCTTTGAATCGGATGAGATTTCTGGCGTGAAACCTCTCCGAATTCACCTGTACTTACGGAGGATTAGCCGCTAGCTAATCCAGTACTTGTGCAAGAGGCTCTTGCCTCGGCAATCGCGCATGAACCCACACAACTGTACATTGGTCAATTCAAAGCCCTCTAGTGGGGCATAACATACTGCCATAGGGGAGAGAGAGGGCAGTGCGTAGGGTGCAGGGCATCGCTCCTGGAACCGCACTGTACATAGGTGGGAAAGGAAGCACTCCATAGCTCTTAACCTGTGACAAAAATCTGCAAATGAGCCCCTTCTCCCTTCAAATTCAGCGCCACTTCTTTATGCATGAGGAAAGTGCACAGAAATGTGCCACTTGGCACATTTACAGCCTATTTCCCGTTTCGGGGTTGCCGCCTAAAAATCTCCCAACCGGTTGCCCAGTTGACTTCATTGCAGAGTAATAAAATGTTCCCCTTGTCATTTCGGAGGTAATGACGCGGACACATTTTCAGGTCCCAAAATAGCAGTTCCCTAAATTTTAGGAGATGCTGCCATTGTATCTTTCTAGGTCATCTGACCCCCTTTGTACACTGCAACCACACCCAAAACTGAAATGTAGCCTCTGTAGCAAAGGATTCCACTTTGGCTAGTCAATGACCCCACTTTGGCTAACCATAGTCCTTGTCCAACCTTAGTGCTCTTTTGCCCTCAGGCCTGGACTCCCTCTGGACAGTTCCACAGTAGCTATGCAATGCAGGGCAGTTAGATTTCCCGAGGGGTGTTTCCAAAAAGTGAAAGTAAATAAATAATAAGAAAGAAATCAACAAAAAGGATAGATAGTAGTCACATGCTGGTGAGAGCAAGTAATCACAGCTTTAATGGAAAGCTTGCCTTCTCCCTTGTCTTAGGTAGCGCGATGATTCCGCGCTCGTGCATCCCCCCCTCCCCCCCTTGAATACAGAAAACGTGATACCTTGCTCGAGGGCTTTTAATCTGTATGTACAATTGTGTGGTTTCATGTGTGATTGCCGAGGCTAGAGCCTATTATAGAGGTACTGGATGTCACAAATGGGTGACGTGGCTGCCCACTTCCCCTGGCAAATGGACCCGCCGAAAGGCCGATATGGCTGCATCACGGACGTCCGCAGATTGCGGAAAAATGGGACACGTGGCATTGTTGAACGGTATTTCGTGGTTTTCGGCGCAGACGGCGGCGCTTTTTGCGGCAAGGTTTTGGCCAGCTTTTGCGTGGCTGCTTTTCCTACGCTATTTGCTTGCTTTATTTTACGCAATGAATGAGAGAGAGAGAGAGAGAGAGAGAGAGAGAGAGAGAGAGAGAGAGAGAGAGAGAGAGAGAGAGAGAGAGAGAGAGAGAGAGAGAGAGAGAGAGAGAGAGAGAGAGAGAACGCTTTACTTTTAAAAAGCTTTGCTTTATTTGGTCCAAGTATGGCTTTAGAGGCTTGAGAGAGAATCCTCTTTCTAGCTTTACGAAGAGCTTTTAATTTCCAGCTTTTGGGGCTTTGCTTTTGGGCCTTGGCATCCCTTGTACTCCATAAATAAGTGGGTAGGCCACTCACAACTCAGAGCATTTGGACGTAGAGTTTGAGTGTGAGCGCCTGCCCGCACTCTTGTACTTTGAACACAGATTAATATAAAAAGAAATACCGAAAGGGGCGCCAGACTTTGGGGCCAATATCTCCAGGCACAGAACTCCATCGGGCCAATGTCGAATCAATTGTGAACTGTGAACTTTTTTGAAGTGGTTATTTGTGCTGTTGCGGTAGATTCTCGACTTGGAGTGTCCAAGTCTGTTACAGTGGTATCAGAGCACGACCGATTTCTCTTCTACGGGAAATCCGATCCCTAATGTTTTTTTTCCGCGGCACCTATGGCTTCAAGCAAAGATCAGTCGACTCCCTCTGCATTGGGAGATGCGGGAAGGGATCACAACGAAGATTCACGCGAGGAGTATGGCCCGCCTCGGCCTACTCAGGCGGAGCGTCAAGAGATGGAACGTCGACAATTGATCGGCGATGCAACGAGATGATGCTTAATTTTGCCAAGGACCCGAAATTGGCAAAATATATGAGCAAGACTTCTTTCGAAGAGGCGCACACGCAGTGGCAGAAAACCACACAACCACCCCGAAAACCCGCTCTCAAGAAACCTCCTACTCCCAAGAAGTATACATAGAAATAATTAGACGAGGTGGTTGATGCACGAATAGCTCAGCTTTTTGACGCGCAGAACAAAGCTAAAAAGCACGGCAAAAGGTAGAAGAAAGGCACTGACTTCTCGGGTTATTTGGGTCGTCAGTCTACTTTTGAAAAGGCAAGAAAGCAGAAGAAGCGTGTTCGATTTGAAGGAGTATCCAGTTCTTCTTCTTCTTCTTCTTCTTCTTTTGATAGTTCTTCTAGCTTATCTGACTCGAGCGAAGAAGACAGAAAAGGCAAAAAGCGAAGCAAGAAGCAACGCTTTGGAAAGGACAAGAAAAAGGCAAAGAAGTCTAAATCTCGCCCCGTCATTGACAGTTCTACAGAGGACTCGTCTACAGACAGTTCGGACTCTGATGGCAGCAACTTTTATGCAAAGAAGAAGAACTTTTACAAAGCCAACCAATATGACTTTCCAGAAATACTGGTTTTCTGGAAGACAAAAGCAAGAAAGTCCGAGAGTTTAAGCAAGGTGGACAATCAATTAAATTTGACACGTTTTTTGGATATAGAGATGCTTGAAGGCTTTGTCTTTTGTACAACAGTTTGACATCGCTTTTGCAGGAGGCCGTTACTCAGAGCACTCTAAGATTCGGAGAGCTCTCTTACTTTAAGCTTCTATTAAACAAGACTGCGCTAGTTAAATGGCTGAAATTCAAGAGGCTTTTTATTTGTTCTTGGCTGACTCAAGATTATGAACGTGATATACGAACTGCTTGGAACTATCTTCGGATGACCAAGAAGGATAGGATGGACGCTTATTGCGAGAGATTCTGGAGCTCTTTTCTACCCGCCTCTTCATTTAAGAAGATCTCGTTCAAGGAACAGATTGAGCGGTTTACCTTGGGTCTACCTACAGAGATCGGAGATCACTGCTTGGAACAAAAGTTAGGTTCCATATAGGAGTTGATGAGTCATGCGAAACGGAGTTTTGCCATTCACTCTGGCAGTTTGACCTACCCCACCGATGAGATCATGACACAAAGAGCCGAACAGACTTCGACAAATGAAAGTAGGAAGAGAAAGAGCAACCCAGAAAAGAAAGATGCACGACCCAAACTTACTCCTCAAGAGCGGGCTCGCTACATCAGGGAAGGGAAGAGCTTTGGATGCGGGGAAACTGGACATATCTCCGCAAAGTGCCCTAAAAAGACACAGAAAGAACAGAACGACGAGGACGACGAACGGCCTAAGAGTTCGAGAGCAGCTGAGGAACGTGGAAGAAAAGGCAAGATGAAAACAGGACTGGTTCCAGATTGCGTGGGTATCGATCCCAGCACGTCAGACGAGAGTACATAACTTTGCCGAGCTTGGGGCAAAGTGAAAGATCAAGAAGCCATGATCTTCGTTGATGGAGGAGCCAAGGCCAACTTCATTTCATCGGAATTGGCGACGCGGCTCGAGATCACTCCTGATTGGATGGGACCACTTGCGGAGGCAGTTCTAGCGGCACCCGGTAGGGACGTAGCCATTACACCCGTCATTGGCAAACTTCGGTTGCATTGTCAGGAGTATTTGGGGCATTAGGACTTTTACATAATGCCTTTGGAAGGCTGTGATATTCTCTTGGGAATTCCCTGGCACCACAAGAACAACAGTGTGGTCGACTATCGGGCGAGGAAAACGACATTGACAACGGAGAAGGGCAGAACCATTGTACTCGATATAAAACTTGAGGGCGAGTCTGTCCCTATTGTATTGGCTTCGGCCATTTCTAAATTAATGAAATCCAGTTTGTTTGTTTACTTGATCTTTTTGAAAGAGTTGAGTGATGAGGATACGACAAATATGTCTGAACTTGATAAAGAACGCCAAGATTTTCTCCACTCTCATGCAGATTGCTTCTCAGAGGGCTTGTCGGGCGAGTTACCACCCGCTCGTCCTGAAGATCATACCATTGATTTGATACCTGGAAGCACACCATCGAACCGGCCACCTTACCGTGTGAGCCGAGCACAGAACGAAGAGATCATGAACCAAGTGAAAGACCTCTTGGAAAAGGGTCTTGTCCAGCCTAGTACTTCACCGTATTACTCTCCAGTGTTGTTGGTTTTGAAGAAAGACGGATCTTGGAGAATGTGCATCGATTATAGAGCTCTCAACAAAATCACCATCAAGAACAGATTTCTGATTCCTAGGATCGATGATATACTCGACAGATTATAGGGATCCTCGTGTTTTAGCAGGATTGATTTGAAGAGTGGATATCATCAGATCCGAATCGTGCCGGGAGACGTCTACAAGATAGCCTTTCGGACAACTTTTGGGTTATTTGAGTTTTTGGTGATGCCGTTTGGCCTAACCAATGCTCCTGCGACATTTAACCGGATGATGGACATGATTTTTTGAGAGTATAGACTATTTGTTGACACTTTCTTTGACGATATCATTGTTTTCTCTAAGAATGAGGCAGAACATAGAGATCATCTTCTTCAGGTCTTTCAGGCATTACGAGATCACAAGTTAGTGATTAATGTGAAGAAAAGTGAATTTTTCCTACCAGAGATACACTTTTTGGGATACATTGTGTCAGCAGCAGGAGTGCAAATGGATCCGGCCAAGATAGAGACAATCCGTGATTGGCCCGATTTGAAGAATGCCCATGAAGTTAGAAGCTTCTTGGGATTGTGTTCCTACTACAGGCGGTTCATTCAAAAGTTTGCAGGGGTTGCTTCCCCTTTGCATATCTTGACATAGAAAGGAGTCCCTTTCTCGTGGGGACCCACAGAGGTGACTGTCTTTCAGACTTTGAAAGAGAAATTGACTATGCGACCAGTTTTGACTTTGCCGGATTTGCAGAAGTCATTTGAAGTATATTGTGATTCTTGTGGTCGTAGTCTAGGTGCGGTCTTAACGCAAGAAGGCCATGTCATTGCTTACGAGAGCTGATTGTTCCAAGGCAGGAATTGACAGCACAGATTTATGAGAAAGAGCTTTTGGCGGTTATCCATGCTCTTACTCAGTAGCGGCACTACCTACTCGGAGCAGATTTTATTGTCTTTACAAACCATCAGAGCTTATACTACTACTTGTCACAGAAGCAGCTATCGGAAAAGCAAATGCGGTAGGCGAACATCTTGTCACAGTTTCAGTTCCAGATTGTCCATGTCCAGGGACATGAGAATTTGGTGGCAGATGCTTTGTCTCGGAAGCCGTTGGTTCTGGCTATTTCCACGATACATCATAGGAGCTTCGAGGATATGGTTGATCAGTATGCCACGGATCCAGATTTTGCACACGTTTTCACACGGATACTGGATGGGGAGACAGTAGCAGGATATTCCATTCGAGATGGCTACTTGATGAGGAAAACCATGTTATGCGTTACACAGCCGTTGAGGGAAAAGGTTATGGCTGAATGTCACTGTCCGCCTTTTACGGGTCACCGCGGCATTGCTACCACCATGAAAGGGGTAGAGAGATACTTCTTTTGGCCGAGACTCAAGAAGGATGTGGACGAGTTTGTGCGCAGGTGTTTGGTATGCCAGAAAGTCAAGTTTGACAGGCATAAAGCACAGGGTTTGTTACAGCCTTTGCCCATACCCACCCGACCCTCCGAAAGTATTGCAATGGACTTCATTTTTTATCTCTCGAGAACACAGAGTGGTCACGATGGTATCTGGACTGTTATTAACAGATTTAGCAAGTAGGCTCATTTCATTCCCAGTGAAGAAAACAGTCAAGCCAGATCACTTAGCGAGACTGTTTGTGGCCCAGATTTTTAGATTACATGGCATGCTTGAGACGATTGTCTGCGATAGGGACCCCAGATTTACGAGTTTGTTTTGGAAGGCAATTTGGGAGAACATTGGCACACGGTTGCAGTTCTCGTCATCTTTCCACTTGCAGACTGACGGGCAATCTGAGATTGCCAATTCAGTGGTTTTAGATTTATATTAGTCTTAATCTCGGATCAGAAGACTCAATGGGAAAAGTATCTACCTTTGGTGGAATTTGCCTACAATAACACTATACACTCTTCGATGGGGAAGGCGCCATTTGAGATTGTTGAAGGTGCTGCGAAGGTTCCACCCTTCCTTAGCACAAAAGATAAGATTTTTGAAGCTGATGAGTATACGCGCGACTTAGACACGGCTTTTGCCAAAGTCCGCGAGGCTTTGCAGAAATCTCAGGAAAGACAGAAAAAGGCAGCGGATCGCCATCGTCGCGATTTGAAATTGAAGGAGGATGATTGGGTGCTCTTACGTTTTGAGAAGGCAGGCCTGAGAAAGAAAAAGGGAAAGGAGAGGCTTTTTCCAAAGCTTAGTATGCGATACTACGGACCTTTCCAGATCTCTGAAAAGATCAATGATGTCTCCTTCCAACTGAAACTGCCTGACACTTGGAGGATTCACAATGCATCTCATGTGAATCTCTTGAAACCTTTCAAAGGTAATGTGCTTGAAGATGGGGAGCTCAATGAGCAACCCGAAGTGGAGGAAAACGAGGAGATCCTTGTTCCTGAATAGATTTTGGCACATAAGGACACAAAGAATAAGGGTAAAGTAAGAAGGCGGTTCTTGGTTAAATTCAAGAACTATCCTGCATTGGATGCGAAGTGGATGGAGGAGAAGGACCTAGCAGATACTCCTCAGATTGTGAAACTTTACCTTGAAGCTTTTGGTTTAGCATAGTCTATTCCAAATGGAACCCAGAATTCAGCTTGGCCGCAGATTTGGTGCAGTGGGATGCACAAGAGGGGAGTTACTCCGCTCCTTTGTAGAATACTAGAGTCACTGATGTCTCTTTGAGCTTCAAGGATACTGAGAGCTGATAGTATTTGCTATATGACTTTATGAAATGGAATTCCTGAATATGAAACTGTTTTGTTCTTGACTTGTTTTTAAGTGCAGGAACTGATAGACAAAATGACTGCAGCATTTTGGTCTAAATGATCTCGAAGATACACGGTTGCAACGCTCATGTACTCTGTTGTAATGAAAATGCAGCCTTTCATTACCAGAAGGGGTTGCACACGGTGTACGAAGTGAACAGGAGCGTGTATGAGAGCTGCGATTTCGGCAATGGTGGCAGCCCGAGTGCAGAAGAGTTGTGGGGAGGTGGGGTCGGGGCCACCATAGATAAGACGAGTGTGATACACAATTGGTCGACGAAGGGCGGATGTAGCATCGGGCCGCTGAATGAGAGCCGCGTTTACTACTTTGCATGCGGCGTGGGGCAGCATTGCCTGCAAGGTATGAAGGTGGCGGTGCCTGTGCTTCCCACCACCTCCAATTCCTCGCTTTCAGCCCAGCAACAATCTTCTAATTATTACCCCCACTCCTCTTCCTCCACGGCCCTTCAGTACATCCACCTTGCAATGGGGGTTACTTAATCGGGCATCTATGAGGTCTTGAGTGGATCTAGATGCGATTGCTAATTGCATTGCCGATAAATCATGGTCTAAGATCCAAATGAATGTTAAATGTGATTTGTCATGTGATGTCCTGTGATGTTGTGTGATGTGAGTGTCGATTGGTACTTGTGCTAGATGTGTGTTCCTAGTGCGTAGGTACTAACAGTCAGTGTCTGCTAAGACAGTTTATGGCTTCTGTCTGTTTTGCAGGCGTAATTGAGGGCGATTACAATGCTTTCAAGAGGGGGGTATGTCACAAATGGGTGACGTGGTTGCCCACTTCCCCTGACAAATGGACCCGCCGAAAGGCCGACATGGCTGTAGTACGGGCGCCCGTAGATTGCGGAAAAATGTGACATGTGGCACTGCTGTACGGTATTCCATGATTTCCGGCGCAAATGGCGGCGCTTTTTGCGGCAGGGTTTTGACCAACTTTTGCGTGGTTGCTTTTCGTACGCTAGGAGAAGGTGCAGAGTCTGGAGTACCGGCTTGTACTTTGATGATGCAATATAAAGAAATACCGAAAGGGGCGCCAAGGTTTGGGGCCAATACTCTCTGGGGTGGAATTCCGCCACTCCGTGTCGCGTGTCGTCTCTCTCTCTTTCAGTTCAGTTGTTAATGAAGTGTTAAAAGTCTGTTCGGTTTGTTCTTTTCTATTGGCACGTGGTGCCCGCCTTGTGACAATTTCCCTTGGATGATGATATATGGGAGTTTTCTAGGGATGGTGACATTATTATCTTGGGGGATTTCAATGCTAGGACAGCCCATCACCAGACGGTATTCTATAATACTTCAAACGAGTTGATGCAGGAGCTTAATATTACAGAAATGGGCCTCTCAAGATTATCACAGGATGAGGAGCACACTGAGTATGGCAGATACTTGATTGATATGAGGACTGCACATGGATTGGCCATTTTGAATGGCCTACAGAGATTCTCTACAGCACATGGTTTTACATGCTTTCCACATCGGAATGGCTTCAATGGATTATGTTATGGCTCCGCCAAGACTCATTCCTTCCTTTCGAGATTTCACGGTGGGAAATAGGCCAGTTGGGGTAGCAGTCGATCACGCTATCTTGTCTTTCACTCTATTGTTCCAATACAGCACGGTTCCATTGGGAGAGGTATGAAACTGGCCCGTAGGGCCGTAGACTTTAGCTTTCACCCGATTCTTCACTTGATAACTTTACTTGGACTTTACGACATAGAGGAAAACTTCACGAATAAACCTGTGACTAGAATTAACACTTCACACAAAGCACAGCTTGGCAGCTAGATTGCTCCCGAGCAGACAGCGACACCCTATAGGCCCCAAAGACTGGCACCCGTTTCTGCATTTCTTTATTCTTATAAACCTTGGGAGAAAACCTGCAAGTTCCTACAAGCTATCCTGCTTTTACCGCGACAGCTCGTAGGAAAATGGCCTACTCTAGCCCAATTTCAGTAGCATAACCGCAGTAGGAGGCTTCACAGACAAATTCCCCATGCCAAAGGTGACTTTCCCGGTGCATACGGAGTCTAGACATTTTCCCAAACCTACCGAGAATCTGCAACATGCTGAATTCTCTGATTTCTACCCTGAAAATGCCAGATCACCTGTAAAGTGATCCCAACCCTTCCCCGAAGCTCCTGGGAGCACTAGGGATCAATTAGGGCCAAAACCCTAAACCTACAAAAATACACAGCAGGCTGTATTTTTCTGTTTTGGGCTCCGTTTCACATGTTGGTCGCATCCGTAGCAAGCCCTCGAGCTCCCATACCTGTATGGCTACTTGCCCTTTCAATCGGACGAGATTTTTCGCGTGAAATCTCCCCCAGTTCACCTCTACCTGCGGGGGATTAGCAACTAGCTAATCCAGTGTAATAGACTTGGACACTCCAAGTCGAGAATCTACCGCGACAACACAAATAACCACTTCAAAACAGTTCACAGTTCACAATTGATTCGACACTGGCCCGGCGGAGTTCCGTGCTTGGAGATATTGGCCCCAAAGTTTGGCGCCCCTTTCGGTGTTTCTTTATATATTAATCTGTGTTCAAAGTACAAGAGTGCAGGCAAGCGCTCACACTCAGACTCTGCGTCCAGATGCTCTGAGTTGTGAGTGGCCTACCCACTTATTTAAAGAGTACAAGGGATGCCAAAAGCAAAGCCCCAAAAGCTGGAAATTAAAAGCTCTTCATAAAGCTAAAAAGAGGTTTCTCTCTCAAGCCTCTCAAGCCATACTTGGCCCAAATAAAGCAAAGCTTTTTAAAAGTAAAGCGTTCTCTCTCTCTCTCTCTTATTCATTGCGTAAAATAAAGCAAGCGAATGGAAGCATGCCAGAGAATGAGCCCTAGCCTCATATTTAAAGGCCCTTGGCCTAAAAGCAGCTTACATGAAAAGCTTTCAAACCCAAAAGCTTCTGGTCCAAAAAGCAGTTTACATGAAAAGCTTTCATGTAGAATACCGTCTGGTGATGGGCTGTCCTAGCATTGAAATCCCCCAAGATAATAATGTCACCATCCCTAGAAAACTCCCATATATCATCATCCAAGGGAAATTGTCACAAGGCGGGCACCACGTGCCAATAGAAAAGAACAAACCGAACAGACTTTTAACACTTCATTAACAACTGAACTGAAAGAGAGAGAGAGACGACACGCGACACGGAGTGGCGGAATTCCATCCCAGAGAGTATTGGCCCCAAACCTTGGCGCCCCTTTCGGTATTTCTTTATATTGCATCATCAAAGTACAAGCCGGTACTCCAGACTCTGCACCTTCTCCTGGAAGCATGCCAGAGAATGAGCCCTAGCCTCATATTTAAAGGCCCTTGGCCTAAAAGCAGCTCACATGAAAAGCTTTCAAACCCAAAAGCTTCTGGTCCAAAAAGCAGTTTACATGAAAAGCTTTCAAACTCAAAAAGCTTCTGGTCCAAAAAGCAATGCCAAAAGCTGCCAGCGTAAATCACAGAAATCCGTACAGCTTGCCATGTCATCATGCCAGCGCAATTTTTGGAAATCAGCCATGCTGTTGTAGTTTTAGGGTTAGGGTTTCCAAAATTAGGGTTTCAGCAATTAGGGTTTCCAGAATTAGGGTTTCAGAAATTAGGGTTTCTGGCAGAAATTAGGGTTAGGGTTTTCTGCTCTCGGACAACCACGTCATCACTTTGTGATACTTCTTCTGTTGCTTGTTCTTCTTAGGGTTTAGGCCCCTCGGCCGGTAACTCCGTTCTTCAGTAGGTCGACACGTCAACAGTTTGTTACAGAAATTGTCCTCTAGGTGATGCATATACTGACGTACTAGGAGGGAAATGGCAAATAGTGATGTAGAAGTATGTGCCTGTCTCTGCCTTTAGTTTCACCCACATGTACCTAGGGTCCTAGCATGCTCATCCCTCCGAGCTATATGTATCAGAGGCTGTAGCTCCTCTCTGAATAAGACTGCCACTTCTCCTGAACCTCGTCCTCTGTGCTTTGATCGAGTCTCCTGTCTGCAAGCTATCTCCCATCTGTATCCGCTCACTTGTGGCATGGATTGCCCCGGGACCTGATGCGTCTCAGAGTAGAAGATGATGATCTCTCCTTGTGAAACTATCCTCAAAGGCCCCTAAAGGTGCAAAGATCTAGTACAATTCCATGTAGACACTCCGAGTGTCGTCCCACGGTCTCACGCCGTCATGCGGGGCGCCTCTCCAGAATAACCACTCGTCCATCCCTGTAGAAGGCCACTTCCCCTTTTCTCTAGCTGTCATTATCTCCGGCATAACTTCTTTCATATGAGCAAGTTGTGAGAGTGTGAGGTCATCTCCAAGGAATATGCCCGCTTTCATTAGTGTAGGACGCTTCTTCAAGAAGTCCTTCTTTGCCTCCATGGATGGGAAACGCATGATTAGAGCTCTCTCCTTTGAAGTCTCCCCATTTCCTTGTGTCTTCCCCCCAACCCTCCATGCCTTTGTATGAGCTAGATTAACATCTTGTAGAGGCCAAACTTAACATATAGGACCAATCAAATATGTCCATATATTTACAATCCACTTTCGGTATCACTGCTTAAGTCTTCTCCTTGGGCATGGGGTTTGTGAACTCGCGAATGATTGCTTTCTTGTCTTTGTACAACTTCCCTTCCTTTTTCGCGGCTGTGACTCTTCCTAATTCATTATCTCTATTTTTAAGCTGAAAGGCAAATGAGCTCATCAGATATCCGTACCTTCGTGCCTTTTAAGGAATTTTGTCTGCTTCATGATTGCTCTTCTCCTCAAATGTGCCATAATGAATTGCTCGCTGTTTGCCCTTAATTACAATGTATACTCAGGTCCCCAATATCCACAAAGGATACTGTCCTCTTAAGCTCCTCTTTCCAATCGTCCAAGTTTGTAATTTATGGACGTTTTGTCTGAACTCATATAGATTTGCGAGCAATTTGTTTATTCTGTTCTATAAAGTTTTATTTGACTAACTGTTAAGCATGACATTTGATCAGGTGTTTGCAACTTGTGCAATGGTGGTGTAAACATGGTCCTTGACAATGATCCAAATGAGTAAGTTCTATTTTTCAATAAAGCCATTTGATAATGTTTCGTGCGATTCATTATATGTCATATAAGGAACTGGTTGATTGAGAGACTATGTGAATGGTTTCAGAAATAATCATAAATGAGTGGTGTATTAAGTGAGTTGTGTATTGCATCAAACACCTGTTGAATGGAGAAATTTTTGTCATTTTTCCCTTAACTCGTTTATGCTAATTGAGTTGTGTGTTGCATCAAATACCTATTGAATGGAGGAGCTTTCGAAGTTAATATCATGGAAGGTAGACTTGGTAGAATTTTTTACTTGTAGCCAAAGCTATACTGATTACCTTGCAGGTTTAGTACATTTAGACTGTCTATTCTTGTCCCAATAATGTAATATTTGGAAAAGCGATTTGGGAAAGATGGCATGCACGTTATGCTTCAGCTAAGTAAAGCTAGAATAGTGAGTGTCTTCTCGATCTGTCAGCTATATAGTGCCTTTGGTTAAAATGGCTCAGGTCCTTCCATACTTGACCGGGCCACCCTTGAACCACTCAAACTTCGTGGTGGCGTTGCACTCTGTTTGTGGGCTAGCATGCACTTAGTTTATAGGACTCTTTCCCTTACATTATCTCCCCTTGAGGAAGACTTCCAGACACAAAAACAAAAGTAGGAAGTCCCTTCTTGAAAACGATCATGTTGTTTTGTGAGAGTGTGTAGTGGAAGTTGAAAGATGGCAGCAAGAGGAAGGGGACAGAGAGAAAATTGCAAGGCAAGGGGCTCTGAAGTATATTGTCTGGAGAAGTTCTTGAAATGGATAAAATGTTCTTATTTTTGTCTGGTGTAATAAGCTGCATTGTACAGGGTGATTAAATGAAGACGAAGAGTAAATAGCAAGAGCTACCTTTTTGTCTAACTGGCTCATTTCAGGAGTTAACTTCGACATGTGCTTCTTTTGGCTTTAACCTTTGAGCTTTTTTTACTCCCCGTCCCTTGGTTGTCATTGTTTACCTGCATGCCCTAAATGTTTTACAGCTTGCTCAATTAATTGTGGGAGTTGGTAACTTTTTGATGCCCGACAGTTCTTTCATCAGAAAGCCAGTCAAGTAAATAGCTTTTCCTGAAGTGGGAGACTGAATGCGATGATTGGATGCACAATGTGTGTCATGCAGGACTATGCGATTTGCTGCTCTACAAAGTCCAGCTGGACGAGCGCTGCTTCAAAGGTCTGGCCGTTCCCCTGATGACATTTCTAGCATTGTGCTTGTGGAGAAAGACAGGTAAGGATTTTCCTTTTCATGATTTGATTGTGTGCGTGCCTGTTACTTTCTTCATTTGTCCAATTGACTGAGCTTGTATGCCTGTAATTTTATCTTTGGTAACGTAACAGATCATATATAAAATCAGAAGCTGTGCTGCGGATAGCAAACTATTTGCGAATACCTTTTCCTTTGATAGCAGGGATGCTGAACCCTTTTCCGCTGTATGTGTTGCTATTTACTGCTTAGTATAAGCATGCATGATAGTGGCGGGCTGATGTATTAATCAAGTTGTTGCTTGTTCCTTCTGCAGGCTCTTCAGGGATATAGTGTATGATACAGTGGCAAACAATCGCTACAACATTTTTGGGCAAACAAGCGAATGCCGTCTGACAGACACTTCTCATACACAGAGATTTATTGAGCAATGAACTGCATTATGCGTGTATATTGTAAATTATGTAATATACAAAAATTAGGTTTTGTCTCATTTTTCTGACGCAGAGATCAGCTTTGTTGGAAGGGATCCTTTCAACTTTTGAGCTTGGTCTTAATGTGCAATCTCTTTAAAGGAATTGGAGCTAATTGGCAGGACTTCTAGGTATTGGTGCCCTTGTCTTCAGAAATGAGATTGGTTGGTACCGATGAAATGAACAGTCAAATATGTATGTTTGTACTGCCTCCTTGTGTGCAAGGGCAACCAAGTGAGTGAAAAATGCCTCTTATTATCCTCAGTCCGATATAGTGTTTACAACTTCTATAGCAGGGAACTACTACGATGATGTCCAAAGGGTTGTGACACCATTATCAGTATTGGAGTCTGGATATTCTTAACTTGCATCAACAAACCATCTGAAGAAGACAGACGCCCACACATGCAGGTGCTGTAAGGAGTGCAGAGACATAGTGGGCATAAAAACCAAAGTGTCCCTACCCTATAGACAATACATGACCTCAAGAAGATTGTACATATCATTGCTAGTGACACTATCGGCAGGAAAGGATGCAAACTTATGAGAAGAGAAACATAAAAGACTTGAACTGAGCAAAACTTGATTAATTCTCAGCAGAACAGGCTACCCTAGAGGAAGTGCAAACTTAGCTAAAAGTTGCTATCTTGCAAGAGCATGTAAGAAGCAGGAACCTGATCTTGTGGACAAAGATAATGACTTAAAGAAGCTGGAGGTGGGGCAAAGCCCGGATTAACCCAACCTCATGACACTGAAGCTCGCTCAAAGGTCCAAAGCACCCTTTGCACGGCATTATTAATTTGGAGAAATACAGGGGGCCCCTCGAATCAAGGGCCAAACTGACCTTGGAAGGTTCAGCCATAGCAAATATAAGTGAAGGAGACATCTTTATTGCTTAGACAATAGAACTTGTAGTTGAGTTGTGGTCAAGGATTGTATGGAATGGAAGAGAGATGTAAGCTTTGTAAACAGTAGTTACCACATATGTGGAATTAGGTAGAATGTGCTTTCTAACATGTTAACATGCCAATTTTCATGAAAATAAATGATGAATATCGCTGTAGATATCATCAACAATATGTACCCTCATTGTATGAGACTTATCACAGGCCAGCTACATGGATAGTGATGGTGGGAGCACGGATACAAATGAGTTAGCAAGGACCTAGCCCAATGTTGCCCCTGGATATGGTTTTGGAGACGACTTAACTCACACTTGATGAGATGTTCATACCAACTCAATTGAGCTTCACTAGTATATGATGGTGGGGTGGGGTGGGGTCATAACTTGAGCGCCATGGATCAATGTTGGTATCAAGTGTATGGAGCATGATGTCCAACACTGTAAGCATTCAAAGATGTAAATGTGGAAGTTACAATATATATTCAAAACCTTCGAGGTGCTCTACACATGCATATTGCATCCAAAGGACCATTTGTGGGTCAAATGACCACGTTATTTTGGCCAGAACGCGGTCCAAAATCTTTCGACACTAATTGTTTTTTGTCACCTATGTGCAAGCTTCTCTTCCTACAAAAGAGGTGGTATGAAAACAAGTTGTTGCTGATTGTCAAATAGAATCCTTGAGCATTTTTGGGAGTGCATCCTTAAGACAACTTGTCTCAAGACACCTTCGACTTTTTTGTATATTTTGATGAATAATGATGGCTATAAGGCCATTGATAAGTCGGTTACATCCATGAACGATGAGCCTCTACTCCTTTATGTCTTGATGTTTCTACATGAGTTCGGATACCGTTTTCTTATCCTAGGGGAGTTGCATAGCTGTATAGGCAATTGGTTTGGTGTATGGGCATCGTGATCTTTTGGTGATATATTCACCCGAATTGAATAATGAATCAGTGCCGTTTTTCACCCTTACGGATCATGGATATCATAAAAAAATGTTTTGCTTGATTGTACTTCAAAGTTAAAAGATGTTTGATTGCTAAAAGACTGTTTTAATGCTGATTTTTGGACTTGTTTTACTATACAGGAAAGTTAAAAATAAAATCATTATTTTAAATGTTGAAAGAATGTGATAGTAATTAGGAAACATAGAAGCATGTGTGAGTGCGGAGTGGTAAGTGGGATTGACTAAAGTTGTCAATCAAAAACGAGTGGACCTGATTAATCAGATAACTATCCATCCCCGTGCACTTAAAACGTTAGAAGACTTCTTCATTGGAAGATGAGTCCACGAGCGAGACTGTGCCCTTACTTGTGTAAGGGCAAAAGAACGTTGGTTGAGGATTCCTTAACCCATTTGCAAAGGTATTAGAGTCAAAAAAGTTTTTTTTTCAACTTTTATGTTTTTCGTTCCGTTTTCACTTGCGAGACAGGACTAGGCCTTTTTCTTAGAGCTATAGTCCAAAGTCATTGTCAATGGTAAATGTCTATTCCTTGGATTTTTTTTTAATTTAGAGACTTTGACTTTTATTAGACCTAGAGACCTATCAAGGACCCCTTCTCGACCTTGGTGTCGGCGGGTTGGGGATCTCTCACTTTGTAGCACTACTCAGAGGTCCTTCAAATTCATTGACGTTGCTTGTGAATAACTCTAGCGCTATGTGTTCTAAAAACAACGCTACTTGGTATTGCAAAAATTCAAACGCTACTTGTCTTCACACTTAAGTGCTACAATTTTTGAACTCAACACTACTTTTGGCTTTCAAGGTGAGAAACTCATTGTGCCACAAAACCATCAATTTGGTTTTCCTACTCTGTATACCTTTGCCTAATCAAGCTCCAAAATTCTCTCTACAGTGTTGAGCTTTAGTGTTGAGCTCCACTTAATTCATCTACACACTAATCTCCAAGCCTTAGCCCGCTCCTCAGAGCTTGTGCATATGCGTCGACGGATCCGGGAGGAACCACGAGCCGGGAGGAACCACCATGGCTCTGATACCACTTGTGAGCGTGCGAGTGCTGAGTGCGTGTGTACGGTGTGGTGAGAAAGAGGACACACAAGAACATAGAGATATGGGTGGGGAGACTCAAGACTGAGCAATCCCCTATACACTCTAACTATACGAATGTACAAAAGTGGACGGACACCCATAGCTTGGCGACCGACTAGGCAAGGCACAAAGCGCCTTTAACCCAACACTTTAAACAATCATTAAAGTGTACAAACCTTGTGCTCCTTTGTAAGTTTAGTAAAAACTTCAATATTCAAGAATTTCATTGCTGAAGCCTTTAAGAAATCACTCCAATTCAAAAAGAACATTATATAATTCCTTGACATAGGCAAACTTTGATAGCTGCTTGAGTTGGTAGAGTAGGTTTATCAACCTATCATCATTGGTCTCTTCAACCTCTTCAATGTCCACACCTCCAAACTCTTCTTGCTAGGTGCCTTTTTTGTAAAACGAGGAGGGCGATAATATATATATATATATATATATCACACCATATTTCAATCACAAACCATTGCATGTTAACATGTCTCTATGTTACACATGTGTCGTTCCTACGCAAAAATGCAAGAAGGACACGTTAAAAAAACTCTACCAAAATTGTATATTGGACCAATATGTGTCCTCCGTACATGATTTTAGAAGGCCCGGAGAAGCGTCCGACATCAAATAATTTTCACAAAGAGGACGCATGTCAAAAAACTTGATCAAATTTCTATACCCTAACATGTGTTCTTCTTATGTGATTTTAGAAGGCCAGAGGAACGTCCAAAAACAAATAATTTGTGCAAGGATAACACATTCAAAAACTCAAACACATTTTATACTCCAACATATATCCGTCTTATGAGATTTTAGAAGGTCCAGGGGAACAATAAAAAACCAAGAATTCGTGCAAGAATGACACATGCCAAAATACTCGATTAGATTTTGTACTCTAACATGTGTCTTCCTAGTGTGAATTTTTTGTGTTCTGAGGCTCGTTCTATCCTTAGGAAATTGCATAGGAAGGATACATCTTTGAAGAAAAATTCATTGAAAAAAATCGACTTAAAAACGAAGGAAAAATGATCCTGTATGCTTTCTAAACATCATTTGGGTTGTGAATCTCACTCAACCTTTTTGAAAAAATTAGAAAAGATTGATAAGAAATGAGATTTATAGGAATTTTGAGCTATATATAGTATGTCAATTATGAACCTCGATGTTTGTATACAACAATCAAATCCAAGCAAAACCGGTCAAACCCATACATCGTAATTTGTGCCAAAGCGAATTTTCCTAGATAATTGTGCACTACTACTATATATGAAGAGATTTCACACAAACAAATTTTTCTACCCATTTTTGGGGCTTTCCTTTGAGTAACTCCTTCTTTCTTTCTGCACCATTTCTTCTACTTTTGTTACCATATACATGTGGTAGTGATGTGTGTGAACACACTAGGACCGTCGGGGCATTTTTCCCCTCTTTAGGAGGTTTTTTCTCCCGAGCATTGTATATATGCCCATCACTCTAGGGCTATCTATCTTTCCATTGCATACTAAGAAACACACTCTCTATTGTGTGCCCTAATTCCAACAATTGGTATCAGAGCAGGTTACGTCCTCCTGGGCTTAGTCGTCAGTTGCTAGCACACGCGCATACTCACTTTCTCCGATTACAGTGAGGTTTGGCGAGCGTTCGCAAGTTGACAAATATTTGGGGTGAGCTCGTAGAGCTCGGTTTGCTCAGATTTTTGATTCGGGCTCAATTCGGCCTCCGTTTCCACTACAGGCAGGTCTATACATTTTCAACCCCCCCCCCCCCCCCCCCCCCCCCCCCTTCCCTCTCTCTCTCTATCCACCCACTCTCTGTACGCGACTATGATGAAGTTGAAGCAGATCCCGCCTCACCACTGGGAAGGAATGCGGCCACTAAATGTAGCGGCGTTGCCATATCGTCTTCCTCTTGAATCTTGGCCTGCCATACTGTTGTAAAGGGAAAACGGCCTCAGGCTCCCAACGCTATAAAGGTGAGCTTTCATGCTCACTTAGCATTGGTACTGTGTGTCTTTGGTGAGTGTGTGAGTGCTTGTGTGCTTTGAGATTGGGGTTTTCGCCCCCGCAAGGGGTAGCATTTAGTAATTGGCTATATGGCTAAAGGCCAGGACAAGCATGATTTTGTGGAGTTGGCAGTTCTGACTCCTTCTCAGGTGACTTATGGAATCACTATGGATTACTGTCCGTGTGGTGTATGTGATTCACTTGATGTTATGATATTTTCTGGAAATACTGAAATGCTAATTCTATTGTGCCGTTTATGGCTATGACATGCTCGATTTATTCACCATTAGAAAAAGCTATCAATTTATTGTTGAATCATAAGGATATGCAGTTGTTTGTAGCTACGGCTTGGGTTTCACTATAAGAGGAGTTGTCTATAACCGCTATCATTGCCACGGAAAAACAAAGGAAAAAGGAGAGAGAAAAAATTGTGGGGGCGTGAATAACCGCGGCTATGGACGCGATAGTGGTTTCTCAGCAATAAGCGCGGTAATAGTCGCAGTGTGTGTGCGTGTTTGTGTGTGTGTGTGTGTGTGTATAGTAGTAGAAAACAAAAGGGAAAGAGGGGGGAGGTGCTTTGTTTTGTGTTTACCTCTTTATTTGTAGCGTGGTTGATCTTTGGCTAGGTTGAGCTTCCAAAGATGATGGCGGAAAACCCCCTTCAATGTCGTGCTTCCAAAGACGATGGCGGAAACTTGGACGAAACCCCCTTTGATGAAACTTGGGAAGCTTGGAGAAGGAGAGGGAGGGAAGGGAGAGGGTGGGTGGGAGAGGGGAGGGGGGGGAAGCTTGGGAGCGATGGCGGAGAGCAAGAACGTAGACTATGCAGCAAGAACGCGACATACTCTGCCTTCTTGCCTATTTTAGGCGTGAGGCATTACCGTGGGTATTACCGCGGATATTACCACATCCATTACCGTGCCCATTCTTGTGTCTATTACCGCGACCGATCATTTCAAACGGATACATGCGAATTCGAGGTTGCAAAAGGGGGGGGAGGGTACAAATTATGAACCTCGATGTTTCTATACAACAATCAAATCCAAGCAAAACGGTCAAACCCATACATCGTAATTTGTGCCAAAGCAAATTTTTCCTAGATAATTGTGCACTACTATATATGAAGAGATTTCACACAAACAAATTTTTCTACCCATTTTTTGGGGCTTTCCTTTGAGTAACTCCTTCTTTCTTTCTGCACCATTTCTTCTACTTTTGTTACCATATACATGTGGTAGTGATGTGTGTGAACACACTAGGACCGTCGGGGCATTTTTTCCCTCTTTAGGAGGTTTTTTCCCCCGAGCATTGTATATATGCCCATCACTCTAGGGCTATCTATCTTTCCATTGCATACTAAGAAACACACTCTCTATTGTGTGCCTTGAGCTTCCTTCATCTTCTCCAAGCTGTGTGAGTTTCTCTACAACCCTAATTCCAACAATTGGTATCAGAGCAGGTTACGTCCTTCCGGGCTTAGTTGCCAGCTGCTCCAGCACACGCCTGCTCACTTTCTCCGATTACAGTGAGGTTTGGCGAGCATTCGCAGGTCGACAAATATTTTGGGTGATCTCGTAGAGTTTGGTCTGATCATATTTTTGATTCGGGTTCAATTCGGTCTTTGTTTCCACTACAGGCAGGTCTGCACAGGCAATTTCATCATTTTGTGCAGAATTTCTGTCAGTGTCGTTTTCTACATAACAGGTGCCTCATAGTCTTCTACGGTTTGTGCTATATAGCACGTGTTGTTCCCGCTCCATTTCTCCTATTTTCGGGTAGTTTTCACATTAGGTGCAACATTTACCATGGCTGACAACAACACAGATGTGTTCAAGATGTTTGCTGCTGAGGACCGGTTGAATGGGGACAACTACCCTATGTGGGCTTATATGATGCAATATGTTCTTGTATCAAAGGGCGTCTAGAACATTGTGCAAGGCATTGATGTACGTCCTCGTTCTGAGGATGTAGGTGATGTTGAGGATGTTGCAGGTCTTGCTACAAGGATTGCTGCTATTAGAGTTGTTTTGCCTACAACAGAACAAACTCGTTGGGATGTAAAGGATGTGCAGGCTCATGCATTGATTGTGTTGTCTGTGAAGCGCACCATTGTTCCTCACATTCATTTAGAAAAATCTGCAAAACAGGCTTGGGATATTCTAGCAGGTCTTTATGCAAGCCGCAATGAGGCTAAAATTGCTTTGCTGCTTAAAGAGCTGGAGTCAAAGATTATGCATGAGGAAGATGATATGAACACTTTCCTTGCTGATGTCAAGGATATCAATGAGCAACTTATTTCTGTAGGTGAAGTCATTTCAGACAGTTCCCTTGTGTAGACTGTTCTTGATGCCTTACCAGATTCTTACCAGACTTTTGCTAGTCCTTGGAGACTTATGACCCAAGGAAATCCAAAAGTTGTCAAGTTTGATGCATTATGCACATTGCTGTTGCAAGAGTCACTTTCCAGAAAAAATAGGACTAGACAACATGCAGTTGAACAGGCTTTTATTGCTTCTCAAAGAAAGGGTGGTAACAGCAATGCAGCCACTTCTTATGGTACTACTGCGAGTGAAAAAACTTATGTTCCCAATGCTTCTGCTGGCAGCACTTTGTCTGGCAATTCTGGTGATAAGGGAAAAAAGAAGATGTGTTTCCATTATTGTAAATCTAATGATCACTTGATCAAGTCGTGTCCTAAGTTGAAGGCCAAAGAGGCTAAGAAGAAAGAGGGTGGCTCCACTGCAAATGCTGGTTCCACTACAAATGTAGCCATTGTTGAGTCTTCTATGAAAGGAGACTGTGTTGCCGATAATGATACAGAATGGGCTTTTAGCGCAGAGTGCACTAACAATCCTGCTGTCCATGATGTATGCTTGTCAGTTGCTGCAGATTCACATGTGTGGTATTTCAATAGTGGTGCTACAAAGCACATTACCTCACATCGTGAATTGTTTACCTCTCTCGAGTCTGTCCCTCATGGGAATTCAATCACTTGTGCCAACAATGCCTCCTATTCGGTTCAGGGAGTTGGAAAGATTGTCCTTACTGCTGCAAATGGCAGTTCTTTCACACATGTTGATGCACTTTATGTACCTGGGATAAAAAAGAATCTCATGTATGTATCCGCACTTGCTAGACTTGGACTTGTAGTCAAATTTGTGGATGACAGATGTACAGTTCATGATCTCAGTTTTGGTGATGAAATCGTTGCATCTGAGCTTTTGTGCCGTGGGGGCTGTATAAGATCACTTTGTATGACAAGTGTGGACAAAATTTTGCAAATGTTGTTGCAGATTCAAGGGCTATTTTAGATGCAAAACTTTCGCATGCACGTTTTGGTCATCTAAATTTTGCCAGTTTGCTACGTTTGCAGAAATCTGATATGGTTGCTTCTTTGCCACCTATTGAAGCACCTGTTAAACATGTTTGTGAAGGCTATGTTCTGGGTAAGATGCAACGTTCTAAGTTTCCAAAGGATGGTTCAGTTTGGGCCGCCACATGCAGGTTGCAACTTGTGCATAGTGATGTTTGTGGGCCCATGCAAACTCCGTCCTTGGGAAATTACCTTTACTTCGTGACTTTCATTGATGATTACTCCAGGCATGCATGGGTATTTCCGCTTAAAGCGAATTCCGAAGTTTTTATGTTCTTCAAACAATTTCTAGCTATGGCTGAAAATGTCCCGAAATGTACTATGGGCACCCTCCGTTCCGATCGAGGGGGGGAGTATATGTCTCATGAATTCAATGCATTTATGGCTAGTCGTGGGATAAAACACCAATGTACAGTGCCTTATACACCTCATCAAAATGGTGTTGCTGAGAGGAAAAACAGGTCACTTACGGAAATGGCACCATGTATGGTCAAAAGTCAAGCTTTGCCGCATTCTTTTTGGCTTGAGACCATCATGTGTGCCACTTATGTACTTAACAGGTGTCCTATGAAAGCTTTGCAGTCTATTACTCCATATGAAGCATGGCATGATAGAAAGCCATCTATTGAGCACATGCGTGTTTTTGGCTGTTTGGCATATGCTTTGGTGCCACAAACACAACGCAGAAAATTGGATGATAAGGCTGTCAAATGTATTTTTGTTGGTTATAGTTCTAAAAGCAAAGGTTACAGGTTATATCATCCGCAAACAAAGCATATTCTGGTTTCACGGAATGTAATGTTTGTGGAAGATTTTATTCAGCCCTTGCTGTCATGTACTAGAGACAGTAATGTAAGCTCACAGGACATTTATGACACTTTGTTGCCTCTTTTTAGTGGTGGAAATACGAATGTAAGCTCCAATGAGGCAAATGTACAGCCTATGGGGGTTTTTGAAAATGTTACAGATCAGCCTATTACTGATGCAGATGTACATGATGTACTTGATGAGGAAACGGCTGAAAATGAGCAGGCTAGAGGTATGCCAAAATGGCTGGTGCACACTTTGCGTGACAGTAAATTGGATGCACCTTTGTCTAGTCATACTCATTCAGGCTCTCGCCATGCATCTTATGCAACAGATTGTTATGCTTTGGCTGTGTCAAGCTTACATGATGTTGAGGAGCCTCTGTCTTGATGAAGCACAGAATTCAAAAAATTGGATGGCTGCCATGCAATCAGAATATGATGCACTTATAGAAAATGACACATGGACTTTATGTGATTTGCCTCCTGGCAAAAAGGCCATTGGTACAAAGTGGGTTTACAAGTTGAAACGCAAGCCGGATGGTGAGATCGATCGCCATAAGGTTCGACTTGTTGCAAAGGGTTATGCGCAACAAAAAGGCATAGATTATGAAGAGACTTTTGCTCCCACTTGTCGTATGACTACTGTGCGTTTTCTATGTGCATTGGCAGCTCATTTTTGTTGGGATGTACATCAATCAGACATTGTTACTGCTTTCTTAAATGGTGACATATTTGAGGAAGTTTATGTAACGCAGCCTCGTGGTTTTGTCATAAAAGGACAAGAGGACAAAGTGTGCAAATTTAAGAAGGATTTGTATGGGTTGAAGCAATCTCCTCGTGCTTGGTATGAGAAAGCTGACACTCATTTGGTCAAACAAGGCTTTCGTAACAGTCCAACAGAAAGCACATTGTATGTAAAGCGTGAGGATGATGTATTTCTCATTGTGGTTCTTTATGTCGATGATTTGTTGATCATTGGACCAAATGAGAGACATATTGCTGAATTAAAGACTGATACTTTCAAGATGAAAGATTTGGGGCTGTTGCATCATTATTTGGGTATACAGTTTAAGTAGTGTGATGGTGGTATTGCCATGTGTCAGAAAAGTTACATAGAGACATTGCTATGTAAGTTTGGACTTCAGGATTGCAAACCTATTGCCACTCCCATGGAAACAGGTTTGAAGTTGAGTCTACATGATTCTGGCGATCTTGCTGATGTCACTCTCTATCAAACTGTTGTTGGCTGCCTCATTTATGTATGCAACATGAGGCCGGATATTCACTTTGCAGTCTCACAGGTCTGTAGATTTATGCATAGCCCAAGGTCTAAGCATTGGTAGGCTGTCAAGAGGATTTTCCACTACCTTAGTGGCACTTTACATCTTGGCTTGTTTTATCCCAAGGGGGAGCATTGCCGCTAGACTTACATGCTTTTTTGGACTCAGATTGGGCTGGTTGTTTTGACATGCGAGTGTCCACAAGTGGTTTTTGTTTCATGCTTGGCAGTTCATGTATATCATGGTTGAGCAAGAAGCAACCTTTTGTGGACACTTCAAGTTGTGAGGCTGAGTACAGGGTAGTCTTCACAACTGCGGTTGAGTGTGTATGGCTCATACGCCTTATGGCTGATTTGGGTGTTGGACAGGACACTGCCAACACTATCTACATTGACAGTCAGAGCGCATTGGCAGTTGGCGAGGAACCCAGTTTTTCATGCTCGGACAACGCACATTGAGGTGCATTACCACTATGTCAGGGAGAGGCTCTCAGCAGAAGAGATCAACTTGGCTTATGTGCCAACACAGGACAACCTTGCAGATCTTTTCACAAAGGCATTGTCTCGTGAGAAGCTTGAAGCTTTCCGCATAGCTTTGGGATTATTCCCCTTTGTGGACTGATCATGGCCTCAGGGCATGGCACTTCCCTTTACTCATGTGCCAGCTCTTGTTCACCGCATCACTCCAGGGGGGATTTGTTACCATATACATGTGGTAGTGATGTGTGTGAACACACTAGGACCGCCGGGGCATTTCTTCCCTCTTTAGGAGGTTTTTTCCCCCGAGAATTGTATATACGCCCATCACTCTAGGGCTATCTATCTTTCCATTGCATACTAAGAAACACACTCTCTATTGTGTGGCTTGAGCTTCCTTCGTCTTCTCCAAGCTGTGTACAGTTCTTTGCAACCCTAATTCCAACAACTTTGCTAGATAGTACACAATTCTGAACAACATATTCGTTTCTATATGCTTCAGAATCTTGCTTTGAAGCGGACTATTCAATATCTACTTCAAAGCTTTGGATGCTACATTGGAAGTAGCTACTATTCAATATCTACATTGCTCGGTAAGTTTTTGGACTTGTAAGATCAAGAGTGTCTCCCTTGTGCAAAAATTGAGCACTTGAACTAGCCTTCGGTTAGTCATATTTTGTGTAAGGGAGACACACTTTTTTGTTTCTCACAAATGCTTTGCAAATAATCCTTCACAAAATCTTTTAAACTTGTGTCCCCCTTAAGTGAAAATAGACCAGCCGACTTTCGACTAGTCTAGTTTCATGCAAGGGGGACACTTTTTTTTTCCAATAACATTTGTCCCTTTTGTGCAAAAATAGAGCAGTTGGATCCGATTAGACCATTTTTGCACACGGGGGGACAATTTTTTTTTAATAACTTGTGTCTTCCTTGCGCAAAAATAGAGTAGTCGGGGACAAGCTTTTGACTACTCTATTTTTTTTGCGAGGGAGGCACTGGTTAATTTTGAAACTTTTAATATAGTGTTGTGCTATATTTTCTCTTATTTTTAAGGTGTGAGCTCTAGTTATGGCAAGGACAAACAAATTGCAAGGAAGGTCCATAGAGAAGATGCCAAAGGAACACCAAAAGATATCAAACCAGGAGATAAAGGTGATAGCTCAAAGGGAGATAAAGGTGCTGCATCCTCAAAGAAACCAACCAAAAAGAGAGTTGATATGAAGTCCTTGCCTATAAAGAAAAGGATATTTTCTTAGAAGGTGAGATGTTTGAGGGAGATAAGGAGAGCACATAAGACCCTTATAGTAGCAATTCATAGGCTACCTTTTCAAAGACTTTGCAGACAAATAGGAGAGTAATTTATGATTGATATGAGGTGGACAAGAGGTGCCTTGGCATGTCTATAAGAGGCTGCATAAGACTTTAATTGAGCTCTTCCAAGATACATATATATGTGCAACCCACTCTCACAAGGTCACCCATATGGACAAATATATGATTATCTTGAGGAGATTAAGGTATAGATTCAACAAAATTCTTGAATCAATTTCTCTTCAAGATAAGAAAAACTTCAACATCCTCAACATACCCACATCAAGAAAGTCAAAGAGCCTAAAGCGGTGATTGAGGAGATCATAGAGGTGGAGGATATTGTGGAAGAGGAGGAGATGAAAGTTGATAGGGAGGAGTTAGAAACGAAGGAGCTTAGGAAGATCAAAGATTATTAATGAGAAGTGTCACTCCCAATTGATTTAGGGTGGCTACTTTCTTAAAGGATGAACTTCTTCAAAGGAAAGATTATATATCCCCTAGATGCCGAGTCTCTTGACATTCTTAAAGACTGGAAAAAAGAGATCAGTGACTCTATTGTCCGAGCATCCTTGAGGTTTGCCTTCCATTGTAGATTATTGATGCATGATTATAAGTTAGATGTCCAACATAAAGTTGAGGTGTTTGATCCAACCATCTCTCACTTTTTGAGAATAGATTCCGACATAGGAGGTTCCAAAGGAAGAGAAAAAGGCAAAGGAGCCTATTGCCTCTAGAAACGCACAGACACATGCCAAAGAGAAGCAAAAGAAGGAGACAATGAAGATGCATTGATAGAAATAATAAGAACCAAAGCCCAAGAAAGAGGAAGATAAGCAGAAGAAACTACCAAAAGAGCCGGATCCCAAGGAAGAAGAGAAGTAGAAGAAGACATCAAAAGAGCCAGAGCCCAAAGAAGACAAAAAGAAAGAAGAAGATCCAAACACCCAAGAAAGAGCCCAAGAATAACAAAGAAGGCTAGCACAAGAAAGAGTCTAAGGACTCCCAAAACTCCCAAAAACATTTAGTGAACCAACATTTGGTAAATAGAAAACTATTTGTAACCAGTACATACTCTCTTCTTGAGAGCATTTTGTGTAAAGAGAAAACATTAAATCCCTTATAAATTCTACAACTTTCATTGGCTCCATTTCTCATGTAGCTCCTAATATAGTCTTTTAGTTTTTGGCATTTGCTTTAATTGTGGCATACATCTCTGCATGTTTTTCTCAGTCCAATTGTGTTGATAGCGGCATGTCAAGGCCCAAAGCATGATCCATGCCATCTTTCAACCCTATAGTTGAAGGGCCTACATAATTTGCCAACCATAGGGGGAGTTTTTTAAAGTAAGTGGAGATAATAAAAATTGTCTTAGAGTCTATCTCTACCTTCTCTTCTACTTCCTCTTCTACCTTCTCTTTTTCATGGATTTTTGTCTCTTTTTTCTTCTCCTTTTTGCTCACATAAAGTGAGGAAGAGGATCCAAAATCCTTACCCATATCTCTTGGCCTATCCTACAGCAAGTTGAGCTATTTATAATGTTGTGAAGCAACTTGAAGAAAATACTATACTTTATTATTTTGAACATACAAAAATTATACAATATTAAGGGTATCAAATGAAAATGGAAAACAACAAGATGAGACATTTGCACCAAACAAATGGAAAAGGAAACAAAAAAGATGAGACATTTACACCAAACAAGTACTTGTCATTGATAAGAATATATTTTGTACAAAATGTTAGTATACTTCAATTGATACAATCTAAAGCTAAAGCTTGCTCCCTATTTAGATCCTTACTAACCTATTAGTATTCTCAATCCTCCTCAGGACCTACAAGCCATTTAAAAAAAAAGGAAAAATAGAGAAGCGCAAAACGGTTGAAAGAAAGAAAGCATTATCTACACACCTTCTTTTCAGCTATTTGAAAAGCAAAAGGTGTAGGAAAATCTATCTCCTCATTGTGTAAGTCTTGCATCACTTGGTGCACTTGGTTCTTATCTTCAACGTTGCCAGGTGCTCATTGTTTGTCCATATATCAATGTCCTAAATGGGATGGAGTTCTCATTAAAATCATCCATGTTTTGATCTAAAGGGACTAGGTCACCCCCACATGATGTCACCAACTATAAACAAATTGATATAATGAATTTTTAGGTATGGATAATGTATTTATTGGTAATGGAGCTAGATTGCACTTTGCAAGGGACTTCATTCATTGTTTTTTGAGCCCAACCTTCATCCACAAATTCTAATACATCTTCATTGTCTGAGCACTTAACCGACATCATTGTTTTGGACACTTTCACATCTACCTTTGCAAAAGATCCACAAACACAATAATAGGCATAAAAAATGAAACTATGCTTTGCTTGCTTGCTATTTTGGTCTTTAAATATTTTTGGATCTCATAAAAGATCTTGCACCTATATCTTTCACTTGTTGTTGGAGCTTGGTAAAGGCCACTTCCCACTTCTAAAATTAGGAAGGGCAAGCTTGGAGATAGTGTCCCAATCCTTCATGGATTTTGGTGGAACATAAAAATGATCGCCCAAAAATATACCTTTTTTTTGTCAAAGACACATGAGTCCTCCTTTTGTAAAGCTCACATGAGTCCTCCTTTTGTAAAGCTCTTCATGAATGGATCCATGCCAAACATCCAAAATATCCATGACACACTCCACTGACCGCCATTCCTCTATGCTTGAGGGATACAAGTCTATAATGAGCATGTACAAAACATGCACAAAAAATAAAAAAGAACAGATCGAACCACAAACAAGTCAAAGCAAAGTGGAAATAATCTAGTGTATACATATGAACCACTTACAATTCCTTTCCAACATGACAAGAATGTGTTTTTGGATGAGGCTTTTCTCTCCAACTCTACTTTGCATTATAATCCAACTACCCTTGGTTATGGATATTGGGATCCATTGATTGTGCTCATCTAATGTAGCATAAGTGGTGATGGTTTCAATGGATGTGCTAGGGAATTTAGAGCGGGTGGAATCCATTGCTTGAGGAGAATAGAATGAAAAATAGATGAAGGTGAATAGAGAACATCACGAAGAGGAGGGAGAAGGAGGCGGTGATATGAAGAGAGGAGTGGGAATAGGAGGGAAAAGAAGTCCGTGAGAAGATTCAAAAAATATTTTGGATCGATGAAAGAGACCTTCTTGAGGTTAAAAGACAAAAGTTACCTCAGATTGTGGCTCAAAGAAAATTCATTTTACAAAATCAAAAGCAATTTCTAAAAGAAAATTCCATAGCATAAGCCCTTCTCTCATTGGCTTAGAGCACTCTCTCAATGTTAAAAGGAAAAAATCAAACCTCAAACTTCCCCTAATGGACAAAAAGGATGAAAATTTAATATAGAAGAAATCATAGCCACAAGAATGCAGTGATCTAAGATCTCATAGAGAGCATGATGATCACAAGGATATATACAATGGATATGTTGAAAATGACAATAATGATAAACTCAAAGATCAATGAAGCAAGAGGGACGGAGGTGGTAGAAACCCAGCTCTTTAAAAGGGCACCAACCATAGGAACTTGAGTTGTTCAATACTTACTAAGGTAAGATTTCACATGTCAAGGCTTTGTGTAGCTTGTGGCCCTTCGTGATTGATCAAAAGGAAGGGATTGTGAATGTGTTGTAAACTATCCAATGTATGACTGCTAATACAAAAGATGTTACGAAGAGAGATCAAGAGGCATCGCTTAAGGTCATAGAGCTTCTTGAGTAGTTTGTCAAAATTTTGTACACCAATATTCATGTTGTTCTTTCCCATAAAAGAAAGACCACCGATAAGGAGAAGCACTGGCTTTCTTTCCCTGGTGATAGAGGGAGCATTATCAAAGATCTGCAAAATGAGCTTGAGCATTAAGCTAAGTTGAAAGAAGAGGAACACCATTGAATTAGTGCTAATGGTAGACATGATCATATATAGTAGAAGTGAATGTAGCATTTGACAAGAGGGAGAAAGTTACAGAAGAAATGATGATGGAGATCACCATAACATGATTGAAATAATGATGGACATTGGTGTAGACATTATGGACAAGAGAGAAGTGTTGGAGTAAAGGTAGTGTGCCTCTTACCCTGATTGGATGCACCAAGGCGTCCGACCACCCATCACTTGTACACACCTTATTCTTTACTAGATAGAAGAATAAGGGGCTCTCTCTGGCATAGTGTGGTGAGCCACTCTACCCACATCTTGTGTCTCTCTCTCTCTCTCTCTCTCTCTCTCTCTCTCTCTCTCTCTCTCTCTCTCTCTCTCTCTCTCTCTCTCTCTCCCCCCCCCCCCGCACACGCATTGCATTTGTATACTTTTTAAATGGTATATCAAAGTGCATGGCAATTGCGGGGAGCACAACAATGCTGAGTGCTTCGAGGCAATAAATTTCTCACTCTCAGTGGTGGAGAGATCAAGAAAGCTTGAAAGCTTTGTGAGAACACAATGGGAGCTTGTGAGCTCAGGTGAGAGTGATGTATGCTCTTGTGGAAGCTGAGAAGAGAGTGTGAAAGATAGTGTGTAGGTGAAGGTGCTGTCCTAAAATTTGTGTCCGCAACAATATTATATTCAATTTTTTTTTCTCCTTGTACGATAAAAATATGAGAATTTAACCCAGATTCCCCTCCGTTTTGACGTGGTCTAGAACTTTGTAAAAGAATTTTTTTGCAAATTCCTCACCTTCTCTTTGATATTTAGCTCAAACTGATCGCATATAGGAAATTTTGGATTTTTTGTTTTTGCAGAGTGTGCGAGTTTGATGCACTTTTGGAAGCATAGCGCGTGCTCGAGGTTGGGTGGTGCATAAAATTTGGGGTTGAAGATGCAATTTCAGCCTGTGTAGAGCTTGAGGTTTTTTGGTAGATTTGGGTAAAGAATCTTAGATGCATTTATACACCATCAAAGAGATCTCTTGAGAGATGCAGTTTTTTGAGCACTACAAGTGGATCTTCTTTTACATGTCTTCATAGGACACTTTGGCAATGATTCGGTGCTTTGGTTCATGGTCTTTGCATACGGATTTTCATATGGCTATGGTGCATGGATGATGTCCATTGTACATGGATTTTGTTCAGTCTTTGTGACACTCATGTATGACCTCTTAGTGTTGAGACCCAACGTAGTAGCTGCAATGGGAGTGTTTGCAGTTGGGGTTATTAGTCGAGCGATGAGTGACACTAGCATGATGATGCATCATGGAGTAGTGTAGGTCATCACAAGAAACCTGCATGGTATGCATGCTAATTCTAGCAGGAATATATTATGCTTTTGAACATCGCTAGAGCCTATATGGCATCATGCATCCATTTTGAGAGAGCTAGTATTGGACATAGATTGAAACAAGCTTCCTCCCTATACCTCTTATACATACTGCTAGGTCCGGTAATACCACTTATGGACACATTTTCTTTTAAGTGGGAGATTGTTAGTGTAAAGGCGGTATGCCTCTTACCCTCATTGGACTTGCCACAGGCATCTAACCGCCCACGACGTGTACACACCTTATTCTTTACTAGATAGAAGATTAATGGGCTCTCTCTCACACAGTGTGGTGAGCTACTCCACCCACATCCTGTGTTCTCTCTCTTTCTGTGTGTGTGTGTGTGTGTGTGTGCGTGCGCATGTGTGTGTGTCCGCAGACGCACCACATTCGCGCACTCACATGAAGTATGAGACCATGACAAATAGGATGAAATTTGAATATAAAGGGGCTACATGATAGAGAGGATGAAATTTGGATGTGTGTGTGTGTGTGTGTGTGTGTGCGTCTGTGTGTGTGTCTGCACACGCACCACATTCGCGCACTCACATGAAGTATGAGACCATGACAAATAAAATTTGAATATAAAGGGGCTACATGATAGAGAGGATGAAGTTTGGATGTAAAAGAGAACATAGCCACAATGATACAGTGATTGAAGGACTCAAAGAGAGCATGATGATTGTAAAGATGGATATAATGGATATGCTAGCACTGAGAACAATGATGAATGTAGAGACCGGAGTAGGAGGGATGGAGATAGTAGAAATCATAGCTCTTCAATATAAGGACATTAACCAGAAGAACTTAAGCTCTTCAATGTTAATTACTGAGGTAGGGTTTCACATGTCATGGATCTTGGTTGCTTTGTGTAGCTTGTGGTCTTTCCTGATCAAAAGGAAAGGATTGTGCATGTGTCCCAAAGTGTCAAAAGATTCTATGAAGAGAAATCAAGAGATATGGGTTACGGTTGTTTCCATGAGGAATGTGGACCGAAAGTCAAGGAAACAACCACTACTTGTCAAAAGAAGACCTCTCTAGTATGAATGAGCCTTCAATAGGTCACAATGGGCTTTCTGGTGTTATCATCACCAAGGAGGATGAAAATGGCTCTTCTACGTGACCACTTTAGAGAATGAGTTCACTTGAGAGATGGAAAGCTAAGCACCTTCTAGCGTTAGGGGTCTTGGATGTGAGTGATATCCCAATAATGATATTGATAATGTTGAATCTTATATCAGGACGAAGACACTGAAGGGAAACTTAAATTGAGCTCACCAAGGATGAACCAAGCTTATTAAGAGGTTAAACAAGATAGTCCATTCATGTGCCACCTATAAACATCATAGAAATCCAGACATTTTATTTTAGAAAGCTTTATTTACACAATCTACTTTAATGGCCAAAGAGAGGAGAAAGCTACGTGAGCAAGAGCACAGGACCATGCTTGATTCCATCCCAAAATATTTGAATCGGCCTTTGGAAGATCCCATGCTAAAAATAGGAGAGCGACATCTTGCTCAAGGACACTGTAATACTTTAAGGCTCTCTGCGTACAACATGTTGGAGTGTAGAAAGGATGCATTTGGTAAGGCACCAACTTTCGGCCACCGGTCAAAGTTATCAATAACGGAGTAAAGACAAACTTCTTAACAAGCTTTCTATCCAAATTATACTCTCTCTTGGAACATGTTGATTGCAAGATATGTCTAACATGGTTGTGGCGAGGTCCACAATACGAAATTATGAGAGAGAAATTCACATGGCCATGGAGTGGTCTTAAACATCAAATTGCTAGAGAGAAATTCAATTTCGCTATCTTGTTCTTGAATAACACATGACTAAGTACTAGGAAATGGACTAAAGGGCAGCAAGACATGGATTCCGTTTCTTATAAAGAAACACTGTGTCGACTCTTCACCATACTTCCGTATAGCACCCACATATCCTATGTTCTTAATATTGTTAACAATTTTTGGCAGTGCGAAAAGTTTTAACTCATATTTTGTTTTTTTCGTAGCTCCTCAAAGGCAATTATTTTTCCACACAAACTTAAGTGAAGACATTACCCTTAGTACCCACTTACGCGTTAATTACAGTGACCACTACTCACACATTCGCACCAATCCACACGATAACTACTATGAAAAGGCCAACCAAGCAAGACTAGTTTCTATTTGTTTAGAAAAATGATCACTTCACGTGAATACGAGAATGGCGGTCTTGCCGACTTTTAAGTTTGACACTACGTACGTGTCAATACGTAAGAGTCACAGGCGGAGGAAGATCGAGTTCAGGAGGAATTATTTATTAGAAATTAGAAGAATGGGCCGCCGGGTACAAAATGGGTTGCTCCTTACATTGGCGCTCTGCGTAGTGATGGCGTTCTCATGCAACCGGCTGCCAATTAGGGCAGTTCAGGCCGAGGTCGTCGACAAGCCCAATATTGTGGACGAAGGCAGTGCAGCGGATAATTACGTGATTGTGCTGGATGCCTCCAATTTCACAGAGGTGGTAGCCCAGCACGCCTTCATTGTGGTGGAGTTCTATTCGCCCTGGTGCGCCCACTGCATACAGTTTGCCCCCGAATACGAGAAAGCCGCCGCCCTCCTTCGCTCTCACCAGTCCCCCATCGTCCTCGCCAAGATCGACGTCCATGCCAACCGCGACCTCGCCCTGCAACACAACTTGCAGAGCATCCCCCATCTCTCCATCTTCCTCAACCAAGGCTCCACAGAGCGCCCCTACAAGGGGCCCCTCCTCGCCGATGGCATCGTTTCCTACCTCAAGAAGCAGGCCAAACCCCCTTGCCCTCAAATAACCGCCTCCGAAGAGGGCGCCAAGGTTGTGAAAGACGCCGATTTCCTTGTTGTGGGCGTCTTCCCCGGCCTTGACTCTTCTGATGAGCTCGTTCAAAGCTTCATCTCCATCGCCGCAGAGCTCCAATCCGACTATGAGTTCAAGTACACTGTCGATGCTGGCTTTCTGCCTGCCATCCCCGCCTGCATCGCCAATATCGAAAACAGCAAACCGTCCGTCCGCGTTTACAAGAACTTCGACGAGGGCATCCACGTTTTTCAAAATAGCGTCGACGAGCTGCTGCTCGGCCAGGCCGATGCCATGAAGAAGCTCCTCGAGAGCGTCAGTATTCCACACGTCGTCTGGCTCAATTACAAGGACCCTGTGCAGATCGAGTACATCACCAAGATCTTGTCGGACTACCCTCAGGACGCCCAGGTTTTCCTTTTTGCAGACGCCTCTCAGGAGGATAAGCTGGAGGGAATGAAGGAGGCCTACCAGCAACTGGCAAAGGAGAACCAAGGCAAGGGGCTGAGGTTCATCATAGCCGACACTGTAGAAGGCGAAGGAGCCATGGATTACTTTGGGGTCCGGAAGGAGAAGATCCCGGCAGTCGTCATTTTCCGGGACAGCGATGAGAAGACGAAGTACATGTTGGAGCAGGCGGATGAAGCTTCCATGGCGGCATGGCTGCAGGGATACTTTCAGGGAGAGGTGGCAGAGTTCGTGAAGTCGGAGCCTGTCCCAGAGAGCAACGAACGGCCGGTGAAGGTGGTGGTGAGAGACACCATGGAAGCGATGGTGCTGCAGGCAGAGAAGAACGTGCTGCTGGAGTTTTACGCGCCGTGGTGTGGGCACTGCAAGCGTCTGGCCCCCATCTTGGAGGAGCTTGCAGAGGAGATGCAGGTCACACACCCGGACGTGGTCATCGCCAAGCTGGACGACACAGCAAACGACGTTGTGGACAAGCGCTTTGAAGTCGAGGGCTATCCCACCATGTATCTGCGCGTTGCTGCCTCCGGCGACGTGGTCAAGTTCGAGGGAGCGCCCACCAAGGACGCCATCTTGGCTTTCATTGACGCCAACATCGTCAAGGACGCCATTGCAGTACCTGAGGCATCATCACCCGTCCAAGACGACCCAAAAGACGAGCTGTAGCTCTCTTTCATGGGCACTCTAGGTCTTAGGGGAGATGTTAGCAATCTGCCCTTTATTTTTTGTCATGCCCTTTATTTGTATTAAATGACTAGCATTATTTTGGGCTTGGCTAGATCAACTCAAAATTTTGAAGCGATACAAAATGCAAAGCTAGTGGTTGACTACGCCCATTGTAACCCAAAAAAAGAATATTAAGGCAAGCATGACAGCATATAAATATATATGTTATTTCATTAGTGTCAAAAATGGCTTCATTAGTGTCAAAAATGGCTAGAAAAGGGCTTTTGTTAATATAAAGATTAAGGAATAGTCCAATAGTCATTCGACACCTATACAAAAGTATGGCACTCTTGTCTCCTCTATTTTGGGTTTTGACGGTCCTATTGTGGTAGAGAACGGCTAAATATCTTGATCACAAGGCCGACACTGCTATATTTAAGTGCTTTCGGCGAGTAAACTCATTAAATTTGCGGCCCAAAGTAGTGAAGCCTGATCTTTTATTCTATTCTATATTTCACAAAATTGTTGTCAAAAGATACAAAATCTCTATTCGAAGGCTCTAAAAACAAAGCCATTAATGACAAATCACTTACTTTTTTCAAACGTATATCTTTTTCACTTTCCCTCTATTTTCTACCTTATTGTGATCATTATGTATGTTGTTTTAAATTTAAATGACACCATGATACACAACTAAGAATAGAATAGTTGGTATTAAACTTTGAAGTACAAAACTATGAATTACCAAAGGGTGTATGTTCATATGGACAAAATGAACAAAATTGTACATAACTTTTGTGGAGTAATCAATCATGAAACTCCACTTTTCTTTTTGCCTGAGAGGATTCTGCATCCTTAGAGACCCTTTTTGTTTTGTGTTCAGGACGGACGAAGTCAGTTTAGGAGGGGGTGGTGGTGACTTGGGCTCCTTTGGGCTTGGCACGGGGGACTTGACAGTGGGTTCTATGGGGGTTGGTGCTTTGGGCTCCTGAGGAGTGGTTGGCTCGGGGGACTAGCATTGGCAACTTTCTTTGGTAACATGAATGGTAATTTGAAAGGTGAGCCATGTGCCTCTCCCTTACGGTTCTTAGCTGAACGACGCTTTTAAACCTTGAATTTCAATGGTGAATGGAATGGATGGTGATGAAAGCTCTGTAAATCTTATCATTTTGTTGTTTTTTGTTGCGCCCTCAAAAAGACCGTATTAAATAACTAGCCTTCTTTTGGACTTGGCTAGATCATCTCAAAATTTTGAAGCGACATGTTTGATAAGAAAGGAACCATTTATGTCTCCCCAATCTCTTAAATATGAAAAGCTTTTCAAAACATCTTAAGCGCATAGTGCATAAGTGAAGGGTTAGTTAGGAAATGAAAAGACCCATGAAAATGGAAAGTCAAAAGACTTTTTGTGTCCATATAGAGAGATGGATGGTCAAGTGCACATTGATAGATATGTGTTTTTCTTTTGTGCAAAAAATCAACCATGCTACTTAAAGCTTTGATTTCAATGATGCAAAAAACAACTTGGGAATGCTTTTCAGACAATTCTAATGTCCACAACATATGGCTAGAGCTGCGTATGAAACAAGAGCGACTCACTTTCTATATAAACCAATAAGGTATGCCATCTGCGAGTGAAATTCTTGGAAAATGTCCTATCTGCAACTCACATAAAGTAAGTAATATAATCCCCATCATAGGATGATGGTATTTTGAATGAAAATACCCCTGTCTTTATATAAGAATTATAATGTTGTGACTATATGAGCTATTATAAACATTGAATAATAAAAAT